>NC_081842.1:106587173-106887173 GCF_963259705.1 Myotis daubentonii
TCTTGTCCGTAGTTGAACAAAATCTTCTTTACATGTGGCAATCATTTCCACATAAAACCCTTACAGAGGCTCAGTTACTTCATTCCTCAGCTTTAATTTATTACTTGGCTCAGGGCTTTTATATGTCGAGACATTTTTTTGTTCTACTTCATCACCTTGGTTGCAGGCTCCCCAGCCCTGGTCATGGTGCCTGCAGGAGGCAACCTATCAATATGTCTCCCTCACATTGATGTGGTCAGCTCTCTTGTGGAGCAGAATTTGAGTTTTGGGCTCCCTCCACCCTGTCTTGGTTTGGCTGGTCCTTCTCTCTTCTCCTTGGCACAAATTGACCTTTCTTGACCAGGCAGGAAAAGTGGCTTTACTTAAGTCTGGATAATGCCGAGACAGAGAGATAATAGTAGAGCTTGTATATGCTTGGCTCCAGTCAACAAGACAAATAAGACAGGGGAAGAGCAGTGGCTTGAACAGCTGGTGTAACCAGATCTGGAACTTATTTGGGTAGAGGGAGGAGTTGAATGACTCATCAACCAATGAGTGTCTTATCAGGCTGCAAACTCTTCCAAGCTTGAAAGACCACATCTTGTCTTGCAAACAGTGGACACTCAAATATATATATTTCTTCAATATATGGATAAAACTAAACACCTTGAAAATTTCATTCAAGCACTGCTAAGTAGTTCTCTTGACACACCCAAAGTGATATTAATATGATTTAGGCTTCTGAGTGTGATGATTCTATTTCTCTATCTGGTTACACATCCACAGATTTACACAGATCTAAGTATGTAGAAAGAAATATTTATCTGTTTTTAAATTTTTATTCTTTATTAAGGTATTACATATGTCTCCTTTTCCCCTCATTGCCCCCCCCCCCGCCCCCCATTACATGCCCTCACCCCTCCTTGTGTCTGGGTCCATTGGTTATGCTTATATGTATGCATACAAGCCCTTTGGTTGATCTCTACCCCCTCCCCCCACCCTCCCCTCTCTGAGGTTTGATGGTCTGTTCGATGCTTCTTTGTCTCTGGATCTATTTTTGTTCATCAGAAACATTTATCTTTTTATTTTTGCGTAAGTATTTTATTTTTTTGGATTATTTTAACATCTTTTCATTAATTTTCCCCATAGTTTTGAACAAATTTGTAATTATAGTGTTCATAGATATTTGTTTCTGGATTTTTTTCCATAAAAAATAATAAATAAAATCCTTTTCACATTGGTACATTGTCTTCATAAATAGCCTTTCAGAAAGCTACCAAGCACTTCATTGGATACATTATGCTGTCAGATAAACTTAGCCAATCTCTTGTTAAATGTTTTCCTTACTAATAGTTTTTCCCTACTATTTTCTAATTTTCCTTTACTATAGGTTATGCTGCAATTGACAACTTTACAATACAGTTTGATGGTTAATCCTGGAACCACACTGTATGTTGTTACACATTTCCAAAGTGTATTTTTCTTTTCTAAGAAAATATTTCTTAGAATAATTTGTTCTTTTAAAAATATTTTTTTACAGTTAAGAAATAATATGAAAACACTAAAAGATAAATAACTTGTACATAGTACCTAATTAAAGACTAAATCTCAGAAATTTCTTTTTCCTCTGGTCCAACTTCATTGCTGAAGCAATAGATAACATTAGGCAGAAGACAGTCCATACATCATCATCACCATCATATTAAAACTAGAGGCCCTGTCTACAGAATTTGTGCACTGAAGTGGGGGGGTCCCTCAGCCTGGCCTGTGCCCTCTCGTGGTCTGGGACTCCTCGGGGGATGACTGCCTGCTGGCATAGGCCTGATCGCAGGGCCTAAGCTGGCAGGTAGACATCTTCTCAGTCCAGGACCCCTTGCTCCTTACCACCCAGCTCACTGCTCCATAGTGCTGCCTTGGATGCGGGAGTGCACTGACCACCAGGGGACAGCTCCTGCATTAAGTGTCTGCCCCCTGGTGACCAGTGTGCATCATAGCGACTGGTCATTCTGGTGGTTCCAACATAAGGGTAGCTTAGGCTTTTAGTATATAGATTATCTTCCTTATCAGCAAGCCAGTCATGCATTATTAGGGCCACAAAAGCAAAGTGTGACAATGAGATGTGCACCTGGGAAGAGTAAATGCAAAAATAGGTGGCAACACCAACTCATTGTGATTTAAGTATTTGTAAATTTAATGTATGCTCCACATTGCCGGACACTTGGGATGTGGTGAATTATGAATAAACAAAGTGTCATGCTTGATTTGTCAAGAAACTGGTCAACTCTTACGCTCCTGTTGAAATAAACATTAATATTATTTTTTTAAATATAGTTTTATTGATTTCAGAGAGGGAGAGAGAAACATCAATGAGAGAAAATCATTGATTGGCTGCCTCCTGCACGCCCCCTACTGGGGATCAAGCCAGCAACCCAGGCATGTGCTCTGGACAGGAATTGAACCCAGAACCCTTCAATCTGCAGACCGATTCTCTATCCACTGAGCCAAACTGGCTAGGGCTAATCAAACTCTTATCTATTCAAGGCTCTTGTCTGTTTTGCTCCTCTTCAGTTCCTAATGGTGACCCTGCTTTTGGACTTTTTTTCATACTGGTTCAACAAGTCCAAGCAGGTTTTGCCTCAAGGGCTCCTGGGCCAGAGTCCTCTAACAACTCACCCACCCCACCAAGTTTCTGACCATTCACCTTAGCTGCAATCACTCGGATCAAGTCAGCAATTCAGGGGCATAGGTTTGAGAAAAGCAGCTTGTGGCTGACCTGAGGCAAAAATGGCAGATGAACATAGTCGGGACTACAGCCGCTGGGTGAGGTGACCACATGTACTGGACACTCCTGTGTGGAGAACTCTCTGTTACGCATGGGGAAAAACAAAAAGAAAATGAAGTCCTCTTACAATTGTCCTCAAAAAGCTTGCAGTCCTGTTTAGGAGTTGAGTCCATACACAGTGCCAAAATTGCTGTGAATGATGGGGCGATACCTTAAAAATTGTGACGAGTACACCAGTGGTGCTGAGAGAGCAATGGGAATGACGGCCTCCAGAACAATTCCGCAAAGCAAGGTAAGATGCTTCTAGCGTAGCCCCATAGCTATTTCCCAGCCTGTTGGGGAGGCAAGTGATACTGAGGTAAAAGTTATAATATAAGGCAGTGTTATGTATAATTGTGTGTCAAGAGAGTGAAAAAGAAAGAACAACCTGAATGTAGGGGAAAGAAGGGAGAGATTAATGAAGGCTGACAACGGAGTACGGAGGGCAGTTATGAGCAGGGTTCAAACAAAGAGACAGCCGTGGTGAAGGAACAGGCCAAATATGCTTTGATCCGAGCTTGGAGCGGATGAAGGACACATTTGTGTAAGAATCAAGGTCGGAAAGCTAGGAGATGGCAGTTTATTGGGAGACTTTGGGGTTAGATTAATAGTTTTGACCTTTATTTTTGTGGGCAGTTGCTAAAACCTTGTGAGCCAAGAGATGACATCATGAAAACAGGAGGCCAGAAATGACTGGAGGCAGAACAACCAGTTAGGAGGCCACTGCAGCACTTTCAGATAAAGTCCTGTAGGGGGAGGAGGGACAGCAGGGGTGAATTTGAGGGAAACCAGAAGAAAATATCCACAGCACTTACCTGATTGGATGTGGACAGAGAGGGAGGAGGGACGCTTTCAGTAGGAAGTGTGTTGAGGGGAAATTTTGGAAGTAGTCATGAACTTCCAGTGGAAAATCTTTGCAAGTGGAGAGAAAGATTTACATATGGGCAGGAGTGTCTTCTGAATTATCTTATAAGCACTATGGAGTTTCTCTATGAGATAGGCAGGCAATAGACATCACACTGATTTAAAATGACAATAACAGGGAGAAACTTCTGGCTCACACAGGCTAAGAGAGTAGAAAAAAGCAATCTGTTCTAGGATTATGAACCTTGGGCTGAATCCCAGGTGTTTTTTTGTTTTTCCAAATTCATTGTACGTACTTGGACAAAATACTTTAAAATCCATTGGGCCAGTTTCTGTATCTATAAAATGGGGATACATAATATATTATCTATTCTTTGGGGTCTTACATCACAGCCATTATTTGTTGAGTGCTTTAGTATGTAACAGAATTTGTGTTAAAAACTTTATTTGCATTTTTTTAAAATATATTTTTATTGATTTTTTACAGAGAGGAAGGGAGAGAGATAGAGAGTTAGAAACATCGATGAGAGAGAAACATCGATCAGCTGCCTCCTGCACACCTCCCACTGGGGATATCCCGCAACCAAGTTACATGCCCTTGACCGGAATCGAACCCGGGACCTTTCAGTCTGCAGGCCGACGCTATATCCACTGAGCCAAACCGGTTTCGGCTGCATTTTCTTATTTAATGTGTAGACTGTCCATTTTGTATTAAAAGAATTCCTAAATTTAGTGGCTTACAACTATCCGTTTTATTTGCTCACAGGTCTACAATCTGGGCTGGGCTAGCCTCTGGGTCTTTTACTGTCCCTGATGTGTTTGCAGTCAACTGGTGGGCTGGCTGGGGGCTGGGTGCAGCTCAGATTTGGGATGGCTGGACTTCTCCCTCTCTTCACATATCTCAGAGCCTCACTTTCTCTCTCTCCATGTGCTTTCTCCAGTAATTGGACTTCTTACCTAGTGGCTTAAGACTTCTAAGTAGAAACTTCCAACTTTCTCAAGGGTTAGGTGGGGAACTAGCACAGTTCCACTGCTGCATTTTCCTGGCAAAGGCAAGTCACTGGCTCAGTCCAGATTTAAGTGGAAGGGTCTCCACGAAGGTGTGACTAACAGGAGGGTGGTCCATTGAAGGGCAACAAAGTCACAGACTATCCGATATTATCTCCAATTCGTAAATAAGTAATCTGTGATTTAAGGAGGATTAGTTACTTGACAATGCAGAGATTAGAGCAGTGATGGTGAACCTATGACACGAGTGTCAGAGGTGACACGGGAACTCATTTTTTTGGTTGATTTTTCTTTGTTAAATGGCATTTAAATATATAAAATAAATATCAAAAATATGTCTTGTTTTACTATGGTTGCAAATATCAAAAAATTTCTATATGTGACATGGCACCAGAGTTAAGTTAGGGTTTTTCAAAATGCTGACGCGCTGAGCTCAAAAGGTTCGCCCTCACTAGATTAGAGCTAGGTACTTCAAAGCTTGTGTTCTAAATCGTGGGTCAAGAGATAAAATTTGTACAAGCATACTTCCTTTTAATGTACTTTGCTTTATTGCACTAACAAATTTTTGTTTTGTTTTTTACAAATTGAAGGCAAGACCTTCCACCAACAAAAAGATTACACTTGTGTTATTGTGATACGTGCTTTATTGTGGTGGTCTGGAATTCAACCTGCATTATCTCAGAGGAATGCCTGTGTAGTGTTTAGATCTAGAATCCTGTGAGGATTGGACATACTTTCCAAAGAAGAAAATGCAGGCTATGTATCTGCTATACCATGCTGCTTCATATGGGCAGTACCTGATACATACAAGGCACATGTAAATGTTATTTAACCTGAAGCAATTTGAAGGATAAAGGATTCAAGCAAATCTCTTTAACCATTTACTATCACATCTTATAGGCTGTTTGGGAACTGAGAGTTTTCTCTTTGAGTTATTCTGCTATTCAGTTTTCCTCTCAGGTATTTGCTCCTCTATCCTCTATTATTTCTTGAAGCTTAGCAAGAAATGAAGACAACATCCTTACTCACCCAATCCCAACCCTGATTCTCACTGCAGGATTAGCTTCATGGCTCCCTCAGCATTTCCTTCTCTTTTAACAGCCAGGTACTCTTTACAAAGCAGGGTCTTCCTTCTTGGGTGACAACCTTCCTGGAGTAGGGCTAGCCTAAAGTTTCCATCCTCTAATTATGAGGATGGCCTTGTGGCTTCTGAATTAGTAACCATATGGTCCCTGTCACTTCCTGTAGTTTTATAAATAAAATTGTCAAAATTGGGGGCTTCTGAAGATAGCTTTTACAAATATACTATTTCCTATGGAGTGACTTTTGGTGGTTTCCCCTTTCTCTATGTGGGTCCTGTGGGAACAGGACTTGCTGTATGGGAAACCCCAGATTCCAGTCTCCTGAAAAGAGTCATGTTCTGCTTAACTTTGAAGGTGATCCACATGGCTGTCTTTCCCTAAGGCAGCCCTGATTTTTTTTTTAATCCTCACCTGAGGGCATGCTTATTGATCTTGGGGGGGAAGGGGGGAGAGAAAAGAAGAAGAGAGCGAAGAGAAAGAGAGAGAACCTTGATCAGCTGCCTTCTGAATGTGCCCTGTCTGGGGATGAACTGGCAATCTAGGTATGTGCCCTGCCCATGAATCCATCAGCCAGGGCAGCTTGATCTTTACCACTTTGTGGGGAGTCTGGAATCAGAGTATACCAGCAAGAACAGATTATGGGGGGAGGGGAAGGTGGTTCACTTTGGTGGGCTCTGCTCTATTTTGGGGGCAGTGATGGGCAGCAGCCATTGAGGGAGTGGCCCCAAATACTCCTACCTTTTTCAAGGCAAAATTATAGGGTGGCCTTATCTTTCCTGTAAATTGTTTCTTCAAGACAATTTTAGATTTTAATTTTGACTTCTTTTCACCCTTATAAAAATGATGAGGCACAATACTTACACTTAATACAATTCTATTTTATTTAACAAACAGGTATATAGGTGGGCTGGGTCCTGTTCAAAGTGCTTTACATATATTGCGTTTTTTAACTTATTTTATAAACTTTGATATGAATCAAATGGGGTGGGGTAGGGGTATTTTGAAGCATGACTTACCTCGTAGCCACTCTCCGCTTCCCCCAATGGAGAGAGGAGAGATGGAATTGAACTTTTCCGGAGGGCAAGGCCGCCTACTACTTCTACCAGCTGTCTAGCCAGGCTAGATCTAGGGGTAGGGGGCTCCACCCTCTCCCAGATCCAGTCGTGGGAGGGTGAGTGGTTTTTTTCCGGGTCACTGGCGCACCCTCTTTACTCCCAGCCACCTGCTTGGGTTCCATCCGGGTTCCAGGCTCTCTGGTGGGCGTCAGGGACATTCCAATCTTCCCACCACCCGCGCGGATGTGGCGGGGGAGGGGACGACTGCTCTCCCATTCCAGCACCCGGCTTTGAGTAAATTTCTTCTCCATCTCTAGTGACCTGAGTTCCCCCCCGAGAGGAAGCTGAGGATTGAAGTGTGGGCTGAAGGTTGTTTGTTTACAACGCGCCTGTTGGTGGAGCCGCATCCCTAACGAGAGGCACTTTCTGGGCACCCTCTGTGCTCGAGCAGACAACTGAAAGCCAAACAACCCAGATGCCTCCTCGCCAGACCAAATATGGTCACAAGCAGCCTCCAGTGTGAAGGCTGGCCTTGGTGTCTCCGCGTGCAGGGGCGCACCCGGTCCCGCCCTCGGGCAGAAACCCTGGATTAGTGCGGCGCTCCCGTCGCTCCGGGCCTCAGCACCGGGCGCGAAGGGAGGGCGCGGCGCCAAGGACCCGCCCTTCCTCCGCCAGGGCCCCTCACCCGCGAGCCCTCCGCCGCCCCAGGCCTTGGTTTCGGTCCACAAGCCCTTGATTAAACAGGCCCAGGTCACTTTCCCTTTGATCCGCCCCAAGTCCGCGGTAAACTCAAAGGAATGCACTTCCAGAACTCCGCGGGAGAGGTCCGCGCGACCAAGAGTGGGTGGGGGGCAACATTCTCCACTTAGCCTGCAAAGTACGCATCACACCCAAGGTTTCCTGGAGCCAGAGTGAGGGTGGAAGGAGGAGGAGGAGTACGAAGGAGAAGAAGGAGGAGGAGGAGGAGGAGGAGGAGGAGGAGGAGGAGGAGGAGGAGGAGGGGGAGAAGGGGAGGGAGGGACAAGCGGGGGCAGGCAGGCTCAGGACTTGCAATCATGCATAATTCAACAGCTCAACTTTCGGGCCCGCCTCTTTCCTGGGAGTGGGAGTTTGCTCCAAACTTTGTTTATGGGACAGTCGGAGAGCCGCGGCGGCCGCGCTGTCTGCTTCTCCTCCTCTTTCAAGAGCGCGCAGGCCTGAGACCAGTTTGGGGGATGTGAAAGCCGAAGCTCCTCGACTGCCAGGTACCGAGGCCGGTCCGGATTTGCCAACCGGGCTCCGGCTCCAATCCTGCAAGATCGGGACGCACCCCGAGCGACCCAGGCCCGACGCCCAGACTTGGCTTCGCTGCGCGCCCAGGTAGTGCCCGCTGGAGCGCGCCCGCGCACCACTCCAGGGTGCCCGGCTCCTCGGGCTTCCGGGGTCGAGATGTGGAGTTGGCTTGGGTTGAGATTTCTTTGGGGGGGCTGCCTTCCCTGGAGAGCTGCGACCTGTTCTTTGCCACCAGCAGTTCAGCAACGTCCGGAGTGCAGTTTCCTCGCCCCCCCCCCCACCCCCCCCCGCTCTTCCTTCTCTCAGTAACTTCTTTGCTCCAAGAAAGTTTCATAATTCTGGAGGCCAGGAGGGACTCCTCCCCCATGCGGCTGGTCTCCTGGCTGAGTGTCTGGGATCTCAAGTCGGATACGTATCTGTATCTTTTTCTTTTCTCTCCGTTTTCTCCCCGTATCTCCTACTCCGACTTTAAATAAAAGGCTGATCTGACCTTTTTCCTTGTAGAAGATGAATCCGGCCTCAGCGCCCCATCCGCTCCCGCCGCCCGGGCAGCAAGTGATCCATGTCACGCCGGACCTAGACACGGACCTCGAAGCCCTCTTCAACTCGGTCATGAACCCCAAGCCCAGCTCGTGGCGGAAGAAGATCCTGCCGGAATCGTTCTTCAAAGAGCCTGACTCCGGCTCGCACTCGCGCCAGTCCAGCACCGACTCTTCCGGCGGCCACCCGGGGCCCCGGCTGGCCGGCGGCGCCCAGCATGTCCGCTCGCACTCGTCGCCCGCGTCCCTGCAGCTGGGCACAGGCGCGGGGGCAGCGATCAGCGCCGCGCAGCAGCACGCGCACCTCCGCCAGCAATCCTACGACGTGACTGACGAGTTGCCGCTCCCCCCGGGCTGGGAGATGACCTTCACGACCACTGGCCAGAGGTACTTCCTCAAGTAAGTCAGCCTGGAGCGAGGGGGGGGGGGGGGGCGAGGAGGGAGGGGGCAGAGTCACGATACCGAGGTGCGCGTGCACGTGTGTGTGTGTGTGTGTGTGTGTGTGTGTGTGTGTGTGTGTGATTGTGTGTCTTTCCAGGGTTCTTTCCCAAATATTGTGAAGCTGGAAGTAAGGAGTGGATCCCTGGATATTGGAATTGTAAAGAAACAGAAGCAGAGACTCTGGTGATGTTCTTCCAGGGCATTCCAGGACATTCAGGACATGGAAACGCTTAGAGATAGGAGACATCAAAGTAGTTTTGGGAGGACTTTCATGAAACACTTAGGGACTTTGCCCTGAATCTGGAGTATTGATACAAAATCCTGGGCACAAACCCTTACCCCATCCCTGTCCATTCTAAGTCAGATACCTGGTCCATTGAGATGTGACACCAAAAACATGTGAGAAAAGTTCTGAGACTGGAGGAGAAGAGGGACTCTTGGTGGTCTGCAGTCTCCCTATTCTGGGGAAAAGCTGGAAAAGTGAACACTGCCTGGTAGGCCTTACCTCCCAGCTGGGTGATGTAATGACCACACAGCACAGTGATGTAATTAGCAACTGCTGGTGAAGTAGTTGTGGTCTGGACAAATGCATTGTGTGGAAATTGGGTCAGGAGTTGTATTATGTCATACTTGGTAACCTAAAATACCATCGAATCAGGAGCCTACTTTGTCATTCTTCCCTTCACGTTGTTCCGGCTTTCTGATGTAATGAATTTTAAATTAGATTCATGTTAGAGACTGTACAGGAAAATAGGTTCACAGATATAAAGAAAATTGTTCAATTGTGGTACTCTAAGATAATTATATTCCAGAGGAGAAACCAAGTTGGAACTTAAAAGGTAACCTGTGAGGTCTTGGAGGCTCAGGCTATCCATAGGCCCTAGATGGAAGTTGTGCCAACTGGACCACTTGGTTCAGGAGTGTCTGCACCAGCCGGCTGTTCACAGCCACTGAGGGAAACTTCTCTTCGAAGAACTTGCCTTTAGAGTTTGCTTATTTAAAGTCCATGTTTCTTTGATGGTGCAGCCTTTGTTTGAAAGTTAAGACATTAGATGCTACTTTGAAAATATAATCAGTCCTTTCTTTGGCGTTAATATTTGATACTTTGATTGCTATCGGAGGGCCCTGATAAAGAATATACAGTAATGGACGAGGTTTATTATAACCAGCACTTTGACTCACACTGGTGACCAAGGATTTCTTCCTCATCCCAAGCTGTTGGACATCTTGTGCAAGGAGGAGGAGTTCTTTATTTTATTTCTGGGGTTGGTGCAAAGCTGGGAAGCACTTGTCTTGGAACAGACTTGATGGCCATTTTATCCCACCACTGGTCTTCTCCCTGTTTTTAAGTGACAGTGTGGACATGTACTCAGTCCTATGAGTTTTAAATGACTAGTGGAATTCCAGTGTGTGATGTAATAACATGACATTTTCTTAAATGTGATGATGTTGTTCTGAAGGATGACATTAGATTCTATAGTTAATAAAGGTTCAAAATACTAGCCTTTTGTATTAATGGTAAATGCAGTTTTGAATATTTTATTGTGAATTTTCTAGAAATGGACTTAGTAAGAGATAAAACTGAAAAAGACATAATAATTTACAGTAATTTGGGGGGATCATTTTTGGGCCCAAATGATTTTTAAACTGTTTATGAATATGCACAGAAAAGTATATAAGAAATAAGAGCTGGGCTTACCCATTATCTGAGGAAAGATAGGAAAAAAACAACAACCCTCAAATAAAAGCAAAACAAAATAATTCCCTTTTATACACATTTTGAATGATTGGAATAGCTCAGAACTATCTTTGTGAAACGTGGGTAATAGTGGAAGTTGGTCTGAGTTTAGAGAAAGTTGCCCTGATCCCTCTGCCCATCTCCCCAACTACAACCACTCCTCAACCCAAAGCAAAGTGCATCTTCATTTTACTGGATCCTCAGTGAAAATAACAGCTGAAAAAATAAATAGTAGGATAGCCTGAACTGATGTTATCCCTGGAAATTTTTTGGCCAAGTAGCTAAAGGAATTAAATTAAGTCATCATGACTATTGTCTTTTAAAAAATATATATTTTTATTGATATAGAGGGAGAGATATAGAAACATCAATGATGAGAGAGAATCATTGATCAGCGGCCTCCTGCACGCCCCACACTGGGGACAGAGCCTGAAACCGGGCATGTGCCCTGACCAGGAATCGAACGCTCAACCACTGAGCCATGCCGGGCTTTTTTTTTTTTTTAATATATTTTTATTGATTTCAGAAAGGAAGGGGGAGGGAGAGAGAGATAGAAACATCAGTAAGAGAATCATTGATTGGCCGCCTCTGCATGTGCCCTGACCGGGAATCTAACAGTGACTTCCTGGTTGAAGCTCTACCACTGAGCCAAGCCAGCAGGGCATGACTATTTCTTTTGAGATTAGCAATCTGCCCAAAGTTCTCTGAAGTTCTTTTTTTTTCTTTTTTTTTTTAACTGAGGAAGGGAGAGGGAGAGAGATACATCCTGCAGTGGGAGATGTATTACTGGGGAACCTGCAATCGAGGTACATGCCCTTGACTGGGAATCGAACCCGAAAGCCTTCAGTCTGAGGGCTGGCGCTCTAATCACTGAGCAACTGGCCAGGGCTCTCTGAGTTTCTATCAGAACTTTAAGTTGGAGTAAGGTAAATGTCATATGTTACACTTTGTTGCACAACCTCAAAAGGCACTGTATTACGGTGGAATAAAAAGAAGTGCGAAAAATGATGGCAACTGACCCTGGTTTAATTTTCATAAAATCTGCTCATTACTTTGCTCCAATGTTTGTGAAACGAGGCTAGCAGTAGAATTCTAGGTCAGGAGGCTAGGGCTTCATAAATCAGAAATGAATAACTTTTTTTCTAAAAAAAGTGAGTTCAGAAAAGGGTAATTATTTTACTTTGGGAAAGTCATGTGGTCATTTACTGGTGGACTCTGGATTGGACCTCTAATCTGTTACCCTCTGTTTATTGAACACTTTTTCCATTTTCCCCACCCACCTTTATCCCCGCTCACTTCACCAACTGAACAATGAACTTTATGGACGACAAAGCCTGGACATCTAAGATACTTTAAAGAGCTTTTTGTCATTTTTTCAGGGAAGGTTGTTCCTAGATATATGATGTAATCACTTTCTGGTAACCTCTTAAAGGGCACCTTTTCTGAGCATTCACCCCTTTCCTTTGCTGTTCAGGCATTCCTTTAGGGTAGAACAGTGGTCAGCAAACTCCTTAGTCAACAGAGCCAAATGTCAACAGTACAATGACTGAAATTTCTTTTTGAGAGCCAAATTTTTTAAACTTAAACTATATAGGTAGGTACATTGTTATTAACTTAATTAGGGTACTCCTAAGGCTTAGGAAGAGCCATACTCAAGGGGCCAAAGAGCCGCATGTGGCTTGCGAGCCGCAGTTTGCCGACCACGGGGGTAGCATATAACCATAAAGGATCAAATGTTAAAACACATGGCCTCTGAAAATGACTGCATTGTTCCTGCTGTCCTCTAAAGATCATAAATCAGGCTGGATGTGTGTGTAGGTATTGGGCTTTTAGCAACCTGGCACATCACTGACTTTGAACATTGATCACATTAAAATAAAATAAAACTTTTCTGGTTATAAATGGAATATATATTTATTGTACATAAACCAGAAAGTAAAGATATAAAGAATGATCTGGCTTCAACAGAACTTTCAAACCTTGCAGAAAATTTTTATTTGAATAATCTTATATAATAAAAGCCTAATATACTAAGTGTCCAGTCGTTCGTTTGTCTGCTTGACCGCTCTACCAGTCATGACGCACACTGACCACCAGAGGGCAGATGCTCTGACCTGTAGGTTAGCTTGCTGCTGGGGTCTAGCTGATCAGGACTGGGTGAGACTGGCGGGACACGCCCTGGAGCCTGCCCACGGTCCCTCCCCAGCCCCAATCATGCACCTGTGGGGTCCCTTGGCCTGGCCTATGGTGGGGATCAAGCTGAAACTGTCTCTCTGACATCCCCTGAGGGGTCCCAGATTGTGAGAGGGTGCAGGCCAGGCTGAGGGAGCCCACCGGTGCAGGAATCTGTGCACAGGGCCTCTAGTCCTATCTAATAAAAGAGAAAAATGGTAATTGGCGTACGACGATACCCTTTTCATTGGCTAATCAGGGCTATATGCAAATTAACTGCCAACTAAGATTGGCAGTTAACTGCCAACTAAGATTGGCAGTTAACTGCCAACAAGATGGTGGTTAATTTGCATATGTAGGCACAATGCAGGGAGGCGAAAGGGAAAGCAGGAAGAAGCCCCCTGCCACTGACAGTGATCGGAAACCCAGGGGGGAGCTAAGAGCTGGGGGGCAGGGCAAAGGCGGCCCTGGGGCCGCCTTTGCCCTGCCCCCCAGCCATGATCGGAGACTCAGGAGCCTTTGCCGCCCTGGCCAGTGATAGCAGGAAGTAGGGGTGGAGCCAGCGATGGGAGCTGGGCACGGTCGAAGCTGGCAGTCCCAGGAGCTAGGGGTCCCTTGCCTGGGCCTAAAGCGAAGCCCACGATCGCGGGGCCGCTGCAGCTGCGGGTCCCCGCTGCCCGGGCCGGATGCCTCAGCCAGAGGCCTCAGGCCTGGTCAAGGGGCCGATCCGGTGATTGGTGATCAGAGGGTGATGAGGGTCAACTCCTCTGGCCGAGGCGTCAGGCCTGGGTGGGGGGGCGGAGCCAGGGATTGGGGGGATATGATGGTCCCCTTGCCTAGGCCTGAAGCCTGGGTCAGAGGCATCAGGCTTGGGCGAGGGGTGGAGCAAGCGATCAGAGGGAGATGGGGGTCCCCTGCCCAGGCATGATTCCTGGGCCAGAGGCCTCAGGCCTGGGCGGGGGCCAGAACTAGTGATCAGGGGGAGATGGGGGTCCCTTGTCCAAGCCTGACACCTCCGGCGGAGGCGTCAGGCCTGGGCAAGGGGCCAATCAGGCGATCGGAGGGTGATGGGGGTCTACGCCTCTGTCAGAGGCGTCAGGCCTGGGCAAGGGGCCGATCCTGCGATTGGAGGGTGATGGGGGTCAACACCTGAGGGCTCCCAGTATGTGAGAGGGGGCAGGCTGGGCTGAGGGACCCTTCCCCCAACACACACACCCAGTGCACGAATTTCGTGCACCGGGCCCCTAGTATTCTATAAGAAAAAATATTTTATCCCCACTCCTAATTATAATTCCAATTAGAATATTTGCCTGACATTCCCAATTTTTAGTAATAATTTTCATGGTTTGCCTTTTTTGACATATGTGGTAGAAAATTATTTTTGTCAATGTGATTTATGCACTTGGCAACATATTCAATAGAACAGAAGAACTTTTGTTGAAAAACAATGGTTTCCTTTACCTCCTTAAACCTCACAAAGAAAACCATTTAGTGTTTTAAATATTTCTGTATTTAATTCTTAGGTTATTACCTTCTTAACTTTATTTATTTATTTATTTTAATATTTTTTTTATTGATTTCAGAGAGGAAGGGAGAGGGAGATAGAGATAGGAACATCAATGATGAGAGAGAACCATTGATTGGCTGCCTCCTGCATGCCCCATACTGGGGATCAAGCCTGCAACCCCAGCATGTGCCCTTGACTGGAATCGAACCCGAGACTCTCCAGTCTGTAGGCCAAGGCTCTATCCACTGAGCAAAACCAGCCAGGGCACCTTCTTAACTTTAATATGGGCTTACCACTATTTTATGACTTACCAATTTTAACTCCTGATATGAAAGTGAGAATGTAGTTCCTTAAGCTTATGCCTCTCTCAAATTTAACATTTATATTGTTTTTAGCTTGTTAGGACACCTTTGTTATTTTTTTGGTCAACTTTTGACAGTATTTCTTGACTTCCCATTTTGTAAGTAAAGGAATTTTGGGTAGCTGCCAGTTATAGTAATTGCTTTTTGTAAGTGATACTAACATTCCAAAGCCCTGAACCCATAACCAATAAAGGTTTTGTGCTTTGCCCCAAAGTTGACCTTTTTATTCATAAATTATTCTTAAAGTTGAAAATCTGTAGGAAACAATTACATTATTGCAATTCTATAAATACAATTCATTGCCTATGTATTAAGATTAGATTTTAGACTTGCACATTGGGCCTAGGGTCAGAACTCCTGGGTTAATCAAAGGAAGATATATCTAGCACCAAAGTCAGATTCTTTCTTTTTTCTCTCATCAATTGTTTAAATTTGTGTCATCTTTTTTATTTATTTAATATATATTTTTTATTGATTTCAGAGAGGAAGGGAGAGGGAGAGAGAGAGATAGAAACTCAACTAATGGGGATTGAGCAGGGAAGGACTCGAATGGTGACCTGGTTCAAAGTGACCTAGATGTTCAAATACTGAGCCACACTGGCCAGCCTGTGTCACCTTTTAATTTCTTCATATTTGTACCTTGACTTTCTTAAACATTTTTTTTTCTGGTATTTTTTTTCTTTTTTTTTTTAAATTAAACTTTATTGTTCAGATTATTACAGTTGTTCCTCTTTTTTCCCCCCATAGCTCCCCTCTACCCGGTTCCCCTCCCACCCTCCGCCCTCACCTCCCCACCACTGTCCTCATTCATAGGTGCACGATTTTTGTCCAGTCTCTCCCTGCATCCCCCACACCCCTTTTCCCCCCAAGAATAGTCAGTCCACTCCCTTTCTATGCCCCTGATTCTATTATAATCACCAGTTTATTCTGATCATCAGATTATTTATTCACTTGAATTTTAGATTCACTTGATGGATGTGTATTTGTTGTTTTTTTCTGGTATTTCTAATTGCCTTTTTATGTTTGTATATTATTTGCCTTTATTATGATCTCAAAATTGTCTAGACTCTTAGTGCCATCACTTCTATCAAGCCTTCTTTCCCTAAGCTTATGCCCAGATTCCTTTATCTTTCTGAGCCATTCTGGATTCTGATTTCTGTATAGGCCTATGACAGAGTTGTCATTTTGGGACTTCTTTGTACTTCTCTTCCTGGCTGGAAGTGCTGTTTCCCATGTCTTCCTCATTTTGGTTTATGCCTTCATTTTGCTGGAGCACTTGCTTGAGTAACTTCTTTTTTTTCTTTTTTTGTTAATCTTTACTGGAGGATATTTTTCCATTGATTTTTAAAGAGAGTGGAATGGAGGGGGAGAGACAGAGAGAAATATTAATGTGAGAGAGACACATGGATTGGTTGCCTCCTGCATGCGCCTTGACCAAGGTCAGGATGGTCATCCTGCAACCAAGGTACATGCCCTTGACGAGAATTGAACTTGAGACTCTTCAGTTCACAGGCTGGTGCTCCATCCACTAAGCCAAACTGGCTAGGCTGAGGCTTTTTGTCATTCAAAAAATACTGCCTGCTGCCTTAGTTTCTTTGTCTGTAAAATGAGGAGAGTTGTACCTATTTTGTGACATTTTGGAAGATTAGATAACATTTGAAGTGGCTGGCACATAGTAGACTTTCAGTACAACTTTCTTCTTGCCTCCTCTTGCCTTTCTCCCCACACACATACTTTGTCTACTTGGCCAAAATCAGATGGCAGTGGAATAAGCTGATTTTGACTCTGAATGAAAACCTGGATCTGGGATTCAAATCCAGTTTTTAAAATTTAAAATAAGGACTAACAGTCACTTTTCCTGTTAAGGAACCTAAATAGGAATGCCCATCATGAGTGCCTTTTGCTTTGGCATCTTGGACAGAGAATACCCAACCCCTTCTGAGGAGGGTGTACTTTTTATTTTTTGTAATCTGGTTTGTAACTACTAGTTGGGCTAATTTTGTATGGGATGGAGGGAAGGAGGATGGGATGGAGAAATGGAGAGTTGAAGAGGGGAGGTAATTGACATTTGTTGATGATCTGCTTTATGTCAGACAAGGCAGGGAGCTGAATTGGTGCTTCCCAGAGACAGCACCAGAATCAGCCATGGAGCAAATTCCTGACAGGTGTATCAAACCTTTTTTCCATAATCCTAGGTGCTTTCGTATATATTTTTTCTTTTAACCTCATAGTGACCCTGTGAACATGTACCTATTATTATCTCATTTACTGTTGAGGAAATTGAGGCTCACTGAGGTTGAATAAATGGCCTAGGATCTCATAATACGTGAGTGGCAGAGATGGGATTAGAATTGTGATTCTAAAACCTGTGCTCCTGCCCTTATATTGTGTTGCCTCATGCCAATTACATGCCCATAATTAGGCCCTGCAATTAGGTATCCGTGGTGACAGATAACTCTAGTGGTGGATGAACCATTAGAGTTTGCTTCTTTTTTTTTTTTTAAATTTTTTTTAATTAAATCTTTATTGTTCAGATTATTACATTTGTTCCTCTTTCCCCCCCCCCCATAACTCCCCTCCTCCCAGTTCCCGCCCCACCCTCCGCCCTCACTCCCCACCCACTGTCCTCATCCATAGGTGCACGATTTTTGTCCAGTCTCTTCCCACATCTCCCACACCCCTTTCCCCCCCAAGAATAGTCAGTCCATTCCCTTTCTATGTCCCTGATTCAACTATAATCACCAGTTCATTCTGTTCATCAGATTATTTATTCACTTGATTTTTAGATTCACTTGTTGATAGATGCATATTTGTTGTTCATAATTTGTATCTTTACCTTTTTCTTCCTCTTCCTCTTCTTAAAGGATACCTTTCAGCATTTCATATAATCCTGGTTTGGTGGTGATGAACTCCTTTAGCTTTTCCTTATCTGTGAAGCTCTTTATCTGACCTTCAATTCTGAATGATAGCTTTGCTGGACAAAGTAATCTTGGTTGTAGGTTCTTGGTATTCATCACTTTGAATATTTCTTGCCACTCCCTTCTGGCCTGCAAAGTTTCTGTTGAGAAATCAGCTGACAGTCGTATGGGTATTCCCTTGTAGGTAACTGAGTTTCTTTCTCTTGCTGTTTTTAAGATTCTCTCTTTATCTTTTGCTCTTGGCATTTTAATTATGATGTGTCTTGGTGTGGTCCTCTTTGGATTCCTTTTGTTTGGGGTTCTCCGCGCTTCTTGGACCTGTAAGTCCATTTCTTTCACCAGGTGGGGTAAGTTTTCTGTCATTATTTCTTCAAATAGGTTTTCAATATCTTGCTCTCTCTCATCTTCTGGCACCCCTATAATTCTGATGTTGGTACGCTTGAAGCTGTCCCAGAGGCTCCTTACACTATCCTCGCATTTTTGGATTCTTTTTTCATTTTGCTTTTCTGGTTGGGTGTTTTTTGCTTCCTCTCATTTCAAATCATTGACTTGATTCTTGCGCTCCTCTGGTCTGCTGTTGGGCGTCTGTATAATATTCGTTATTTCAGTCCGTGTATGCTTAATTTCTAGTTGGTTCCCCAATATAACATCGAGGGTCTCATTAGTTTTCTTGTAGATCTCATTTAGTTTATCGGCAGCTTCTAAACAGTTCTTGAGAGACCTTAAAAGTGTGGTTCTGAACTCTATATCTTCCATTGACAATTTTGTCCTGTTTCTTTGTCTCCGCATTTTGTTATGCTTCCTTGGTGCACCCCCTAGTGGTCTTTGTTCGCAGTCTTATGGTTAAACCTTGATTGTTGTAGCTAATACCAGGGAGGGTTTGACCTCCAGGCCAAGTGGCTATGAGAAGCAGCTGTGTTAGCAGTGAGAGAACTTCTGTCCTCTAGGGAGGTGCTAATCTAGTCTTTGCCTGAGGCTATCCGGCAAATGCCTCTGTGCAGGGCTTGGGCAGGGCGGGTCGCACAGGATCAACAGGTTGGGCCGGAGAGAGCAGTTATGGCGGCTCTCAGTCCTGTCCCCAGGGGCTCTGCCTCTCTGAGTCCCAGTACCCGCTGCAAAGCTCAGAGAGAAAGCTGCACTCTGACCGAAGCCAGACAGTCCCGCTTCTCCCGTTTGAGTCTGGGTCCCTAAAGACTCGCCTGTATCTGGAGCTCAGAGTCTGCGACTCCCTCCCGATTGAAAACAACAACCGCGCCCCTCCGCTGCCAGCCCGCTCTGCGCACTCCGCACCTCAGAATTTGACTTCAGCACTGCGCCTCCTCTGAGTGTCCGTATGCATTTCTCTTTCCTCCTAGTTGTAGGACTTCCACTCAGACAGTGTTCCTGTGGTTCTGGGTGATGTCCCTTCCGTTTTTTAGTTTCACTTTTGAAGTAGTTGTTCAAAGCAGCAAACTCCGGCGTTAGCCTATGCCGCCATCTTGGTTCTCCCTAGAGTTTGCTTCTGAACTGAGTCTGGGTCATCGAATTTGAAACTCTTGGGCTGGAGAGGGAGAGGTGATGAAATGAACAAGCCAGACATGGATAGTATGCCTACAGTGGATTACCCTATTGATATCTGGATCCGGTACACTGCTGAGGACTTGTTGAGAGGGTTAATTAGATAATGTTGGTAAAGTGTATTCGAGGAGAAACAGAGCCAGGTTACTTCTTATTGCCTTTATGCCCGGCTAGCATGGCTCAGTGGTGGAGCGTCGACCTATGAACTGGAGGTCATGGTTCGATTCCCGGTCAGGGCACATGCTCGGATTTCAGGCTTGATCCCCAGTGTGGGGTCTGCAGGAGGCAGCCAATCAATGATTCTCTCTTATCATTGATGTTTCTATCTCTATCTCCCTCTCCCTTCCTCTCTGAAATCAATAAAAAAAATATATTTTTGTTATTTATGTTTCTTTTTAAATTGTCAGGGGTGGGGTCATAAAAATTGCAAGAGAAAACGAAAAATCATTGGTGGTAGATTTGGGGTCTAGGGCCATCTTAGCCATAGCTCAGTAACTGAAGGCTGGAGCTTATGTAACCAAAGTGTTTTTCTTGTATTGGATTATTTTCTTTAGAAATGAACTGACACAGTAATTGCTAAAATCTTAACCAAGAATTATCCATAAAATTCATCTCAAGAAGTTGGCTTATGGCAAGTCTCAGGTCAAATGGGCTTCCTGCAGCTTATCCTTTATCTGTGTGCTCTCTTTCCTAGAGTTCTAGCTTTTATTTAACGTTCCATCTAGGCATAGCAGACAGTAAGTAGGAAGGGAAAAGATGATGCTCACTCCTGTGTTGCTGTTAGATGAAGTGAGGTCTGGATATATATTCAATGCTTATTGCTGTGCCTGGCAGGTAAGCTCTGTTGAAAGTTTGTTACTGTTACATTCCCAATTGAGATGGGATGGGGCTGCGATCTGCCAGGACCTTTCCTTTGTGGCGCCTAAAGAATCAATAGCTATTTCAGCATTTACAAGGAAAAATCATTGAACTACTGCTGTGTCCCTGTGTTGCAGTGTGTCTTGGAGGGAGAAATGTTTGCCTGGTTCCCGGACCTCAGGCAGCTGACAGTCTAGCTGGGGAGACCAGGATAACACAGAGAAAAGCAGGCTAACTAGATGCCTTCCAACTTATGTGGTGTTTGAGCCTAGAGCAGCTGCTCTCCCTGTGCTGGAAACTTGTCAGGTGTGCCATGATAAGGCAGTCCTTTCTATTTTGGCTGCAGGTCTGAAATTGGCAGCCGAACTGAAAGTCTTTTCGTTTCTCTCATTGGCTCTGCTCCTTCTGGCCTCGGAAACTTGGCACAAGCTGTTACCTGTGTCTGGAACATTATTTCCCTGCTTTTTGCCTGGTTAACTCCTACGCTACCTTCAGGCATCAGCACAGATGCTGCCCGTGCAGGAGGTCCTTCCTGACTCAGCCTCCTTGCTGGTGCTGGTTTAGATGCTCCTGCTCTATGCTCCCAGAGCCCTCTGTGTCTCCCCAGCCGTAGTATTACTGCTACATTACTATTTAATTATTTTTCTTTTTTTCTACTCTAACCTCCATGAGGGCAGGAATGATGTTTGCCTTGCTTTTCATTGTATAACCTGAACACAGTGCCTGGTACATAGGTAGGTGCTAGACAATGAAGGAATCCTGTCTTATTTCCTTTTAGCTATTTGTACTGCAAGCTGGCATCTCATAGGAATCTGCCATGTTCGGAAATGTAATTCCATCATGTCTATGTCCCTTGGACTGAAAGCTTAGAAATGTAGCTCCACATACTACATGCAGTGGACAGGGTGATGGGTGAAGGGTGGATGAGTGTGCAGAGATGTCTTTGTAAAGGTGGTTGGACATAAATGGAACCTTGAAAAATGGAAAGAATGTGGGTAGGTGGACAAAGAGGTGTTCTAGGAAAGAGGGGATAGGAAGAGAAATACAAAGGCAGAAATGCTAAGGATGTGTTTTCAGTTAGTTTTGCTTTTATTTTTCTATTTTTTTTTTTTTTTAGTTTGTTTTGCTTTTAAATATATTTTCATTGATTTCAGAGAGAAAGGGAGAGGGAGAGAGGGATAGAAACATCAATGATGAGAGAGAATCATGGATCGGTTACCTACTGGGGATTAAACCTGCAACCCGGGCATGTGCCCTGACTGGAGTCGAATGGTGACTTCCTGGTTCATAGGTTGACGCTTAACCACTGAGTCACACCGGCTGTGCAAGGGTGTTGTTTTGAGGCCAGAAGAACATGGCCTGACTTGGTAGGTGACTGTGCATTCCATTGAGGTTCTAGAACCTCAGTGTGTTCTGGGAAAAGAAAGGACTAGAAGAGGTGGGGTTCAATTCCATATCCTCAGGTGAGGATGAACAGTAACAACAAAAAACTAGCCTGGCTGCTGTGGCTCAGTGGTTGAATGTTGATTTATGAACCAGGAGGTCACTGTTCAATTCCTGGTCAGGGCACATGCCTGGGTTGTGGGTTTGGTCCCCAACGGAGACTGTGCAGGAGGCAGCCGATCAACGAGTCTCTCTCATCATTGATGTTTCTCTTTCTCTTCCTCTCCCTTCTCCTCTGAAAGCAATAAAAAAACCTCAAACTGATCCCCTATTGATGGACATCTAGACTGTTTTTGACTCTCTCTTTTTTTTTTTTTTTTAATAAGAGAACATTTACTTGTAAAATAAATGGGCTTAGGAAACAAGTTATAGAGGTAAAGGAAAGGCCCTAGAAGTGAGGGGAAGAAGGGAGGAGAGAAGGCAAAGGAAAAGGTAATGGCTTGGGCATGGTCCTGAGAGAGAGTCCTGACTTTCTCTTTTTAAGTATAAAAATAGTATATGCTCAAACACTTCTGGAGGGAGGAAAATGGAAAATAAATTCTTCTGATGTTCCCTGGATTCCTATTTAGAGAGGACCATTCATTGTTAACACTTTATCCAGAGCTATTCTTTGCACAAAGAGTAGTTCTCTGGCTCTTGTCTAATTATCTCTCTAGCTTATCTGTTACTCAATTTATCAGTCACCTATTGTTGTACTTGGTAGTCAATACATCTACCCTTCTTATACAAGGGTGACACATGGTCTGGCAAGTGCACTGACCAGTTGGATGAATGTCCAACCAATCAGAACTATTGGTGTGCCAGTGTGAAGTAGCTAATGATGTATCTCAGTGCTACTCAAAGTGTGGTCCATGGACTGACTGACACCAGTGTGTGAATGTAACTGGTCCAAGACAAGCTAGATACAGAAGTTGGGGGTGTTTAGGAACTTTTATAGTAAAATGACATTGTTGTGACACTTAAGCACATGATCAGTGGGACTGTCTTGTGGAACAGGGTAGTTTGGGTATGTCAAACATTTTTTTGTTTGTTACTCTTCACCCGAGGATATTTTTCCATTGATTTTTAGAGAGAGTGGAAAGGAGGGGGAGAGACAGAGAGAAACATCAACGAGAGAGCACGCACGTCAAGTGGTTGCCTTCAGCTCGTGCCCCACCAGGGCCAGGGATGGAGCTGCAACCAAGGTATGTGCCCTTGACTGGAATCGAACCCAGGACCTTTCAGTCAGCAAGCTAATGCTCTATCCACTGAGCTAAACCAGCTAGGGCAGGTATGTCAAACTTTTGTGCTGAGTCGAATATGGCCCAAGCTACGTGCAAGCCGTCCCCAATAGGACCACGTCTGGTCTTGACAGATTGAAAATAAAAATCACTGGTCCTTTACCACAGTTTGAGACTCACTGATCCATCTGTTTCTCTTAGTTCTATTTATCTATTTATTCCATTCATCCATCCATTTACCTACCTATCATTTTATTTTTCCATTCATCCTTATAACTATCTTTTATGCATAAACCAATCAATTAATTATATCTCTTAGCTTAACAAGGATCAATCCATGTCAGATGTTGAGTAGTGAGTCTCAATATGGAAACATATTTTACAGCACAAAGGTTATATATGATCTGTTTTCCAGTACGTAATATATTTTATGTTTTTGTGGCCCCTGTGTAACTCATTGTTTTAGAAATATGCTTTGACACATTTCAATTCTGAATACTGAAGACATGTAAATTCTGTTCTTTTTGTGTGAATAATATACCTGCAAGTTTGCTAGCTACAGACTCGGTAATTAATTAAAGAATGGTGACTGGAGAAAAACAAACATGCTGGATTGTTTATTAAAAAAATAATTCCTTCCAGGCCAGTGTTGTTCAGTGGTTGAGCATTGACCTATGAACCAGGAAGTCATCCCTCTATTCCCAGTCAGGGCACATGCCGGGTTGCTGGCTAGATCCCCAGTATGGGGAGTGCAGGAGGCAGCCAATCGATGATTCTCTCTCATCATTGATGTTTTTATCTCTCACTCCCTTTCTCTCTGAAATCAATAAAAATGTATTTAAAAACAAACAAACAAAAACAGAACTGAAGGATATAAAGTGAAAACTACTTTACCCAATAGTTTTATTATTTATTTATTTTAAATATATTTTATTGATTTTTTACAGAGAGGAAGGGAGAAGGATAGAGAGTTAGAATCATTGGTGAGAGAGAAACATCGATCAGCTGCCTCCTGCACACCCCCTACTGGGGATGTGCCCGAAACCAAGGTACATGCCCTTGACTGGATTCGAACCTGGGACCCTTCAGTCGGCAAGCTGATGCTCTATCCACTGAACCAAACTGGTCAGGGCTACCCAGTAGTTTTAGTCAGGTGTAAACACTGTTCACAGTTGCTTATGTGTCTTCCTGGGATTTATTAGGCCACATACAATTTCACTTTTAATGGCATCAAGTGGTTTTGGTATTATAGGCATGTTAGTGTAAGAAGTGCTCTTTGTTTCTGGTTGACCCTCACACAACCTCAGGACTGCATAGAGAATAGGTATGGATTAAACTATGTAGACCTAGATGTGATGACTGATGGGGAGCTCTTGTGGTGGAAAGCTTTGTTTGGGTAACTATAGTTCAGAGACTGGCTCTTGGCTTTGTGGTTCAAGAAGTTGATGTCCTTGGTGCTCCAGAACTGATCAGATTTTCAAGCAGTCTGTGGGCTGTACTGAGATGAAGTGGGATATAAATTTTAACTGCAGTTTCAGAATTCACAAGCAGTGACTTGAATATTCACCACTCTGGAATGAAGTCCTCATAAGAGTGGTTTAATTGCTGGGAAGTTGCTTTGTGGTGCTGGAAAAGGGAAGATGATAAATCATTTAAGGGATATTAAGGAAGGAAATTTGACAGTATTTGGTAATGGATTAGGTAAGGGCAGTGAGAAAAGATGGGAAAAGGAAGATTTGCAGATTGTGCAATGGCATGAATGAAGGTGCCTCTGATTGTGACAAGCAGTACTGAAAGGTTTAGACAAGGTTGAGAAACTTTTTAACATGTTGAGTTTGAGATGACATTAAGATATCCAAGGGATACATATATATCTATCTATATCTATATCTATATCTATATCTATATCTATATCTATATCTATATCTATATCTATATCTATATCTATATCTATATCTATATCTATATCATCTATATTCATACACTCACACATATATAATAGTTAACTAATTCACATCCAGATAACTAAACTATATCTAACTATATGGTTACAGATAGGGTGAGAAAAAAACTAAGGAAGTCCGATAGACCCTGTAAAAGAAACAGCCAGAAATATAGGAGGAAATCAGAAAGTAGTGCATGAAATCCAGGGGAACTCAAACGGGAGGAGTGGTTGATTCTGCGGGCGGTTTTTCAGAGGTCAAAGAAGGTGAGAACTGAAAAATGTCCAGAGACGTTTCTCCACTGAGGCCACTTTCTTTCCCAGGTCAGGGCAAGGGCCTAGGGTTCTAATTTATAGAATCTAGTTTTTGAAGAGGGAAAAATGCAGAAAATAAGCATCTTAATTAGATAAGGTATGTCCTCCAATTCCCACATACTCTATGTTGTTCCTGCTGAGTATCCAATGGTATATGGAAGGCCTCCACATTTGTTCACTGTATTTAAACATCCTGTTAAAATGAGATCTGAAATCAGATTTTTATAGCTAACTAAGATAAGTTATAAGACTTGGTAAAAATATTACTCTTAATTGACATGATAATCACTTGCTGTGAGGAATTCCAGTTTCCAGTTCTGACTGTGGTAATACCCTTGTCACAGTGCGTGGCACACTGGGCTGTTATTGCTGGGACCAGTCATACTTAATTACAGCCATAAACACAGCAGATTCTGTTTGGGGGCATCAATTAAAGATTTATATTTTGGAATATTGTGTAACTAGTTTCAGATAAACTTTTATCTTTTCTATCTTTATTTCTCTATTTGCTGGAACTGATTTTAGTATCTGGCAAAGGGGATTCTGAAATTAACGCAGGTAAATGCCCAGGTCATTGTCCTTTCACAGTTTAGGTAAGTAAACTAAACACATTTGATTACATCAGAACGGTTTCAGTTGAATTTTGTAATTAGAGTTGGCAGTTAAAAAGGCCATTCTGTTGCATTTTGCTAATATGGGAGCACCTAGTGGCTTTGTTACTAGTTTGGAATTTGCATAAATGTGAGTTTAGTAGGAGGGATTAAGAATCATAAAAGAAGCAGTAAATTTCAGTGTGGCTTAGAAAATTACTTATGTTTTCTGAAGATGCAATCTAGTGCAATAGTCTACACTTTTATGGATCTTTGTGTTATGTACTGTGTGAAATATAAGTCTTGTATATAGAATGTTTGGCAAGTGTGGATTCTTATATAATTATACCATCCAACATATATTTGGCTATTCATGCATTTTAAAATAAAATTGAACCATACATTTATATTATAGAAAAACCTGAAGGAAGGAAAGATAGGAATAGAGGAGAAAGGATCATTACTTAAAGGTTAAGCTGCATCCAAGTATATTTTTTAAATATCTTTTTCTTAGGTTTTTAAAAAAAGTTTAGTTATCTATGGTCTGAAAAAAGTTACACTTGAATTTACCAATCTTGCATTTCTGTAAGTATGGAGATGGCAAGGGCTGTGCCTTGGCTTTGGAAAGCGGAGTTCTCAAGCGCATGTCTGAGTACTGTAACCCATGTGGTACACAGTGCAGCCATTGTTCTTTCTATTTTTCTGTTGCTTACCTGTTAACAACTACTGAGCAGTCTGTGATTATTAACAAAGATTGGTATTTAACAGTAGGAGCAGAATGTAGGGCCATTATGGAAAATTTGGAATGTCAACATTAAAGAAATTATTTTAAAGGTTAGATCTAGAATTGTTGAAGCTTTTGCCTAAAACTTTGGCAGATGAGTAGAGCAGGGGATAGACCATCACAGCTTTTTAAAATTATTAGCTAAGGTGAAGTGAGTCAAGTTATGCCACCAAGCTTTTCGTTTAACCTAATAATTGGCCAGCCCTAGTTAATTGATGGAAAACCATTAAAGGACTCGGATTTCCCAGTTGCACATGATTTTGGAATGTTCAACTTGCCTCCTGTGTGAATAAAAGGGCCCACGGTCTGGCTAACTAAAGTGCATTGCCCATACTCCCCTGAAAGCCAAGTGTCAGCAACAAGTTAAGTTTTGAGAGTTCTTGGAAGGTCCTTCTGAGGCCTGGTAAACATCTTGGTGACTGGTATGTATCTATTTGGAGTCTAGTTTTGAGAGCTGCTGAAAAAGAGTATTTTAAACTTCCAAGTGAGCATGGAAGTGTAAACCAATACCATAGAGTTGCTTGAGTTGAAGTGAAAGATCAAATTTACTGACATGTATTATAAATGGGTTTTTAAAACAATGTCTGTTTTGTACAGTAAAAGTAAAGTATGCCAAGAGTTAAATAAAAAAGTTGTGTTATGGAACAAGAGAAAAGGATACTATGAAATAAATAATATCTAATACCATTAAAGTATAAGGTTTCTTTCCAAAATGTAAATATGAACTTCTAAATGAATGTTTTAAAAATCTGATTTTACTTTGATGTGCTCAGTGACTTGATATATAAAGTGATTATGGTTCTAAATATGCCCAGAACTAGACTACTTCAATAAATAATACATCTGTAGAGCATGAAAAAGATAAATAAACCTCAAATGACATTTTGTTTAGTGGTAGCATGTAAACTGTTTTTTGTTATAATAGGTCAAAAGTAGTTCACTGGCAACAAGCAAAATGTTTTTCTATCTGTCAGTTTTTTAGACTAGGATGACATTTGATATAAACTATACTGGTTCTAATCTTTCTCCACACACAAAATCATTGGTCTATGAAAATCAATGAGGGAATATAGGCAGAGGGGTAAGCTATAGAAACAATATAGAACATTTGAGCATGGGGATCTGATTAGTTAAGGTTGTTTTGCTCTTGCTCTGAATGGATTTTGAACATAAGGAGAAATTGCATGGAATTAAAAATTGCTGTTTTAAAGACATTTGAGAGAGTGGCCTTTAGAGATTGCTGCTAGAACTTTTGAAATGGGCTGACTTGAAAGCAGAGAGAATGTAACCAGGTTTCTTTAAGTGCCAGTGTCTGGTGGCTCTTCACAGCAGCCTGAAGGTAAAGTGTCTGACTTCATTCTGACTTGCTGGCTACGTGGACATGCCCAGATCTCCATTTGAGCTAGTGCTCTGTGTTTTTGCTCTCAAGCCTGATGGTAGACGGGCTGGCTTAGACTTGCTTCCTGCCTGCTTTGGGTGAGTTTACAAATCTGTTTGTTTCACCCACATTCATCCGGCTGGGCCTTACCCATAATTCCTGCATTTTGATTATGGGGGTTATTACAGGACAAGAGCTGCTTTGTAAAAGAGCATGCTTAATACTCTGGGGTCTAGCGTGACTAGGGGATATAAATTGTATGGAAGCAATTAAACTTGAAGGAAATGTCATGTGGGTTGAATTTAAACATGCAGACTTATGGCATTGATTTTTATTTTTTTAAAACTTATACAGGGAAGGGTGGAGAGAGGAAAATAAAGGAAGGGAGAAGAGAAATAGGCCAAAACAGTGAGGGAAGCATGCATAGAGACAAGAGAAAATGAGTAATTTTTATCATTTGGTTAAAAATCCAAAGTCCAGAGCCAGTATTATGCTAATGCCTTTGCCCTTCATATGAACTCTTTAATAGTACAAATATCAAGGAATTATACTTTACTTGGGGGCTTGTGCCAATGTCCAGTAGGTCACCTTCATCTCAAGGTATATGTGTATGTAACAGTGGAGTGATTTTCTGGGCTATGTTAATAAACATGCCTGAAGGCAGCCCGTAGTGATTTTGCTGTTCTCTCCAGCTTTGTATTTTATGTTCATGGCCTCTGCATATTTCATACAGAGTGACTTGTCTTTGGACTTCTGATTAAGAGTATGTGCATTTCTCTCACTGGCCTGGAATATCCTCCATCTCCCTGTTTGGTCAGTTAAGACTCAGCCAACCCCATTTCTCTATTGGACCAACCAGCTGCAAGGGATCTCCTCCTCATCCAGATCCCCATAGTAGTGAGATATGCACAGGTAATTTGGCAATTAATCTGTTCTCTTGTCCATTAAAATGTATAAGGCTTGTTCAGTGAGTGGCTTTATTCATTCCCCCCACATCAACTCTCAGAATATGAACTCCCACACAGAGTAGGAGTTCAATTAATATTTGCTGAAAGAAATATAAATGGTTTTTAATTTCTCCATTATTTAAAACATCTGGTGCTTCTTTTCTGTGCAATAAGCCAATAGGTAGTTTTTGAGCACATGCTGTGTGTTGGCTATTGGTACCGTTCTTAGCATAGTGGGTACACATAAAATATATTACACTTTGGAATATATTTTATTATTTGTATTTAATTATTAGTCTAGCTATAAATTCTAAGAAATTACTTACTCAAACAGAACAATGATGGTCCAAGAGAGGAAAAGTTGCTGGTGATAATCCAGTATATTCTTTTGTTCCCAGATTATTTCTACATTCCACTCCATGCTGGAAAAACTGCCTCCCTCCATGTCCTTCTCCTCTGCCCCGCTCCCACTTTCAAATTATCCTAAGATTGCAACCTTTCTAAGCGGAGCTGGAGAGGTAGTAGGCTGTTTAGGTTTCAAAGGATTTTTCAGGATGTGAAGTAAATAAGGGGACTTTGAGATATCAAAAACACTGTAATTAAGCGGATTAACTGTAGCAATAGTGAATACAGAGATGTCAGAGGACCTAGTTAGTAGTAAGTATTTAAACACAGCCTCAAGTTCATTCCAAGTGGTATCGCCATCATCCACAAACTTAAAAGGAAGTTTAACAAGATAAACCAGGAGAAATGATTCTCCTGGGAATATCACATTCTAGGTCATATACTCGGTATTAATATCTTTATTATAAAATTTAGCTTTAGCTCTTTTATTCTTTACATGTCCCTTAAGGTCACACAGAACCAAGATTTAATATTATTGTTCAGATCTCTGAAGACTGGAAAATGAGCTTCCTTCTGACCAGAATAAAGGGAAGAATTTATTTATTTTTATTTTTATTTTTTTAATTAAATCTTTATTGTTCAGATTATTACAGTTGTTCCTCTCCCCCCCCCCCCCACATAGCTCCCCTCCTCCCGGTTCCCACCCTACCCTCTACCCTTACCCCCCGCCACCCCCCACTGTCCTCATCCATAGGTGTATGATTTTTGTCCAGTCTCTTCTTGCAGCCCCAACACCCCTTTCCCCCGGAAAATAGTCAGTCCACTCCCTTTCTGTGCCCCTGATTCTATTATATTCACCAGTTTATTCTGTTCATCAGATTATTAAATCAATTGATTTTTAGATTCACTTGTTGATAGATGTGTATTTGTTGTTCATAATTTGTATCTTTACCTTTTTCTTCTTCTTCCTCTTCTTAAAGGATACCTTTCAGCATTTCATATAATACTGGTTTGGTGGTGATGAACTCCTTTAGCTTTTTCTTATCAGTGAAGCTGTTTATCTGACCTTCAATTCTGAATGATAGCTTTGCTGGACAAAGTAATCTTGGTTGTAGGTTCTTGGTATTCATCACTTTGAATATTTCTTGCCACTCCCTTCTGGCCTGCAAAGTTTCTGTTGAGAAATCAGCTGACAGTCATATGGGTACTCCCTTGTAGGTTACTGACTGTTTTTCTCTTGCTGCTTTTAAGATTCTCTCTTTGTCTGTTGCTCTTGGCATTTTAATTATGATGTGTCTTGGTGTGGTCCTCTTTGGATTCCTTTTGTTTGGGGTTCTCCGTGCTTCTTGGACCTGTAAGTCCATTTCTTTCACCAGGTAGGGGAAGTTTTCTGTCATTATTTCTTCAAATAGGTTTTCAATATCTTGCTCTCTCTCTTCTTCTGCCCCCAACCCCCCCCCCCCCCCCCCAATTCGGATGTTGGTACGCTTGAAGTTGTCCCAGAGGCTCCTTACACTATCTTCATATTTTTGAATTCTTTTTTCATTTTGCTTTTCTGGTTGGGTGTTTTTTGCTTGTTCAGATTTCAAATCTTTGACTTGATTCTTGTGATCCTCTAGTCTGCTGTTGGAACTCTGTATAATATTCTTTATTTCAGTCAGTGCATGTTTAATTTCTAGTTGGTCCTTTATCATAACCTCGAGGGTCTCACTATATTTCTTGAGGGTCTCACTAAATTTATTGGCGGTTTCTAGAAAATTCTTGAAAAACCTTATAATCGTGGTTTTGAACTCTATATCCAGTAGTTTGCTTTCCTCCATTTCTGTCATTTGAGACCTGTTTCTTTGTCTCCATATTTTTTATGCTTCCCTGTGTTGATAGAGTGGCTTTCTGTGCTAGGTGTCCTATAGGGCCGAGTGGCTCAGCCTCCCCAATTACCTGAGGAGGACACTCTTGGTGCACCCCTTTGTGGGCTTTGTGCACAGTCTTGTTGTAGTTCAGCCTTGATTGTTGTAGGTATCACTGGGAGGAATTGACCTCCAGGCCAATTGGCTGTGAGAATCAGCTGTGATTATGGTGGGAGAACTTCTGTGCTGGAGACACCCTTCTGGGGCAAGACTTGCTTCAATGGGGCTTTAGTGCTCACTGAGTCTGGCCCCTGAATGTGTCCTTTATGGATCTGAGGATGTAATCTGGATGGTCCCACTCTGACCACTGGGTACACTGGCTCTTGGATCTCTAAGGAGGTGCTAATTTAGCCTCTGCCTGAGGCTACCAGCAGGAGCTATGGAGAGATGTGCAGATTCCTCTTTGTTTGGGGTTTGGAGGTGCCCAAATGAGGCCCAGCTGTGAAGCAATGCAAGCTGCTGTGGTGCCTTGGGCCTTCTCTTGGAAGTTCTGGGTCTCTCGGACCCAGCAGCAGTTTGTTAGGTAATTTTCAGATTGCAAAGGGCCAGGCCTTTCATATGCAAAAGCCTCTGTGTACAGCTTGGGTGGGGTGGGGGTCTCAGGGGATCAACAGGGCGGAGCAAGCAGCTATGGCTGCTCCTCAGTCCTATCCTAAGAGGCCCCACGTCTCAGTGTCCTGGCAGTAATTGCTGCAAGCACCTCTGAGAAAAAGCTTCCCTCGAGTTCCGACCTACGCCAGACAGTCCAGTTTCTCCCTGTGTGTGTCTGGGTCCCCAGAGACTCGCCCAGGACTGAAGTTCAGAGCAGTCAGGAGCTTGAGACTCCCTCCGGATTGAAAAAGACAACTGTGTCCTCAGTTGCCAGCCCTTTCCACGTGCGCCTCCATTACTCTGCACTTTACTTCCACACCGCACCTCCTCTGAGTCTCAGTGTGCTTTTCTCTTTCCTTCTAGTTGTAGAATTTCCACTCAGCCAGCCTTCCTGTGGTTCTGCATAATGTCCCTTTAGTCTTTTAGTTGTATTTTTGAAGTGGTTGTGTGAGGCAGCAATTTCTGGTGTTTACCTATGCCGCTATCTTGGTTTCTCTGCAAAGGGAAGAATTTAAAGTAAACCAGTTAACTTTACTCATAGATGGCAGTTTGTTTGTTTGTTTGTTTATTTATTTATTTATTTATTTATTTATTTTTAAATATTTTTATTGATTTCAGAAAGGAAGGGAGAGGGAGAGAGAGATAGAAACATCAATGATGAGCAAGAACCATTGATTGGCCACCTCTTCCACATCCCCCACTGGGGACCAGGCCCGCAACCCAGGCATGTGTTCTTGACCGGAATCGAACCTGGAACCCTTCAGTCTCCAGGCTGACTCTCTATCCACTGAGCCAAACCAGCCAGGGCAAGATGGCAGTATATTTAAATACAACAATATCCATTCTTTAATTTTTTTAAAATGCCCAAGTTATATTTGTTTTCAGAAATCTTGCCAGAGACAGTCTGTCTTAACTTTCTACCCACAGCTCTATTCATCTCCCGGCAGGGTGAGCCTCCCTCTCTTCATGGTTTGCCCTTCAGACATACGTACATGTTCATGGAGAAACCTCTGGTTCAATGCTTTTTTACATGTTGTAACTTAACTTCCTTTTTTTTTACTTGAAAGTATGTTTTTTCATGATAGTAGCTAGAAATCTACTTTATATATTAGTCTAGCATATGACTATATCACAGTTTATTTATCCATTTTCTAAGTAATGAAACTGTTATTTAAGCCTCATCTGAAATACCTGGTATAAATCATTTGAGTTTTTTGTCATTTTGAAGGGATATTTTTGGTAATTACCTAAAGACATGCGACTCAACAAGTCTAGTTACTAAAATTACATTGCATATATGTGATAATTGACAGCTTTTAGAAATTTGGGTGCTTTATTTCCAACAGTCCTGTGAATGTGCACCATGGGGGTGGGATGGGCAAAGACACCACCGCATAATCACAGCCACATGCAGGTGAGTATGGAGCAAGAGCCCTTTTCTGATTTCTGACCGTTGTCTGGCGCTTGGGTCAAGACGCAGACTGTGTTCCTTCTTCCAGCTGGAAATTCCTCCTCTTCTAGTTTATAAGCCCTGCCCAGAACTTTCTGACAAGCATTGTCAGGTCAAGGTTTGGCCTCAGTGTCTTTGATTTCAGCTGTGAGGGGACAGGCATGGTGAGGAGAAGCTGTGGCCAGGCCTTGAGGGCGAACTACTAGGAAGCAAAGCAGGAAAGAGGCTCTGCTGTTCCCAGGCCCGAGGCCATGCCTGGAAAGGGCAGCCTTGGGTAGAAGGGTGAGTACCATCTGAGCTTCGCCTCAGGACACCAGCTGCTTAAATAGGAGTTCCAGCTGCTTGCACAACACCAGCTTGGCTGGCCCAGGTCCTTCCTGTCCTTCCTGTTCACCAAGTGTGTTGTTCAGCTATTTATTGTGCATTGGTGTTGGTGGGGTATAGTCATGGCTCTTTTTCTGGCCTTTTTCTCCTGAAGGCCACCCTCAAGGGCATGCAGCATGTTTTATTCTTCCTAGAGGTGGGCAAACTTTTTGACTCAAGGGCCACAATGGGTTCTTAAACTGGACCGGAGGGCCGGAACAAAAGCATGGATGGAGTGTTTGTGTGAACTAATATAAATTCAAAGTAAACATCATTACATAAAAGGGTACGGTCTTTTTTTTCAATAGTTTTATTCATTTCAAACTGGGCCGTAGTTTGCCCACGGCTGATAGAGTGTGGGGTGAATGAATGGGGGAAAGTGAATGAAAAGGAAGCTTGCTGGAAGATAGAGGCTTTTCCTGGTTGCTGCTGTTGTCTTCAGAAGTTGGGTCACAAAGATTTTAATCTGCATTTACTTGTATTTATCTAACCAACATGACATAGCGCTTCTCTGTGCCAGGCATTGTGCTAAGCATTGACACACTTTATTCTCCCAACAACTCTGACTGAAACACTAGTTTTATCCTCCCTTTACTCAGGAAACAGACACAGAGTGTTTAAGTAGCCTGACCTGCCACATAGCTAGTAATAGTTAAGGCCCAGGGACAGTGCCCTAGCTGTCCCTCTGTCCCCTGTCACAGGTCTTGAGTGTTTGGGTTTTGTTTTTCCCCTGTGTGATCTCTCATCCTGCCTTCTTCTCCCTTCCTGTTGCCCTTACCTTGTGTGTGTCTTGATACTTCATTTGCAGATTACAACATCCTGGCTTCTACCCAGGACAGCTTGAATCCTGTCATTCCCACTTTAGACTCTCCCTGCATCCTGCCCACTCACCTATTCTAGTCATGGGGCTGCAATGCTATTTAAACCTCATCTGCAAGGCCTGGGATAAATTGAATTCTTACTTGCCAGTGCCTGTCTCCCTTCCTCGGAGTGCCCTCACTTCCTGCCTGAACCCTCAGGTCCTGTGGTCTTTACCTGCACTGAACTCAGTGCTACAGGCTGTTGGGTATACCTCCACAGTTTAAGGCCTGAAAAAGCCCAACTACAATTAAGTTCTGTGGGGGCAGGGATAAGGTCTCCCATTATCCATGGTCTGGCATGGAGTTGGGTACCCAGGGGCCATTGAGTAGTAAGTAGGTCTAGTAGGCAGAGCACATTGGGGCACTGATTTAGACCCTAATATTGAGGTCATTGCTAGGTATCCTCACCTTTAAATGAGGAATTTGAAGGAGATAATAGCTAAGATCTGTTTTAATTTTCTTAACTGACTATATTTATTTTTAAATAGCTTTATTGAGATATAATTTGCATACCATGCATTTTACTTATTTAATGTGAACAATGTGATGGTTCTTCGTATATTCACAGATATGTGCAACCATCATCACAATCAATTTAAGAATGCCTTTATCACCCCAAAAAATTTCCTGTACTAGTGAGATAGCTTATTAACTCTCACCCTCCCCCCAACCCATGTACCCTCACCCTCCCTAGCCTTATGCCAATATACTTTACATCTCTACAGGCTGACCTATTCTAGCCATCCTATACTAATAAAAGAGAAAAATGGTAATTGGTGTATGACCGATACCTTTTTCATTGGCATAATCAGTGAGATATGCAAATTAACTGCCAACTAATATGGCAGTTAACCGCCAAAAAAGATGGCGGCTAATTTGCATATTGCAGGCAGGATGGTACAGCGCCATCAGAGAGCGGGTTGGGGGTGTGAGTGCCAGCAGTCGCCTGAGACCTGATCCCGCCGGTAGACCCGGACGCGGGCCGGCGAGGCGGCTGTGGCGTCCGCCCGCACTCACGCTGCCAACCCGCGAGAGCGGGTTGAGGGCGTGAGTGCCGGTGGTCGCCCAGGACCCGATCATACGGGCCTGCGGGGCAGCTGCAACGGTCGCCCGGGACCTGATCCGGCCGGCAGACTTGGACGCGAGCCGGCCGGATCAGGTTCTGCCCCCAGCCCAGGCCTGACGCCTCTGGGCTGGGGTCAACGCCTGAGGGCTCCCAGTATGTGAGAGGGGGCAGGCTGGGCTGAGGGACACTCCCCCCCCCACACACACACCCAGTGCATGAATTTCGTGCACCGGGCCCCTAGTTTTATATAAATGAATCATATATTATATGGACTTGGTGACTGGTTTGTTTTACTTGTTTTACTTGGTTGGCATACTGTTTTCAAGGTTTATCTGTGTTGTAGTACATATCAGTACTTCCTTCCTTTCTTTCTTTTTTTTTGTACTTTCTTTTTATGGCTAAATACTATCCCATTATATAGATACTAGGGGCCCGGTGCACGAAATTCGTGCACTGTGTGTGTGTGTGTGTGTGGGGGGGGAGTGTCCCTCAGCCCAGCCTGCCCCCTCTCACATACTGGGAACCCTCAGGCGCTGACAGAGGCATCAGGCCTGGGCTGGGGGCAGAACCAGTGATGGGGGGAAATGAGGGTCCCCTGCTGGGCAGGAGAGCGGGTTGGGGGCGAGTCGCCCTGCCGGCCCACGTGATCGGGTCCCGGGCGACCACCGGCACTCACGCCCCCAACCCGCTCTCCCGGGTTGAGGGCGTGAGTGCAGGCAGACGCCGCAGCCGCCCCGCCGGCTCGTGTCCAAGTCTGCCTGCCGGATCAGGTCCCGGGCGACTGCTGCAGCTGCCCCGCAGGCCCACGTGATCGGGTCCCGGGCTCTCGCAGGTTGAGGGCATGAGTGCAGGCGGACGCCCCAGCCGCCCCGCTGGCTCGCGTCGGGTTTGCCGGCCGGATCGGGTCCTGGGCGACCGCTAGCACTCACGCCCCCTACCCACTCTCGCGGGTTGGCGGCGTGAGTGAGGGCGGACGCCACAGCCGCCTCGCCGGCCCGCGTCCGGGGTCTACCGGCGGGATCAGGTCTCGGGCGACTGCTGGCACTCACACCCCCAACCCGCTCTCTGATGGCGCTGTACCATCCTGCCTGCAATATGCAAATTAGCCGCCATCTTTTTTGGCGGTTAACTGCCATATTAGTTGGCAGTTAATTTGCATATCTCACTGATTATGCCAATGAAAAAGGTATCGGTCTACGCCAATTACCATTTTTCTCTTTTATTAGTATAGAATACCACATTATGTTCATCTATTGATCTATTGATGTTTGCATCGTTTGGCTAATTACACTTCTTTTTGAGGGGGAAATGGCCTTCCCTGTGGTGGTTTCCCTGGTTGTCAACAGCAGTTGCCCTCGCTGCTGTAGAAGTAGGAACAGGACCTGGTGGCTGTGTTTGCATAGCATGCAGGGACAGGTGGCTGGAGACTTGATCACCAGTGCAGGGAGCAGTCATAGGGAGTACTCATGAGATTTGTAGTCAGACGTTCTGGTTTGAATCACAGCTCTGCCACTTGCTGAGCTTGCACAACTTCAGCAAGCCCAGTTTTCTCATAATGGAAACTACCTTGCTTGCTTCCTTAGAGTCAGGATCAAGCTAGAAGGGGTGTGGCCTGGGGGGACAACAAGTGCAGAGGGACCTCACAATGGCTATAAAAATGAATAAGTAAATAACTAAAAATAAATGATTAAAGTTGTCACTGTTAGTAAGGTGCAGTGGGGATGAGCAAGGAAGATGGAGCACTTACTTTGTAGGCTTTTACCTGAAGGTTGTTATCTCAGAGGTAGCTTCATTTATGCTTATTAAGCATCTATTGGCTCTTATGTTTGTGGTTTGTATGTGAAGACTAAAAATGTCTTTTTCAGTAACTGGGTAAGGGATGAAATGTTAATATGATCCAAGCTTTACTTGGAGGGTGATTTCAGAACTGTATCACTGATTTGGCTAGTGTTGTTACTACAAATCAAGGAACCGTACACTTTTGGGTTTTAGGAAAGGCCTGCCTCCATACCCAGAATCACAAAAATAATTTTTGTTGTTTAATGTAAGTAGGTTTTAGAAACATACAACTTTTACATTTGTAACAGTAGGTCTTTTGATAGAATGGAAAGTAAGTCATTTTACTCATCCAAACTTAGTTTCTGCCCCTGTGAACTTGTGGGGAGGTAGAGAAAATGGATTGTGGGGAGATAGGAATCTTTACTTCCCCATTCTCTTCTGGCCCCAGGTGAGTGGATACACGTCTTGCCTGGCCTCCTCCTCACTAGTCTGAACCGCATAGCAGTTGTGAACAAGTCAACATTTCTAGGCTGTCACAGTGATCAGGTTTTGTGTGTCACAGGTTTTTTGGGGGAGATCTCGACAAGAATATTTGTTTCTGGGGCATTGACACTGCTTTTTTCCATTAAGTTTGACCTTTCTATCATTTGATTGTGCTTCTTTTTTTAAAAATATATTTTATTGATTTTTCACAGAGAGGAAGGGAGAGGGATAGAGAGTTAGAAACATCGATGAGAGAGAAACATCGATCAGCTGCCTCCTGCACACTCCCTACTGGGGATGTGCCCACAACCAAGGTACATGCCCTTGACTAGAATTGAACCTGGGACCCTTCAGTCTGCAGGCCGATGCTCTATCCACCGAGCCAAACTGGTTAGGGCAGATTGTGCTTCTTTTAAGAATTACTAGTAAGTAGAGCTTAGAAACAGAAGAAATGAGCAAAGGGAATTTACTTTGCTGCATCCAAATGCAAATTGTGCAAAAAGAAATAGATGAGATCAGAAACCAAGATGGCGGTATAAGTAAACACCGGAGTTTGCTGCCTCACACAACCACTTCAAAAATACAACTAAAAGATGGAATGGACATCATCCAGAACCACAGGAAGGCTGGCTGAGTGGAAATTCTACAACTAGAAGGAAAGAGAAAAGCATACCGAGACTCAGAGGAGGTGCGGTGCAGAAGTAAAATACTAAGGTATGGAGGTGCATGCGGAGTGGGCTGGAGGCTGAGGGTGCAGTTGTCTTTTCAATCGGGAGGGAGTCTCAGGCTCTGAGCTCCAGTTCCGGGCGAGTCTCTGGGGACCCAGACTCATACGGGAAAAGCGGGACTGTCTGGCATCGGTCAGAACTCGAGGGAAGTTTTCTCTCGGAGGTGCTTGCCGCAATTGCCGGGACACTGAGAAAGCGGGGCCTCTGAGGGCAGCCATAACTGCTAGCCCTGCCCTGTTGAACCTGTGGGACCTGCCCCGCCTAAGCCCTGCATGAAGGCTTTTTCTGGATAGCCTCAGGCAGAGGCTAGATTAGCACCTCCCTAGAGATCCAGGAGCCATTGTGCCCAGTGGTCAGAGTGGGACCATCCAGATTACATCCTCAGATCCATAAAGGACACACTCAGGGGGCAGACTCAGTGAGCACCAAAGCCCCATTGAAGCAAGTCTTGCCCCGGAGGTGTGTCTCCAGCACAGAAGGTCTCCCACTGCAGACACAGCTGATTCTCACAGCCAATTGGCCTGGAGGTCAATCCTTCCCAGTGTTACCTACAACAATCAAGGCTTAACTACAACAAGACTGGGCACAAAGACCACAAGGGGGTGCACCAAGAGTGTCCTCCTCAGGTAATTGGGGAGGCTAAACCACTGGGCCCTAGAGGACACTTAGCACAGAAAGCCGCTTTATCAACACAGGGAAGCATAAAAAATGCGGAGACAAAGAAACAGGACACAAATGACAGAAATGGAGGAGAGCAAACTACTGGATATAGAGTTCAAAACCACACTTTTAAGGTTTTTCAAGAACTTTCTAGAAGCCATCGATAAATTTAGTAAGACCCTCCAAAAGACTGGTGAGACCACCGATAAATGTAGTGAGATCCTCAAGAAATCTAGTCAGACCCTTGAGGTTATGATAAAGGACCAACTGGAAAGTAAGCGTACACTGACTGAAATGGAGGATATCATATAGACTAGAGGATCGCAAGAATCAAGTCAACAATTTGAAATACGAAGAAGCGAAAAACACCCAACCAGAAAAGCAAAATGAAAAAAGAATCCAAAAATACGAAGATAGTGTAAGGAGCCTCTGGGACAACTTCAAGCATACCAACATCCGAATTGGGGGCGGTGGGCAGAAGAAGAGAGAGAGCAAGATATTGAAAACCTATTTGAAGAAATAATGACAGAAAACTTCCCCTACCTGGTGAAAGAAATAGACTTACAAGTCCAGGAAGCACAGAGAACCCCAAACAAAAGGAATCCAAAGAGGACCACACCAAGACACATCATAATTAAAATGCCAAGAGCAAAAGACAAAGAGAGAATCTTAAAAGCAGCAAGAGAAAGAAAGTCAGTTACCTACAAGGGAATAACCATACGACTGTCGGCTGATTTCTCAACAGAAACTATGCAGGTCAGAAGGGAGTGGCAAGAAATATTCAGTGATGAATGCCAAGAACCTACAACCAAGATTACTTTATCCAGCAAAGCTATCATTTAGAATTGAAGGTCAGATAAAGAGCTTCACTGATAAGAAAAAGCTAAAGGAGTTCATCACCACCAAACCAGTATTATATGAAATGCTGAAAGGTATCCCTAAGAAGAGGAAGAAAAAAAAAGGTAAAGATACAAATTATGAACAACAAATACACATCTATCAACAAGTGAATCTAAAAATCAAGTGAAGATATATGGTGCACAGAATGAACTGGTGATTATAATAGAATCAGGCATAGAAAGGGAATGGACTGACTATTCTCACGGGGGAAAGGGGTTTGGGGGATGCGGGAAGAGACTGGACAAAAATCATACACCTATGGATGAGGACAGTGGGTGGGGAGTAAGGCGGGAGGGTGGGGTGGGAACTGGGTGGAGGGGGGTTATGGGGGGGAAAAGCGGAACAAATGTAATAATCTGAACAATAAAGATTTAATTAAAAAAAAAAAAAGAAATAGTTGAGGTGAGAATGGACACCATTCCTGGGGCAACATCCAGACCTTGTGTTCTACACCATGACCCTGGAAAGGAGAGTTTAAATAGCTGAGTTATCAGCTATTTTCATTACCTTAAGGATCATGAGTGCCTTGTGTTGGTTCTGGGGCTCAGGAATCCTGACTTATATACAGACTCCTTCTGTTTGCTGCCCGACAAGGCCAGAAGGGCTTGGGCACGCGACTGTGCAAAACCTTGGCCTTGTGTTTCTGTCTCATGACTGCCTGAAAATATGGTGAGCTGAGCAGACCTGAGCTGGTCTGGAGGAAGAGCAATAAGTTCTGATCACCTGTCTCCAGATGGAGGCATAGCCTGTCTTTCAGGTGGCCAAAGAGGAGTAGATGACCTCTGAAATTATAGATCTTTGTCTTTGGTTGTTGTTCTGAGATGTTGCTGATTTTCTTTTTTCCTGTGTAAAAAAATCCCTTTTTTCCTATCTCTTCCTGTTTATTGCGAGAGCTGGAGGCAGAAACAAAATTTTTAAGACTTAAGACTTTTATACAAGTTATTTTGGGAACATTTCTCATACTTATGGTTCACTTAAATGTTAGAATATTATTTATTGCAAAAATAATTTATGATAGTTGGAAATTCTTTTAAGAAAAGACTCATGGAAAAAAGATCTCATCACCTAAGAAATTCACAGATTTTCCAATGTGTTTGTATGTATACTTTTCATATTGTTATGTCCTTTCAAAATCAAATTTCCAGAGTGGATGGGTTGGCTGACTTGAATTTTTTTTTTTAATTTCTCTAATATGTCCTATTACCCATTTTCCCAATTTAGAACTTATAGAGCTTTTTAAAAAATATATATATTTTATGCCGAAACCGGTTTGGCTCAGTGGATAGAGCGTCGGCCTGCAGACTCAAGGGTCCCAGGTTCGATTCCGGTCGGGGGCATGTGCCTGGGTTGCGGGCACATCCCCAGTAGAGGATGTGCGGGAGGCAGCTGATCGATGTTTCTCTCTCATCGATGTTTCTAACTCTCTATCTCTCTCCCTTCCTCTCTGTAAAAAATCAATAAAATATATTAAAAAAAAAAAAATATATATATATATATATATATATATATATATATATATTTATTTATTTATTGATTTCAGAGAGGAGGAAGGAGGGAGAGAGAGATAGAAACATCAATGATGGGAGAGAATCATTGATCAGCTGCCTCCTGCACGCCCCACCCACACTGGGGATTGAGCCTACAACCCGGGCATGTGCCCTGACCGGGAATCGAACTGTGACCTCCTGGTTCATAGTTCGATGCTCAACTACTGAGCTATGCTGACTGGGCTATAGGGATTTTAATGCATTATTAAGGGCCAGTTCTGTCTAAAACAAAACATATCTATCAAATATGAATGATGAAGAAGGGTATCTTCATGGCTTTGTTTTAGAGCTCACTATGGTGCTGGACAGGTCACTGGTATTTGAAAACCAGAAAGGAGAGACTGTTTCCTTCAGATTCAGAAATGACAAAGCACAGGAGTGATATTGGGGAAACCAAACTTGGGCTTCAATGGAAAGAGTCCTCATTTGAGTTCTGGTTGGTGAGTTTCCTTAAGCTAAGAAATATTAAACTAGTTCTTAGATGATCTTCGAGGACCTTCTTTGTATGGAAATAAATATCCAGATGAATGGGTGGAAAGTACAAATATAAGTACTTTCGTGAGCCTGAAGATCTCTGCTGTAGGATCAAAGACAAACATTTTTGTTTGAGAAAGGAATGAATTGTTTTTTATAAAAAGTGTGATTTATTTAACAGGGAGGCTAAGGCCTTCTCAGTCTTCAGACTTTAAATGCTCTGGAGTTGCAAAAGACTTTTCCTTTTAAACCTATGCTACACATTGAAGAAAAAAAATGTTTTTCTTTTAATTTTTTCTTAAGTTATTTGGCAGAGATGATGGATAGAAGAAGTATCTGTAAGACTTGATCCCTTGTGCTAAAAGTCTGAAATGGTTGGACTTGATCTAGATAGTCATTCTCCCAAACCTGTAAAAGCTCACCTTGTATTTCCTGTTGGCATGGGCACACCCTCTCCATCATATGGATAGAGAGCTCCTGGGGAAAAACTATCCACTCTTACAAAACAGTGGGAAATACCAAGATTCAAATTTAATTCAGTGGAAGCTGTTTGTTAGAATATTGTTTGTTATTTGGGTTTCCCTGCTGGCTTAATAACTGGAATTTTTTATGCCTTTAGAATTGTTTTTAAAACAGTGCTTCTCCCCCCCCCCCCCCCAAAAAACAAAACAAAACAAAACAAAACAAAACAAAAAAAACCCACCAATAAAAACAGTCCAGGCTACACTAAAAGAAAGAGGGGAAGACCCACCCTAGAGAGCTTTGTAAATCTTATCAATGGATAAAAACAAGCAAACAAACAAATAAACAAACAAAACACCCAGAGTCTCATCGGTCATACCACATGGATGTCTCTGGTTGGTTTGTAACAGATTTTAACCAGTTTATTGGGGATGCCTGCTGTGGCCACAGCACACTCTTCAGCTTTCACCACCAGCTCCCATTCTTGGCTTCTCCAGCATTTCAGAAGGGGACATGGAAGAACTTGGTTTACGGCAGCTGTCATAGCATCTATTCTCTCAGCTTCCTTACCTCTAGCAGAATAAAGAGTAGTTTGTTCCCATCAAAACGTGGTCTTCCTTTGCCTATTGCATTTCATTGCTCAGCATAAATTCAGAGTTGACTATCCCACACAACACCCCACATGGCTGAAAATGGGGGCAAGTGTTTCCCAGGAAATTTGGATTACAGTCAGGAAAGAAATGTGAGTAGTTGATGTGTAGTCAACAACAGATGTTTACCCTAAGTAGGGTTACCAGATAAAATACAGATGTCTAGTTATATCTGATTTTTAGATAAACAATAGTTAAATTTTTAGTATATGTATATCCCAAATATTGTACGAGACACACCATCCTAAAATTTTTTGTTGTGTACCTGAAATCCTACATAATAAAAGGCTGATATGCAAATCGACCTAATAGCAGAACTACCGGTCACTATGATGCGCACTGACCACCAGGGGGCAGATGCTCAATGCAGGAGCTGGCCCCTGGTGGTCAGTAGGCTCCCATAGGGGGAGTGCCGCTCAGCCAGAAGCCGGGCTCACAGCTGACGAGTGCAGCGGCAGTGGCGGGAGCCTCTTTTGCTTCCATGGCAGTGCTAAGGCATCAGTCGGACATCCCCTGAGGGCTCCTAGACTGTGAGAGGGTGAATTTCATGCACAGGGCCTCTAGTTCAGATATAATGGGACAGACTGCATTTTTATTTGCTAAATCTGGCAAGCCTAAGTCCCTAATATACTTCTCATGTCTCATTTGACATTTTTTGTTAGCCTCTAGCTTACCTGGCCTAAGATTGCTTTGCTTTAGAGAGGTGCTGGGGAGTGGCACAGTAGACAGGATATTACATTAGTGTGAACTAAGAGAGGACAGGGCAGGGCATAAATAAAGTATTAGCCAAGAAGCTGCTTGGTGGCCTCAGGACAGAGTAGGTGTTCCAACTACCTATTCACTATATTCCAAGGTTGGGCAACATCTTGTTTTTGATACTATTCTTGGATGCACACCTATGTTATACATATTTCATCACCCCATCTGAACATATAAACTCAATATGGCTGATTTTTCAACTGCTGCCATTTTGTAGTCTTCATGAGCAAACATTTCCAATACATTCTCTTAATATTTGGGAGAGAGGAGTAGAATTTCATCTTTAACCAATAATAGTGAGTCTTCTTCTGGGTTTTTAATGAAAATTATTTGAGGTAAATATTATTTTTATTTGTATGCTAAACACATTGTTTCTGGTCAATGTTTTTCCCCCCTACCATATATATATGTGTGTGTGTGTATATATATATATATATATATATATATATATATGATTATACACAAGCATTATCTTTAAATTTTGGCTCAAGCAAGATAAGTTATTAGGTTTGTTTTGTATAGTCTGATTTCACCTGGGTGGATTTTAGAGGAGAAAAAAATGCATAGGAAATAGGATCATGTAACACAAAGGATGCTTACCTGGATGTTGCATCACTGTCTACTGGGTTTTGGGCACTTTTTTGGAGGCTCTGTTATTAATTAGTAAGTTTCAGTAATGAATGTAGAGGATCGACAGAGTGGGATTAATTTATTTACAGTTGTTTTCTACTGAAATCTCCACATACACAATTTCCCCAGTTTAAGACCTGTCCCTTGTACCTTGATTTGATTCAGAGCATATCTGTGATGTGTTTATTTCTTGGGCCCTGCAGGAAAATTCATTTGTCATGAGTGACAATTACTTTGCAGTCATTACTATGTGGTTGCAGCACATTCATTGCTAGGAATGGTTTATGAGTGTCACCTTGATCCATGAGCTCAACTGGGTATCAGACATCAAGGAAGGGAGGGACTTGGTAGGTACTTAAATGGAAAACAGGGTGCTGTATGGAGGTGTATTAGTGATTAAGGAGGTGGCATTTGGGTTGAGTCAGGGCATTTAGTGCTGTGCTTAGAACAACTCATGTCTTCCTTATGAGAAAACACTTGTTTGTATGTAGTCCTAATTTTTGCTTCATTAAAAACAAACAAACAAACCAAGTCACTATAATTCTGACACCCAAGGCAGGGATGGATAGAAAGGGCAGAGTTGTCTATTTAACTAACAACCTTTCCTGAGAAGAAACTTTCTATGAAGATTAGTGATTACGATTTATTTTTATAAGTTTCCTAAGAAACAGAAAGAACCAGTTTCTTCTCCTTTGCAATAAACACCAGTATTTTAGAAGGATGCAACAAAGTGAATCTGTGTGACCTACACCTTCAAGGTGATAACCCAATTACCTGAAGAGCTTGGAGAGCAGAGATTGGAACTTTTGGCCATAAACACAACACAGAATGTAGAGTCCTCTCTCTGGCTTGTGTGGATGAGAACGAGCCAGTCAGGACTGTTCCAACTGCAAGTGACAGATGTCCAGCACATACTAGCTCATGTACATACCAAGTGAGGTTAAAGTTGACTCCAGATCTGGGTAGTACATCTGTATTATTTGGACTCCCATCTGTTTCCTGGCATTTCTCTCTTTCTTGGCCACATCTCTTTTCCCATTAGCAGGAGTGTGGCCCCTGGAAGACATGGGTTTTCCCTATCTCAGGTGAGCAATTTTGAAGGGTGAGAGGACTTCCTCCTACCCCCAGCTTCAGTGTACACCAGTATCTGCTTGCTTGCCCTCCGCTGACCCCAGCCAAACGGGGCACTGGATTGGTCACCACCCAGGAAATGCATAGTTGGAATGGAGAAGGAGAAGTTTCTTAATGGAAGTGGTCATGGTGGGGGGTGGGCAGAAGAGAGGAAGAGATGCCAAGAAATGCCACACACTTTCATTGCAGTGGGAGACAGACCCTAGTTTTAACCCTGTAGGTTCACTGGAGAGATGACACGCATACAGGGGAGTGAGCATGGCATTGCCCAGACTGCATAAAGGAAATAAAGAGATGCAGAATTAAATGCCGTCATTGTGAATGAAGGTCATTCAGAGAGGATTGTACCTTTTTAGCTCTACATGCAGTTTCCCATCTGCCGTAAGAAGTAGCCTTTCAGTTTGTTCATTATGATTTTACTTCTTTTCTCTATGGATACATCATAGATGATTAATCCTGGAAGCAATAATATTTCTATTTATATAGATATACAGTCCCCCATAGAAATTATTTCTCTCTTGTTCAAGCCAAATGTCAGAATAAAAGTTCATGAAAGTGAAGTTGTTTGGGCTTTAATTCATAAAATAAAGAAAGAACAGATTTTGCAAACTTAGTGATTTGGGATGCCTTTCACAACTAGTGGCATTGTAGCCTGACTTTATTGGCTGTCCAGTATTCTGTTTTATGGCCCTACCCTAATTAATTCATCCAGCCCCATTAGTGATTATTTAGATCATTCCTCATTTCACACTTCAAATAAGCTTTGTGATAAATATTCTGATAGGTTTTAAAAATACACCTGAATTAGAATTAATTCTTAGAAATAGTTATTGGATCCAAGACTAGTGCCATGGATTTTATTGGTGATAGTGAGGAAATAATGATGATCAACTCAGAATCATTTTAGTTGGTTATTGAATCAAGTATATTAATTCTTCAGTTTTCTTCTACTATGTGGGAAAATAGAATTTGGTAGTAATTACCAAAAGATTATCCTATCTAATAATAGAGAAACATGGTAATTAACCATAACTTTGCTACCCTTCCCATTGGCTAATCAGCAGGATATGCAAATTAACTGCCAACAAAGATGGCGGCCGGCAGCCACGCAGCTGAAGCGAACAGGAGGCTTGCTTGCTCCAGTGATGGAGGAAGCCAGGGTTCCCCGCCTGCCTCAGCCCAGCTCTGAGCTCTGGATGCAACAATGTTGCAATTATAGAAGCTAAACAAACTCCAAATACCTGCTTTCAGCCGGCAGCGGGCTCAGAGCTTAGAGCGCCAGTGATGGTAACAGAGTTTCAATTATAGAAACTAAACAAACTCAGATACCTGCTTTCAGCCAGCCTGGCCCTCAGAGCAGGAGCCTGCTCTCAGCTCCAGTGACAGCTATAGAAGGTAAATAAATCCCAGAAGAAAAAAAAAGAGTCAGGGAGCTTCAGTCACCTGCCAGCCTGAAAACGGCCCTCAGCCCCTCACCCAGACTGGCCAGGCACCCCAGTGAGGACCCCCACCCTGAAGAGGGTGTGGCCAGCTGCAAACAGCCATCAGCCCATCATCCAGGCTGGCCAGGCACCCCAGTGGGGACCCCCACACTGAAGGGGGTGTGACCAGCTGCAAACAGCCATCAGCCCCACACTCAGGCTGGCCAGGCACCCAAGCGGGACCGCCACCCTGATACTGGACACCCTTCAGAGCAAACCAACCGGCCCCCTCCCGTGCACCAGGCCTCAATCCTATATAGTAAAAGGGTAATATGCAAACTGACCCTAACAGCAGAAAGACTGGGAATGACTGGTCATTATGACACACACTGACTACCAGGGGGCAGACGCTCAATGCAGGAGCTGCCCTCTGGTGGTCAGGGTGTCTCACATGGGAGGAGCTCTGCTCAGCCACAAGCCAAGCTGATGGTTACCAGTACAGCGGTGGTGGTGGGAACCTCTCCTGCCTCCTCAGCAGTGCTAAGGATGTCCGACTGCAGCTTAGGCCTGCTCCCCGTTGGCAAGTGGACATCCCCCGAGGGCTGCCGGGCTGCCAGAGGGATGTCTGATTGCCATCTTAGGCCCAATCCCCCGGGGAGCAGGCCTAAGCCAGCAGGTGGTCATCCCCTGAGGGGTCCCAGACTGTGAGAGGGCACAGGTCAGGCTGAGGGACCCTCCCTCCCCACCCCCCCCCGAGTGCACAAATTTTTGTGCACCGGGCCTCTAGTCATTATTATATTATTCATATATTATTGGTATATATTTGATGTCTCTAATAAATTGAAAATTGGTTGTATTTTAATGGTTTTTGAAAAATAAATCTATTTTTTTTAATTAAATCTTTATTGTTCAGATTATTACATTTGTTCCTCTTTTTTTTCCCCCCCCCATAACTCCCCTCCTCCCAGTTCCCGCCCCACCCTCCGCCCTCACTCCCCACCCACTGTCCTCATCCATAGGTGCACGATTTTTGTCCAGTCTCTTCCCACATCTCCCACACCCCTTTCCCCCCCAAGAATAGTCAGTCCATTCCCTTTCTATGTCCCTGATTCTATTATAATCAACAGTTCATTCTGTTCATCAGATTATTTATTCACTTGATTCTTAGATTCACTTGTTGATAGATGCATATTTGTTGTTCATAATTTGTATCTTTACCTGTTTCTTCCTCTTCCTCTTCTTAAAGGACACCTTTCAGCATTTCATATAATCCTGGTTTGGTGGTGATGAACTCCTTTAGCTTTTCCTTATCTGTGAAGCTCTTTATCTGACCTTCAATTCTGAATGATAGCTTTGCTGGATAAAGTAATCTTGGTTGTAGGTTCTTGGTATTCATCACTTTGAATATTTCTTGCCACTCCCTTCTGGCCTGCAAAGTTTCTGTTGAGAAATCAGCTGACAGTCGTATGGGTATTCCCTTGTAGGTAACTGAGTTTCTTTCTCTTGCTGCTTTTAAGATTCTCTCTTTATCTTTTGCTCTTGGCATTTTAATTATGATGTGTCTTGGTGTGGTCCTCTTTGGATTCCTTTTGTTTGGGGTTCTCCGCGCTTCTTGGACCTGTAAGTCCATTTCTTTCACCAGGTGGGGGAAGTTTTCTGTCATTATTTCTTCAAATAGGTTTTCAATATCTTGCTCTCTCTCATCTTCTGGCACCCCTATAATTCTGATGTTGGTACGCTTGAAGCTGTCCCAGAGGCTCCTTACACTATCCTCGCATTTTTGGATTCTTTTTTCATTTTGCTTTTCCGGTTGGGTGTTTTTTGCTTCCTCGCATTTCAAATCATTGACTTGATTCTTGCGCTCCTCTGGTCTGCTGTCGGGCGTCTGTATAATATTCGTTATTTCAGTCCGTGTATGCTTAATTTCTAGTTGGTTCCCCAATATAAGATTGAGGGTCTTATTAGTTTTCGTGTAGATCTCATTTAGTTTATCGGCAGCTTCTAAACAGTTCTTGAGAGACCTTAAAAGTGTGGTTCTGAACTCTATATCTTTTTTTTTTTTTAATTAAATCTTTATTGTTCAGATTATTACATTTGTTCCTTTTTTTTTTCCCCCCATAACTCCCCTCCTCCCAGTTCCCGCCCCACCCTCCGCCCTCACTCCCCACCCACTGTCCTCATCCATAGGTGCACGATTTTTGTCCAGTCTCTTCCCGCATCTCCCACACCCCTTTCCCCCCCAAGAATAGTCAGTCCATTCCCTTTCTATGTCCCTGATTCTATTATAATCAACAGTTCATTCTGTTCATCAGATTATTTATTCACTTGATTCTTAGATTCACTTGTTGATAGATGCATATTTGTTGTTCATAATTTGTATCTTTACCTGTTTCTTCCTCTTCCTCTTCTTAAAGGATACCTTTCAGCATTTCATATAATCCTGGTTTGGTGGTGATGAACTCCTTTAGCTTTTCCTTATCTGTGAAGCTCTTTATCTGACCTTCAATTCTGAATGATAGCTTTGCTGGATAAAGTAATCTTGGTTGTAGGTTGTTGGTATTCATCACTTTGAATATTTCTTGCCACTCCCTTCTGGCCTGCAAAGTTTCTGTTGAGAAATCAGCTGACAGTCGTATGGGTATTCCCTTGTAGGTAACTGAGTTTCTTTCTCTTGCTGTTTTTAAGATTCTCTCTTTATCTTTTGCTCTTGGCATTTTAATTATGATGTGTCTTGGTGTGGTCCTCTTTGGATTCCTTTTGTTTGGGGTTCTCCGCGCTTCTTGGACCTGTAAGTCCATTTCTTTCACCAGGTGGGGGAAGTTTTCTGTCATTATTTCTTCAAATAGGTTTTCAATATCTTGCTCTCTCTCATCTTCTGGCACCCCTATAATTCTGATGTTGGTACGCTTGAAGCTGTCCCAGAGGCTCCTTACACTATCCTCGCATTTTTGGATTCTTTTTTCATTTTGCTTTTCCGGTTGGGTGTTTTTTGCTTCCTCGCATTTCAAATCATTGACTTGATTCTTGCGCTCCTCTGGTCTGCTGTTGGGCGTCTGTATAATATTCGTTATTTCAGTCCGTGTATGCTTAATTTCTAGTTGGTTCCCCAATATAAGATTGAGGGTCTTATTAGTTTTCGTGTAGATCTCATTTAGTTTATCGGCAGCTTCTAAACAGTTCTTGAGAGACCTTAAAAGTGTGGTTCTGAACTCTATATCTTCCATTGACAATTTTGTCCTGTTTCTTTGTCTCCGCATTTTGTTATGCTTCCTTGGTGCACCCAAATCTATTTTTTAAAAAATATATTTTATTAATTTTTTACAGAGAGGAAGGGAGAGGGATAGAGAGTTAGAAATGTCGATGAGAGAGAAACATCGATCAGCTGCCTCTTACACACCTCCTACTGGGGATGTGCAACCAAGGTACATGCCCTTGACCGGAATAGAACCTGGGACCTTTCAGTCCACAGGCCGACGCTCTATCCACTGATCCAAACTGGTTAGGGCTGAAAAATAAATCTATTATTCAAATAACAACCAAAAAGATAATAGCACTTGGGGAAAATAATAGCAATATCCCTATTTTGCTTTAGTCAATTTGGTTGTAACTAAAACATTGTTGTCAGGGAAACACTTCACAAGACTGGGTTAAAACAAACCCCTTGGTGTTTTTGAAATGAAAGATTTTTTTTTTTTAAATATATATTTTATTGATTTTTTACAGAGAGGAAGGGAGAGGGATAGAGAGTTAGAAACATCGATGAGAGAGAAACATCGATCAGCTGCCTCCTGCACACTCCCCACTGGGGATGTGCCCGCAACCCAGGTACATGCCCTTGACCGGAATCGAACCTGGGACCCTTGAGTCCATAGTCCAACGCTCTATCCGCTGAGCCAAACCAGTTAGGGCTGAAATGGAAGATTTTGTATTCATTAGAAAATAGTTGAACAAAAATAAGGTAGGGAGCCGAGGGGGTCACAAAAAAAAAAAAAAAAAAAGGAAATAGTTATTACCAATCAGTCATTAGGTGGTGGTAGAGGGGAATGTAGCAGAGAGGCTTATGATTTTTGCAGGTGGAGTATGAGACATGGATTCATGATTTCTACTAAAATGCTTTTTACATTGAGGGGAATAAGTGATTCGGAGAGAATAAAGGAAAACTACATGACCGAGTAAGCCATTTTGACTCTTTGGGACCCAGTGCAAGCATACTTACAGCATCAAAGGAAAACTGCATACAAATTTTGTAACTGTGCCAGCATGTCCAAAGGATAGTAAAGGAGTCTAAGAGCTTAATGTAGCTCACTGGTCTATCTTCCATGTGAAACTTTTTGAGACCACCTGCAATGCATAACACCACACAACAGAACACATGTAGTTCTTCACAAATGGATCTGTAACATAACTGGGCATGGGCCATATGGTGTGACTTCTGCCTTCTACTGAATTGAGTGTTTATAAAAATTTCTTCTCCTTAGTTGTTGTTCCTCCTGGTTTTCTTCCCTTTTCCTATCATTAGCAGAAAGAATATTGCCAGTGAAAGGAGTTGCACCTGGTTACTTTGGTTAACACATCAAGGGAGCTGGAAAATCTTGTTGCTAGTAACTGAATAGTCCCGGCCACAGTAACACATAGTAGGCTACAGAGATGCAGTGGTCCCTTTCTCTGTGGGGCTTTATTTCTTACAGCACTTGCTCCCAGCATTAGTCACTTCTGTTTGGGCAATGTGGTTTTCTCCTTCCTTCCAATAACATTACTTGAGTTTTTAAAAAAATCATAGAAATATAGTTTCTCAAAGACTTCTGTGATTAGAGTTACCGTCTGCAATTTTTAAAAGTAGACAGTGAAAAAGCAAATTTAAGAAGCTTGAAAAGTTTAAAAACAAGGACTCTTTCTTTGTAAGAGAAGCATAGAAGCTGTTTGGTCCCTGTTTTTTTGCCCTTTAAATAGCCATATTTGTTGTACCTCAAAACAGTTTAAGCAAGGCAAAAATCAAAGTAGAAAAGGATGTCATTGTGGGACATTCTTGGGACCATAAAGTGAGAATGGCAACAAATTTGTTTTTAGGGATGTGTGGTTCACTCAGCAAAATTAATACCAGTACAGCATTTTCCTTCCCAGGTCTGTACTGGTGCTTGGGGTTCTGTAGTTTGTTTGCACCCCTCTGCACTTGTATTATCCTGAGCAAGTCGAGTAGTTGAAGGCACTGCATAAAAAACTTAAGATTCTTCTGTAAAGGATGATGTGTGTGGTCTCTGCAGCCTGAAGAGTTTATTCCTGGATGTGGGGCACGCATAGTTGTAACTTTTTGCAGTGGAAATGTTGTTAGTAAAATTAGATAGGATTTGAGCTGGATCTGGACCTACAGATAGATAGGAAGTAGATAAAAATGATGTAGACATTTGTGTCAACTCCTATAGAAACATCCTCTGTCATGTCAAGTAGATACTCTTATGTTATTTAAAAGAAGGCTTTTATAAAGGTAGATGTGTGTATGTGGTGCAAGACGGGTGCAGGAGAACATGATATGCAGTTGCATGAGACCCAGCTCCCCAAAGGGTCTGCCGTAAGGCATTTGGAACTCAATTTGAAGGCAATTGATCCCTAAATACTCCCCTTCATCCAGCCTCCTCAGTCTAGCTGAGCTCTGCTGTCAGACCTACTGTCATCTTGGAAGACATCAATGTGAGGGCCGACCAAACAGGTTCAAAGAAGATCCAGGTACCGAGGTTAGGATGTCCATGCATGACCTTGTGCCTCTGTCTCTGCTCCACACCATGCTTCCACTTGTGAGGACCCTATTTAAAACATAAAGTAAACAAGGTTATCTATATAGTGGATGAAAATACAGGTTCTGGAGTCAGAATGTTTGGGCTCAGTTCTTGACTCTGCCTCTTAAGACCAGTGTGACCCTGGGCATATAATTTCTCTGTGTCTCAGTATCTTCATCTCTAACCAGAGATGATAACAAAAGTACTTATCCAACAAGACTGTTTCTGGGATTCAGAAAGCAATTCTATGTAAAGTATTAATAGGTGCTTAAGAGTGCCCTATGATAAAGCCCAGAACCAAACAAATTTAAAAAATCAAAGTATGTAGATCAGTTAAATGGAGCCAAGTCCCTAAGAGTGCGCCTGGAGGAAGGTGCAACGGCAGAATCCTAGATGCTTCCAAAGGATTACCAGTTTGGAAAACAAAATTTAGAAATCAGCTCCCTGAGATGTTGAGAGCACTAGACCATTGGTGTAATATGATCCGAAGGTTTAGTTTTTAGATTTAACCAGCAATCCAAGCAGGCCGTATTGCTGGACCATCCCATCCTCGGGCAATAAAGGTAAACCATGGGTCTCCCTTTGGCACTTTTGTAAAGTAATAGGCTTGAACCAAAGTACCTTTATTGAGCTCCAAGAAAGTGAGTGTGGGAATTGAAGAAATCACCAACCAGTGCTATACACCTGATTTCTCCTTTAATAAAATTGCTGACAAGTACTGCCTCATAGGCACACCTGTCAGTCAGTGTGAAGTCTGAGGGGAAGCAGTGCTATTTTTCATTCTTTGAGAAGTTGCAGGGGGCCGACAGGGTTGCCTTCAGGAGAACCCCTGCTGCCCGCCTGCACCACATGGTGCCACCTCAGAGAGGTGTGACTGATGGTGATTTCATCTCTTTGTGAAGGGCGCCCTAAAAGGGCAGGCTGTTCCTCCTTGCCGTTGTTTATGTGTCTCCCAGCAGTTCGAGGTCATGACAGAATGGCAGGTTTATCTTGGATTTCCTTGTTTGGCCAGCAGCCTAAATCTCTTTGGGTATCACTCAGACATCAGTGGGTTGAGGCTAGTGTTGGCTGCTGCATTCCTCTTTGTGGAGCCCAGATGGTACTTGAGGAGAGGGGAGAAGCAGAGGGGACAGGTCACTTGTTAGGTTACTGTTCCCTCAGTTGGCATTTCTTCTGCCTTTCCAGGCTCCTGCCTCTTGGAGAGGCAGCCTAATATTAGTGCAAAGCTCAGAGACTGCCCAGACAAAAGTGGGTTTAAATCTCACCTCTGCCCATTACAAGGTTTCTCTGCTCCACATTCCCTAATCCCTGTCCTTACTTTTTACTGATATTCTTCACACCCGATGTTACATATCCCTCACTTTTTCTCCATTAGTCTGCAGGCTCCAGATGTGTGATGACCATGTCTTCATGTCCATTGGTTCAGAGCACTTTCTGGGGCCAGACTTACCTGGTTTCAAAGCCTGGTTCTGCCATTCCTGGCTGTGTAATCTGGGGTAAGTTATGTAGCCTCTTGCCTGCCTTGGGTGTCATGAAGGTTAGGTAAACATGTGGGCCCTCTGGCTGGCACGGATGGATGCTCAGTTGCTGGGCCACCCACCCCCAACTGGGTCCCAGTGCCTTGGTGTCTGCCGCTACCCCCTCCCCCCGCCCCCCCCCCCTCCCACCCCCCACACACACACCAGCACGCCTGGACAGATCTGTTGGCTCCATGACATTGTAGCCCAGGTTTATGGCCAATATGGGCAGGCAGCCTATTGGCTCAAGGAGCCCCTCATATCATTCTTCAGTGTCTGAAAAACATGCTTGCAGAGGCCACAGAATTTATCTTTGTAATCTCTTGTTTTAGTCCACCCTAAGAACTTGATAGTAGCCCTTAAAATAACTCTTAAAAATTATTTCAGAAGTAGTCATATATATTTTTAATCCTCACCTGAGGATATGTTTTTATTGATTTTAGAGAGAGGAAGGGAGAGAAGAGAGAGAGAGAGAGAGAGAGAGAGAGAGAGAGAGAAACATTGATGTGAGAAACATTGATTTGTTCCCTCTATATGTGTCCCAATTGGAGAGCACACCCACAACCTAGGTTTGTGCCCTGACCGGGAATCAAACTCACAACCTTTTGGTGTACGGGATAATGCTCCAACCAACTGAGCCAGGGCCAAAAGGAATCATAGTTTTTTAAGCAAAGGTGAAAAAATCTCTCATAGTCCACCATTTGAATACCCACTGCCCACTGTGGTATACATCTTTTCAGGCTTTTCTACTATAGTTACAGCTATTTTCTTTTATCCAATGATGGAATAGCCTACATTTTACTTTCATATCTATGGGAGAAGTTCATGAATAATATTGATGTGATTTATGGAATTCTAAAGGGCTCCAAATAATGAGGCCATCTACAAATAATGAAAGCAGCTGATCCATGAAAACCCATACAACTCTAGTAGTCCTGTACTTGAAGAACACAGTGACCTTGCATTGTGTGAGTGTAGGACACACCCTGTGCGACTCCATGGGTCTGGAGAGAGAGGGGCAGAGAGAAAGTAAGGTCGGTTGCCTAATGCTTCACATGGGCTCTGGGAAGGTAGGCCCTGTAGTGATTGTGAATTGAGAGGTGTTTTTCCCTCTGCTCATCTTGATTCCCAGGAGACCCTCAAGAGTGTGACCACAATGTGGTGCCTAAGTGCTTGCCAATTATCCTTCAGCTGTCTGACCTAAAGGGTGGGAGTGGGAGGAACTCTGTATGCTGGTTTCATTAAGCAATAGATGTCTAAAAATGGCACAGCAAACTTAATATTTAGTTAGATTTTCAAAAGCAATTTTCCTGTACCAGTTTGCCTTTACTTGGTGACTATTACACTCACCTCTGGCCTGTACTTATAAAACAGCACTTCCTCCCTCCCTCTCTCCTCCTTCTGCTGCGTTGAGTTTCTGTTGCTGGGACTGTGGGACATAAGCATGAATCAACACATGGCCTTTGTCCTAAATAGTTGGCATTGAGTTTTAGAGAGAAACCTGAAAATGGCTTATCATAATATGGCAAAGGGAGGACATTTATTCAGGGAGCTGACAGCCGCTTCATTAGGGAAGAGCAAAGGAGGATACATGTAGTGTTCCAGCCTGGGCTTCGGGGACATGGAGGAGTGTGCTTCCCAAGTTGCGTTTTCAAGATGCTGTCGAGTTATGATAGACAGAAAAGAAGGGTGGGGAGAGAGCATCTCTGTTAAGGGCAAAGATAGGAGACTCTACAGAAACTTTAAAGCTGGAGCCCTTTGTGGAAATGGAGTTTGTGGGGCGAATCTGAGATGAGGCTGAAGCCTGTGCAGGCTGTCAGAACTCCAGTGGGTGCATGTGGGGGTCCACTGGGCACTCTGGGTGTTATGCTCAGTGGGACCCCGCTGGAATATTCCGGGTTGGTTTTATGAGGGGATGTCTCTTACAGAGGATATTGACTCAGGGGCGTTTCCTTTTACAGTCAGGATGGCCTCCATCAGACCAATATTGTTCTCGGGCTTTTTTTTTTTTTTTTTTTTTTTTTGGTTTTTATCTTGGATAAACAGAGAGAGGCTGATTCATTTTTCTAGAAAAACAGGATGCACTAAAATACTGCAAGTGACAATTAAACAGACATGCTCACGTACAATAATATTTATAAAGGGACTGAACAATATGTGTAGTAGACACCTCTGTGGGTGGCTGTTCTCCTTCCCATCTCACTTGCCTTGAGCCCTTGGACTGATTCCTTTGCATCTCATTTTCCTCAGATAGCAAATTGGGGCAAATACTACCAACCAAGCAGGCCTGTCATGAGGAACAGATGAGTATAGATTGCCAGGGTCACAGAGCAGCCACTCCACCAAAGCTTAGTATCTACACTGGGTGTGAAAGATTTATCCACAATAGGAGCAATACATTCACAGTGATTTTAAATAACAACACTTTGTATTATGTAAATGTTGAAATACTACATATAAAATTAGGGAGACTAGTGTAATAAATTCCCATGTACCCATCATTATCCACTTCAGCAATTCTCAGCATTCTGCCATTCTTGTTTCTGGATCCCCTCTCTTCTAAAAAATACTTTAAAGTCTGTAACGATTAACTGCTAGCTAAATTATTTTAAAGCAACTTCCAGATAGCATATACTTGTGTGTATAGTTAGCCTGAGAAATCAGTGGGCCAAAGAAACCCTTTTAAAAATCGTAGAAGTCAAGACCGGTGGCTGAGCATCGACCTGTGAACCAAGAGGTCATAAGGCATATGCCTGAGTTGTGTGCTCGATCCCCAGTGTGGAGCATGCAGGAGGCAGCTGATCAATGATTCTCATCATTGATGTTTCTCTCTCTCTCCCTCTCTTTCCTTCCTCTCTGAAATCACTAAGAATATATTTTAAAAAAATGGTAGAAGTCAATATTTTGAACCCAGTTTTCATAGTTGAGTATTAGATGTTTCTGAATTAAATCAGAAGATGTTTGCAAATATTTTAGTCAAGAGAGGCACTTTGAAAAATACAAAATATTGTTTATTTCATTCAGTGCATACTTCACATCATGGTCTGCACATCAACCAATACTTAAGTACACATGCAATGCATTTTTTAAAAATAGAAAACTTCAAACATAGCCAATGCTCGTAGAAGCATAATGACACTAGCCATCACTCTGATGTCTCCTTTTTTAAAAAAATTGAATTCTTATTGTTGAAAGTATTACGTATGCCCTCCTTTTCCCCTCATTGACTCCTTCTAGCTCACGCCCACCCCCCACCCCCATCCCAGACCTTCACCACCCTATTGTCTGTGTCCATGGGTTATGCATAGTATGCATACAAGTTTTTTGGTTGATCTCCTTCCACAGTCTCTTCTATGCTGCTATGTCTCTGGATCTATTTTGTTCATCAGATTCCACATATGAGTGAGATCATATGGTACTTGTCTTTCTCTGACTGGCTTATTTCACTTAGCATAATACTCTCCAGGTCAATCCATGCTCTTGCAAATGGTAAGAGTTCTTCCTTTTTTATAGCTGGGTAGTATTCCATTGTGTATATGTACCACAACTTTTTATTCACTCATCTGCTGATGGGCCCTTGGGTTGTTTCCAAATCTTAGCTATTGTAAATCGTGCTGCTCTGAACATAGGGTGCATACATTCTTTCTGATTGGTGTTTCCTGTTTCTTAGGATATATTCCTAGAAATGGGATCACTGGATCAAATGACAGTTCCATTTTTACTTTTTTGAGGAAACTCTATACTGATTTCCATAGTGGCTGCACCAGTCTGCATTCCCACCAGTAGTGTACTAGGTTCCTTTTTCTCCACATCCTCACCAACACTTGTCGTTTGTTGATGGAAGCCATTCTGACAAGTGTGAGGTGATACCTTATTGTCGTTTTAATTTGCATCTCTTTGATTATCAGTGACTTTGAGCATTTTTTCATATGTCTCTTGACCATCTGTATGTCTGCTTTAAAGAAGTGTCTGTTTAGGTCCTTTGCCCATTTTTTGATTGGATTGTTTGTCTTCCTTCTGTTAAGTTGTATGAATTCTTTATATATTTTGGATATTAAACCTTTGTCAGATATATCATTGCCAAATATGTTCCTCCATACAGTGGGCTCCCTTTTTGTTTTGTTGATGGTTTCTTTTGCTGTGCTGAAGCTTTTTATTTTGATGTAGTCCCATTTGTTTATTTTCTCCTTAGTTTTTTTTTTGCCATAGGAGATGTATTGGTAAACACTGCTACAAGAGATGTCTGAGATTTTGCTGCCTATGGTTTCTTCTAGGATTTTAATGGTTTCTCAATTTACATTTAAGTCTTTTATTCATTTTGAGTTTATTCTTGTGTATGGTATAAGTTGGTGGCCTAGTTTCATTTTTTTTTTGCATGTATCTGTCCAATTTTCCAAACACCATTTATTGAAGAGACTGTCTTGACACCATCGTATATTCTTATCTCCTTAATATTTTTCAAATATTAATTGAGTGTAATGGCTTGGGTCAATTTCTGGGGTCTCTGTTCTGTTCCATTAATATATATGCCTGTTCTTGTGCCAGTACCAGGCTGTTTTGATTATGGTGGCTGTGTAGTATAATTTGATATCTAGTATTGTGATTCTCCAACTTTGTTCTTCTTTCTCAAGATTGCTGTAGCTATTCTGGGTCTTTTTGGGTTCCATATAAATTTTTGGAGTATTTGTTATAGATCTGTGAAATATGCTGCTGGTATTTTAATAGGGATTACATTGAATCTATAGATTGCTTTGGATATTATGGACATTTTAATGATATTAATTCTATCAATCCATGAACATGGTTTATTCTTCCTCCTGTTTATATCTTCCTCTATCTCTTTTTTCAGCGTTCTGTAGTTTTTTGAGTATAAGTCTTTTACCTTTTTGGTTAAATTTATTCTTAAGTATCTTAATTTTTGTTGTTGCAATGGTAAATTAGTTATTTGTTTAGTTTCACTTTTTGAGAATTCATTATTGGTGTACAAAAATGCCATCGATTTCTGGGTGTTGATTTTGTATTTGCTACATTGCCAAATTCATTTATTAAATCTAGTAGTTTTTTGGTGGAGTCTTTAGGGTTTTCTATGTACAATATCATGTCATCTTCAATAATGAGTTTTACTTCTTCCTTTCCAATTTGGATGCCTTTTATGTCTTTTTGTCTGATCACTGTGGCTAGGACTTCCAGTACATGTTGAATAAGAGTGGTGAAAGTGGGCATCCCTGTCTTCTTCCTGTTCTTAAGGAAAATGGTTTTAGTTTTTGCCTTTGACATCTCCTTTTTTTAAAAAAAATATATTTTATTGATTTTTTTACAGAGAGGAAGGGAAAAGGATAGAGAGTTAGAAACATCGATGAGAGAGAAACATTGATCAGCTGCCTCCTGCACACTCCCTACTGGGGATGTGCCCACAACCAAGGTACATGCCCTTGACCAGAATCGAACCTGGGACCCTTCAGTTTGCAGGCCGACGCTCTATCCACTGAGCCAAACCGGTTAGGGCCTGACGTCTCCTTTTGAAAGATGTTCATGTTTGTAAGAGACTTCCAGGGTCAAAATGGTCAGATTAAGTTTTGAAGAAGGTATAGAATCACAATTTAAAGTTTTACTAGATGGAAAGAAATTCATAATCATCAGTGCCTTTAAGAAGTATATCAGTGATAACTCTTAAAAGAACTGATTTTTCTAGATGGAATAAAAATAAAATATGAAATTTGATACCAGTTCAAGAAAGACCCTTTCAAAAGACGTGTAAGCAAGAACAAGTATGGAAGGCAATATTAAAGTGCTAGCAATGGGTTCTCCGGGTGGGGAAATTATGGATTTTCTCCTTTTCTTTTTTCCATCCTTTCATCTTTTTTTCTTTTTTTTTTTAATCCTCATCCAAGGACATTTTTTCCATTGATTTTTAGAGAGAGGGGAAGGAAGAAGGAGAGAAAGAGAGAAACACTGTTGTGAGAGAGACACATCAATTGGTTACCTCCCGCATGCCCAGGGCCTAGACCCTGCAATCAAAGTATGTGCCCTTGACTGGAATTGCACCTGGTACCCTTTAGCCCACAGGCTGACATTCTATCCACTGAGCCAAACTGGCTAGGACTTTTTTTGTTTATTTCTACTTTATAATTTTTTCACTATGTGTCTAGATTATTTGATTGTTTAAAAAGTAATAAAAGATTGTAAATTACCCAAATAAAAGAAGGCATACAGGTGGTAGAAGTTGGCTATATTGATGTGACTATGTCAAGGGAATGCAGATACCTTTTCTTAACAACTACCAAGTTTTTACCCTGAGCTTCGCTGCATATCTCAACCCTGTACTTGGTTCTCTTCTCTGTTTCCTCATTACTGATGGGAAGTTATGCTCATCTTCATGACATTTCATCTTAGTCCAGGTGGGAGGACAGTTGACCATACTTTGTAGGCCAGTCCCCAAAGCTCTATTTAGGTTTCATGCTTGATTCGGCTGTCTTCTGCCTTCACATTTTCTGATCTGTCTTCTGAAGCTGGCTTTAAGATATGGGTGTTGGGAAAGCTAGGAGGTGGTGGATGCTGGGAGACAGGACAGGAGCAGAGAGACTGGGACATGGACTTCATAAAGCAGGTGTAGTCCCTCCTCCAATCCTGAAAGCATAAAAACATGTCTTTGCTCCCCTGCCAGCCTCTCCACCTCTACTTTGGAAGAAGAATCATCACATATTTCAAAATGATTTTAGACCTGGTTTGGAACCATTGTCTGTTCTAAAGTTAATTATAATGGAAATACTTTAGTTATAAAGGCCTCTAAAAAGCAAGCAGTTAAAGGAACAAAACGTTACAAATTGTGCAGGAAGAGATGTTTGAGGAATCAGTGGAGGTGGGGTGTGAGTGGCGAGGCATGGGGAAGGGGTTAAGAGGAGGCAACTTCCCTGGTTAAAGAAACCATTTCTACAGACTTGGTGATTGTGAAAGCTCTGACCTCTGGATGTCAGATGGTGAGAATAACTCCTGTTTTTCGTGCTCATTTACTCATCACACTGAATATCCTGTTGGAGAGATTTGGCGTTGCAGTCTCATATCATCTTGCATAGGAAATGCTTGGTGCCCCAGATTCTAGAATCTCTTGTATGGCACTTCCCTGAAAAGAAGGTATAACTGAATTAGCAGGCAACAGGGTGTCTAAGGGACTCATTCAAACCCGTTTAGTGTCCTTGCCACTACAGAGGGATAGGAGAATTCATTACAATGCCTTTCTCTTAAGGATCCTAAGTTTTCCAGAGCAGAATAAAGATGATCCAACTGCCAAGATTGGTATTGGTAGGTGAGTTTTGTTTTTGTCTGTGATGGGTTCAAGTTCGTTCCTGGAATATTTACCTACTGCCTGTTGTAACAAAACAATGCATATTGACCAGAACTTGTTGAAGCACAGGAGAACTGACCTCAAGCTCGGTCTTTGGCCTGATTTTGAGTAGCACCAAGCTTTAACTAATGTAGTATAAGGCCACAGTGCAGGTTTGGCCAGGGTGTGTTCAAAAGAAGCATTTCTGTGTGATTATTTGGTGTTTTGTTTATTGGAGTTTCTAGTCTTGAATGCAGCCCATGTGGCAGATCCTCCAATATGAGTGTCTTCCTAAAGTTAGTCATAGGATGGAGCAGAGAATCCAAGGTCTCTTGACTCCTGGCTCCACATGGGACATGAGATTAGTCTCAGAGTTTTCCTCCTTTGCCAAGTGGTAGTAATATCTACCATGATCGAGGGTTAAATGCAAGTCTAGGCAATAATGTAAAAAAGTTTTTGAAATGAAAACCAAATGCAAATTGAACATAGTAATGAGTGAACAGACATTTTTTTGAACTCTTGTATTACACCTTGGCTTTTACTAGGTCCAATGAGGTTTGCCATATACTAGTATGTCAAGGAAGATAAGAGGAAAGAAAAGTGACATTGCCATTAAGTGCCATTAAGTATGCACTGTGTTATTAACCATTAAACTGTGTGGTCTAGGTAAGTGCTATTGGCCACATTGCCACAATTCTCCTCATTGCATGCTGTACCCCATTCAAATTTGGTCTGTTCATTAATCAGACTTTTCTCATCTGGGCCATTCTGCCCCTCACAATATTCTTTTCCCATTTCTGCCTTCTAAAACCGTATTTTTTAAGGTGTAGTCTCCTCTGATTACCCCAGCTGGATGTGCTCTCTCTGGCAGACTTTTTCTGAAAAGGGTCAGATCATATATATTTTGGCTCTGTGGGCTACATGGTCTCTGTCCCATGTACTCAACTCTGCGTCAAACAGCCATAGACGACACATACATGAGTGGGTGTGACCATGTTCCAATCAAATTCAATGTACAGAAGTAGGCTGCATGCTAGATTTGGCCTGCAGGCTGTAGTTAACCCTTAGCGTATGTCATTGTCAGCTATGCAGCTCTATTGGTTCTGTGCACATTTAATTTTTCCTGCCAGTTTGTGGTTTTCTTAAGGGGAGAGTCCAGGCCTTTTTGCTCTTTGTAATACCCTGTTGTATAGGTAGGAGGGTGTTTAGTTGATGCTTGGCAAATAAGTGAACAGTGGTCAAATGCTGGCTGGTTTCCGGAGTTGGCAACCTTAGTGTCTTTCAGCCACGTGGTGTTTTGCCCCCTCTCTGGCCCCTCTGGAAAGGGAGAGGAGAGGCCCTCTGAGCTTTGTGACCATCTCATTTCTGTCTTTCTCAGCCAGCCTTCCACTACTTTGAGCAACTACTATTTACAACTGAAATGATTATTTATATAGTGTTGGAGACTGTTTACTCATGTCGAACTAACATTAGGTTTCTTTAAATGTGCTATTAAAATGAAGGAGAGTGGCCATTTGTACCTTCAGAAGCATAGCAGCTGGGGGTTATGATGTACGTGAACATAGACACCCTTCAAGTTATTTCCAAAGGCCCAGGGATTGGGGTTTTCCTAGTTTATGCATTACAAGGCAGTACTTTGTACACCGGGATAGGAAAAGAAAATGAAACAAAATCAAACAAAAAACTTTATTACATCTTAATAATCATTTTGCAACACTAGGCAGGTATGAATTTGGACACCTGCAAGTTGAAAATTTAATTATAGACATAATTTTCAATTTTTAGAATATGTGTAATATAGAAGGACAGTTTTCACATTTAGAAGAATAGTATCTTGCCCTAACCTGTTTGGCTCAGTGGATAAAACGTTGGTCTGTGGGCCGAAGGGTCCCGAGTTCGATTCCTGTCAAAGGCACATGCCTCAGTTGTAGGCTCCTCCCTAGCCCGAGCCCTGGTCAGGGCGCGTTCAGGAGGCAACCAATCCATGTGTTTCTCTCACATCAACATTTCCCTCTTTCTTCCACTCTCTCTAAAATCAATGGGAAAATATCCTCGGGTGAGGATTAAACAAACAAACAAACAAACAAACAAACAAAAAACCCACAAAAAACAAACAAGAATAGTATCTCAAAGTAAGAAAAAATGCTTTTCAGTTCCAGATAATAAACATTCTTTTTTTCTTTCCATAGGGTAATTTTATTTTTGCTAAAGTAGCTATTTGTTTTTTCCCCCCAGCTTGAGCCCTTCATTGTAAAAGTGAACCTTTAGGGGTCCTGAATTCAGTAGGGGAGAATATACATACAAACTGGTGAGTGAAGTAGTGCTTTAAATTTCACTGGAAGTGAGGCAGATGAGGACCTTGGAAAAGGAAGGTTATTATTTCCTTTGTGGAAACTTTTATCTTTGTTTTCTAAGTGACTGGTAAAAACAATAGTTTGCTGTGGAGTTTCAATAATCAAATAAAAGGAAATAGCATGCAAGTGACGGCAGCTGGTTGGCAGGGACAGGGCTGGCTCTTTGGAAGGTGAAATTTACCAAAGTCACGTTAACTACCTCCTGGTGCAAGGGTGGGAAGACCTCTTCTATAAAGGGCCTGATAAATATTTTAGACTCCATGGCCACGCAGTCTCTGTTGCAGCTGCTGCCGTAGCACGAAAGCAGTCACAGGCAGCACACAAGTGTGACTGCATGCCAGTAAAGCTTTATTTGAACTTTCATATGTTCCAACTATTGTTATACTTTTAATGTGTTCCATTTATTTAAAAATGTAAAAACCGTCCTGGCTGGTTTGGCTCAGTGGATAGAGCATTGGCCTGTGGACTGAAGGGTCCCAGATTCAATTCCAGTCAAGGGCACATGTCTGGATTGTGGCTCCATCCTCAGTAGGCTTGCAGAAGGTAGCCGATCAATGATTCTCTCTCATCGATATTTCTATCTCTCTCCCTCTCCCTTCCTCTCTGAAATCAATAAAATATATATATCTATAATAATAAAAGCATAATATGCTAATTAGACCAGACAGCCGAACGACCTTCCAGACATCCTTCTGGACGACCTTCCGGACAAAACCAGGGCTGCGAGTCCTTGCACCACGAATAAAAAGTTGAGTGGTACTTGGTAGCTCATCTGGTGTATGATGGGATTGGACTAGATGACTATAAAGGCTTCATGTAGATTTTAACATTTTAGGCCCTATATCACTTGGATATTTGCTAATGATAATTCTTGAAAATTACCTTCCTAAAAATTATCTAAATATTTATTGAGAAACAAATATGCCCTACCTGTACAGGACTTGATGATGGTGGGTGGTAGGGTAGTCAGAACACATGCATGGAGGTGGATGGTAGGGTAGTCAGAACACAAAAATGTACATTTTAGTATTCCAAACAAAAATTTTTCTAGATTGTGAAAAAGAGAAAAATAACCTTTCTTGTATTTATAAAAACAATATAATGCAATTATACACTTAAAAAATATTTTTAAAAATAAAAAAATTATTCATTCATGCAACACATATTTCTTGAGTACCTACTATGAGTCAGGTACTGGTCTGGCATTGAGCATCAAATGGGCTTTATAAAGCTTAATTTTTTTTCTTAATAACATTTTTCAAAAATATTTTTTAAAATATATTTTTATTGATTTCAGAGAGGAAGGGAGAGGGAGAGAGAGAGAGAGAAACATCAATGATGAGAAAATCATTGATTGGCTGCCTCCTGCAAGCCCCCTACTGGGGATCGAGCCTACAACCCGGGCGTGTGCTCTTGACCGGAATTGAACCTGGGACCCTTAAGTCCACAGGCCGATGCTCTGTCCACTGAGCCAAACCGGCTAGGGCTATAAAACTTATTTTTAAAACTTACTTTTATTTTTTAAACATAAAGCGTACATGCTAATGGGAATCTTTTGGTGAAGGTGATGGGTTGGTAGTTTTGTGCTTTTCACAAAAGGTCTGCTTACTCACTACTTGTTTTCATATTGTTTTGTTTCAGTTATCTCTTGGCAAATCTCTGAGTAATGTTTTTGAGTAATCAGAGGAGATTTTACCGTAGGTCACACAGGTTTTTGTTGACGCTCCCAGTCTCCTAAGGTTTGTTAATCATTGAACATAATTCTAATTCCTCACTGACAGAAAATGAATTTGATCTTTTTAGTTATAATAACCAATTTAATCTACTTAAAAAAGCACTTCAATCTACTTAAAACTATAGGTAAGGCCAATCAAGTAGGTCCTTTAGAAAATTACTGTCACATTCTCAAAGGAACTTTTTATCCATACTATCAGCCTTCTAAGCAATACTAATGAATTTAGGTTTGCATTACACAATACTGTCTATAAAATATTCCATGTGCATTTATTTAGCAAATACTAAAAAAATTCACAGGCAAAATAAAAGCAACTGAAAATACTTACTACCTGTTAAAGCTGTCTCATAGCTTTACCTGGATGCCACAATTTTTGTTTTTTATAAGAGGATGGCATTCTTGGACTTTACAACTAGAAAAAATACCTTTCCATTAATATTATGACAATAACAACCATAACCCAAGGATAGTGAAAGCTGTCACTCCTCATCACTCTCCCCAGACCACTCCCCATTCTGCTCAACTGCTGTTCAGAGTGGTCACCACTTCATTTTTCTAAAAAAATAAAGTCAAATCTGGCCTCGACCTTTCACACATTTATTTGCTGCTTTTGGGGATTCCCCTCATTCTAACCCTACCCTCTAGTTAATTTCTGATGTCTGACCTTGAAAGTCCACCCCCTCTTCACTGAAGCATTCCCTGACCTCCCTGAGGATAGATGTTCCCTTGTTATACACCCTGTAGCATCCCCTATTTTTTCATAGCCACGGTAATTATTTATGTCATCTAACAGTAGGCCATATGAATGTAGAGACTGTATTGCCTATCATTCCACCTCAGCACTTGATATAAATTGGTGTCATCCCGGAGCCTCCCTCCTAGGCATCTCAGTCAGAGAAGTATCAGTATAAGCTACTACTCATGTGATTTAGTGAGAAATCTTGATGTTTCCTCTTCCTGTGGTTCTGTGTGTCTTTTGTGGGTTTCAAACTTTCATGGCCTAAATATTTAATTATAATGTTAGCTGACTAGTTCGTTCAATTACTCTTTAAAAAAAATATTTTTATTGATTTCAGAGAGGAAGGGAGAGGGAGAGAGATATAGAAACATCAATGATGAGAGAAAATCATTGATCGGCTGCCTCCTGCACATCTCCTACTGGGGATTGAGCCCGAAACCTGAGCATGTGTCCTTGACTGGAATCGAACCCGGGACCCTTCAGTCCGCAGGCCGATGCTCTATTCACTGAGCCAAACCAGCTGGGACTCAATTACTCTGAGGAAATGTTGGAACTTTTCATAACATTTAATAGCACAGAATGAATAGGGTCAGGATATTTGGAACCCAGACCTCCTTGGAAAAATCAGGGCATGTAATAAGTACATATTTGTCTTTAAAGATGAGTGGCACGGGAAAATACATATGCTTGAAATAACTAGTATGCAACCAATGACAGTGTTTGTCTGTATACCAGTCTGATATTCCCCCCAATATCTCATTGATATTGTACAAGGCCATTAAGTTCAGAAGAGGAGTCAGGAAAGGAATTGATGTGAGAAAGCAGCTTCATGGAGTAGCTGGGGTTTGAGTGGGGCTGTAAGACATAGCCACATTTCAGTAGCTAGAGAAAAGGTTCCAGCCATTGGATGTCATAAGCCCTCTATCTAAACTTCAAGCTCAAATCTATCTTTTGGGTTCCAGACCCTTAAATCCATTAGTGCATTAGGCACGTCCACTTGTGTGTCCCACCGTCACCTCAAAGGCAACATGTCCAAAGTGAATTAATTTTCTCAGCCTCAAAATTGCTTCTCTTCCATTGTGTTGGAACTAGTAAATGTTACTCAAGCTGGGACCTCACTCATCATGTCTTCCTCACCCATCACATTCAATCTTTCTTCAAGTCCTCTTAGCCCCACCTCCAGAATTTTCCCACAACCTCTCTCTCCACACTCCCTTGTCTAGGTCACCATCCTCTTGCTCTGGCTCCTGCAATAGTCTTCTAAGCGATCTTCCTCCTTGTAGGTGGCCTGTTCTCCTCTGATTCATGCTGTGGCCACAGTGATTTTCTTAAAAGACAAATGTCTTAATATCATGTTATCTGCTTTAAAGCTTCTCATAAAGTAAAAATGCCTTATCTGAACTTACAAGGCCCTCTTGATCCCTGCCCAGCCTCAGCCATGCTGAACTTCTTACAGGTCCTCCCACATAGTGCATTCTCTCCAACTTCCACAATGCTGTTCCTTCTGCCTGAATTACTTGACTCTTCAGTAGGTGATCCTTCCCTCCTCCAATGCACAGGCCTGGAAGACTTTCTGTGAACCTCAGTACTCTGAAATCCAGGGAGTAAGGTGACTCTAAACCTCAGCAAGTCAAGCCTTCATTGACATTTTTCCTCTGCTTGGTGGGTGAGAATGTGGAACTTATGGCTTCAGTTTTCCTTGTGTGCCTGGTTTCTTCTGGCACCTGTCCTCACACCTGCTTTCTGGTCTGCCAGTGTGTCTGATCTAGGAGACGTGGGGAGGATTTGAGGGGGGTCAGCAGTGCTTTAGCAGGAAGGACAACACAGGGAGGTCCAGGAGCCGTGGGCTTGCCTGACTCCTGGCCCTGTGTGGCCCCTCCCCGCCCCCCCGCACCCCTCCCCTCCCAAACACACTCACACAGAAGCATGAGCAGCTGGTCAGCATGTGGGCTGGGAAGAATGGGGCTGGGCTGGGGGCTAGGGATTAAGGCAGCCCTCATAGCAGCAACTGTGACATAGGGAGCACCTGGCCCTCCTGGAAGTCCTAGGACTCTTTGACATCATTCCTGCATTTCCTGGATTTTCTGAATTATAGCTAAAGTAAAGGAGACAGAGCTCTAGGAATCAACCATTGATTTCCTGAGATTGACTTCTTTTCAGCTGAGGAGCTTCTCTGAATGATGGCTGGAAATTGGAGCCAGCTCTGGCGTCCTTGCAAAGTCTCGTGACTAACCACTTTCCAGTGTGCCCTGGGACTTGCACTCTGTGAGCCCTGATATGGGGCCCATCCCAGGAGCTGGGTCTCAGCCATAGTCTTACACAGCGGTTCTCAACCTGTGGGTCGCGACCCCTTTGGCGGTCGAACGACCCTTTCACAGGGGCCGTCTAAGACCATCCTGCATATCAGATATTTACATTATGATTCATAACAGTAACAACATTACAGTTATGAAGTATCAACAAAAATAATTTTATGATTGGGTCACAACATGAGGATCTGTATTTAAAGGGCCAGAAGGTTGAGAACCACTGCGTTAACTGAAGAAAAGGAATGTGAGGGGATGAGGAGTGTAACTACAATACAGGACAGAAAAAAGTAACTCTATAATTCAATTGTTAGAATTATTATGAAGGAACTGTCTTTTGAATTGTTTTTAAGCAAAGGAGTCATAAAACTTTTATGTGACCATTTTTCTTTGCATTTGAAGTTTATATGCCAAAAGTTCTTCATAAATCTTCATTAAGATGTCAGAATTCCTTGTGAAGCCTTTCTTCATTTGCATTCCCTTGTATAGTTATTAACAAAAGACTCTTTATGTCCCCACCCAGCCTGATTTCAGGCATGAACTCCATTTTCCTTTTATTATTTCATAGAATCTGGTTATTTGACTGAACTTAGTGAATCATTTCTTGAGGACTTGGTGGGAAGCAGAGAATGGTAGTGATGAGGGCAGTGTGTGAGCCTGGGTGAGTGGGGACGAAGAGGGGGAAGTCACCTGTGACACCACTCACTCCTCAGAGTAGGAAGAACCAAATTATTACCTCAGAGTTTCTTCTTGTCGAGTTTTAAAAATTGTTGGCCAGAGTTAATATTTTTTGCAGTTTGAAAATAGATTTCTGCAGTTGAAACATATAATTGGATGAAGCCTGGTTATTATTATTATTAATTAGGCTTCTCTCATAAATTATTTGAGCATCAGCTTGGTCAGTTTAAACAGTGATGACAGTATGAGCTATGTAAGGGGTTTAGGGACCATTTAAAAATTGTGCCATGGTTGATCAATCACAGGGGTTTAAGTTCCTATTCATATCTTGTGCTTTATTCATTTGAGGCCTATGAGATTGAGTGGGGATGTCCCCAAGCATTTAGGAGCCTGTGTCTGCTGGGATTTCAGAGTTGCTCAGCACTCAGAGTGAAATGAGGGAGGGAGGGTTACTGCTACTGAACACCTCTTCCCATCTCAGGCTTTCTCATCTCATATTGCCTCCATTCCAGATCCTCGGCTTGTTCCTAAGTAGTTGTTAGCAAAAGTATATGTGAATGCTCATTTAAGAATATAAAACATTTAAAAATACTCTTTTACACTGTGACTTTGGAATGAAAAATTCTAACTGAACTTGGCCTTGTGTTTTTCTAACATGCCTTCTGAACCCCACATAGATACATTTCCTTCTGTGGGAAACTTAAAAAAATTCCCCCCCCCCCCTCATTTCCCCACCAGCAGTATTTGAATGCCTACAAAATGCATATTGATAGTTTTTCTAGTGGGGCCTGGTTGTGGCTATTAGTGATGAATGTGAAGATTAGATGTGGTTCAGGCTCAGAAGGAGTTTAAAATGTGGCAGAAATAAGACCTACCCCAGCCATGAGTGTAAGTCTCTGTGGATTAATGTAACTGGAGTTATAATGTACCCCACTGCTCACATCTTGCTTAGTTTACATTGAATTCTTTCTGTGTGAAGGGATACACTCTATACCAGCCGTGGGCAAACTACGGCCCGCAGGCCGGATCCAGCCCGTTTGAAATGAATAAAACTAAAAAAAAAAAAAAAGACCGTACCCTTTTATGTAATGTTTACTTTGAATTTATATTAGTTCACACAAACACTCCATCCATGCTTTTGTTCCGGCCCTCCGGTCCAGTTTAAGGACCCATTGTGGCCCTTGAGTCAAAAAGTTTGCCCATCCCTGCTCTATACCATAGGAATCTATGGCTGCTTACTTGCTACAGTACTGCCTTTAGAATTGTTTGCTGTGTTATAAACATGCACATCTATTTCTCAAGTAAACTAGAGGATCCCTAAAAGGTATGCAAGGAACAATATTTTGTAAATTTTTGTTTCATATCCTAAGTCATGGCTTCCTTGTTAACAGTGACATGATAGGATAAAGAATTGAAGGTTGGTTTGGGGTATTTGAGCTGGTTGTTACCTAGAGAAGAATTAGTTAGTAACTACGGGGAAGTTATTGGGGGAGGACTGACCTTGCAGTTTTAAGTAAAGGAGAGCCATGCCTGCTCATTTTTGGGTTGCTTCTTTGAAATATGGCCACCTCTTAAAATTTATATATTTTCCAGTTAAGAAATGTTGATTAATTAGAACCTGAGCATGGCTCTGTGCTTTACTGAGATAATGTGATTTTTAAAAATTAAGACATTATTTGTTTTTCTCTCAAATTTGCAATTTTGACAGAGTGTGGTAGGGACAGTGGATCTCTGCTTCAAATAAAGGAACAGTGGATCTCTGCTTCTGTGTCTGTTGGAGAGGCAACTCATTTCTATAGATAGCAAGTTGGTGTTGGCTGTTGGCTTGGTGCATCAGTTTCCTTCCTGTGAGTTTCTCTGTGGACTGCTTGAGCTTCCTTATGGCATGGTGGCAGGGTTCCAAGCATGAGCATTCCAAGAGACAGAAGGTGGAAACTGAGTTTGTTAAGACTTAAGCCCAGAAACTGGTACCATTCTAATGGTCAAGCAGTTGATAATGTGAATTTTGAATAGGAAATTATATGTGAATGCCATTTAATGCTTACCCCCCTTACCCCCACCCATGGCTCCTACTTTGGGTAAGGGGAAGGTGGTTTTATTCCGATTAAAGAGTAAAGGAAGGTGCCAAGTCCATGAGGTACTGTTAATGCTTATTATAAGGTCTGTTTTACTATTCCCATTCAACTGAATGGAGTGTCAGGGACAGAAGATTGGATCCCAGCTTAAGCTTCTTAGAGGGATGAGGAGGGCACACTTGTGTTAGTTTTGGGGTGAGGAAGTTGACAGGTTTCTTTCCCCTGTGATTTTATTAGCTGAGCTATTGCTTACATAATACTTACAATGTACCAGATACTACAGATATTATCCTATATAATAAAGAGGTAATATGCAAATTAACCCTCACATCCTCACAAAGATGGCTGCCTACGACCAGGCCGGCAGGGGGGTTAGTGAGGGACGACCAAATGACTGAACAGCAGGCTGTGTGGGGCAATCAGGCTGGCACGGGGGGGCAGTAAGGGGTGACCAGGCCAGCGGCGGGGGTGGGGGGGCAGTTAGGGGTGACCAGGCAGGCAGGTAGGTGAGCAATTAGGAGCCAGGGGTCCCAGATTGGAGAGGGTGCAGGCTGGGCTGAGGAGACACCCCTGCCCTGTGCATGAATTTCATGCACCAGGCCTCTATTCTCAATTATATTTCCACAAGAGACTGTTACTGGTAAAATCTTAAAGTACTGCTGCTGTTGAAGAGGTTATTATTGATAATTCCTTGCCTTGTTTTATTACTCTGTATAAAATATACATTGCTGCCATTCAAAGGTAATTCTAAAGATATTTAGAAATTCTTACATTTTTGATGTTTTTGAACACATCCTTAAATCCTTCCTCATATTAGTTTAGTTTCTCTTAAGACTAGAATAAATATTTTCTTACTGCTTTTTACTTTTAAGTTAAAAAAATCTGATTTAGTGAGAATCCACATATTTTAGTTTGGGATATTACCACACTGCCAGAGTTGATTAAGTCTTATTTCCACTCAACACCATTTAATAGTATATTGAGTATAATGAGCACCAGTGTGGGATTGCCCCTTCTTTTTAGTTGAGGTCAGTTGGCAGCCAGCATGCACTGTTCCTTTATTTTGCAAAGGTTTTGCTTGGGCAGAGACTCCTCTTTTAACCAAATCCTGCTTTTCATCTGTTTTTAATGGCAATAGAGCACATTTCCCAGCCATTTGTAAACAGTGCCTGTCTGGCAGGATTTCCTGGACACAGAGCCTTGACAACCATTACCAGCCAACTTTTTTTTTGAACTTCAGTGATTAACCTGGTTATTTGTTCTGCATTTTCTGCCATGGGAACCAATAAAGCTTATCTTTTTGAATTTAGCAAAAGGTCCAAGGAATAAGCCATTTGCTAATTAGGCCTTTTGTTTTCCCCAGCATATTAATTTGATGAATCCAGCTATTCATCTGTAAGTCAGTACTATGCAGAGTGATGTTAATTTCTGAACAATGTGCCTATGGTAGACCTTGGTCATTGCAATCTTGGAATCCTTACCTTATAGACTGACATAATCCAAATATGGCAGGAACACTGGCCTATGATTAAGATTTGGTTGGTCAACTAAAGATAATTTTGCAGTGCAAGTATTATTAATATGCTTTTTTTATTAATATGTTCTTAAGCACAATAATTTTAAAAATCCATATGTAATGAGTCATCCTCAATAATAAGGCAATCTTTTTTTTTTTTCTTTTTACCTCTATAAAAATAAGCAAAAGATAAAACGTGGTTGCTGACACTCGTTGCCTGTTGATTGTGCCAGTCCTCTAGGGGAACAAAATCCCTGAATAATGGAAGTCTGGGGAGGTCAACTGGGCCAGCACCCAGAACAATGATGCTCGTGCCCAGTCACATTCTCTTCTCCTCCTCCGTGGGTTGAGATGCTCTGTGAGATGTGTGTGACTCGAGTGCTTCCTGCTGTCACTTAGGAATGTGCACAGTGAAGCAGAAGACAAATTAACAAAGAAGTTAGATTAGATGGTCTCAAAGTTTTCCTATTTTTTTTTAGCATTCTAAGTGTGAAAGGAATGATGTATTTACCTTTTTGTCTTCCAGGAATAAGCTTTTTGATCATAATGCAAATGATAGAAAAGAGGTGCTCTGATTTAAAAAGTTGAAGCCCTGGCCGGGTAGCTCAGTTGGTTGCACTCTTTTCCCAAAGTGCCAAGGTTGTGGGTTCGATTGCCGGTCTGGGCATATACAGGAAGCAACCAGTGAGTTCTAAAATAGGTGGAACAACAAATCAAAGTCAGTTTCTCTCTCTCTCTCTTCCCTGCTTCCTCTTGTATTTGATAACAGATTTTCAGAAGCACAGCCTTCCTGGTAAGTGATGAATGCCTACACATTGCTGGATATTATTAATAAAACCATTATTCAGTGAAGTGAGCCTGCCCTGAAGAAAGCTGCAAATCTAGTCTTCTCTGTAGCCTGCCTAAGGGTTTGATGTAATATAAACAGCTGGCGGAACATAGGAGTTCTGTTGGGAAAAATTACTTACATATTGTAGGATGCAGTATGATTTATGGTCTTTGTAATCAATGACCAGACCACTGCTATAGGTATTTGGGATGTATTCTGGGTGAGTACTAAGAATCCTGATATCTTAATTATCAGCATATTTACTTAGTTACACAAAACTTGATGAGAACGGGGAGGCTGATCTATAGTTGGATCATCTTTTCAGGGCTCTTTTTTGAAAATTATAATATTTTGGTCGATGCTTAGAAGTGTTACTGTTAATCCTTATAGAAAACTCTGTTTCAATATGTTTTTCCCACAAGGGCTCAAAAGTTAAATATGAAAATGCAATGACTCCTGGCTTTGATACTGATAAGTGTCATGAAAATGTCAAGAAATTTATCAACGTTTTATTCGTTTTTGCTTCCATTAATTAAAAATGCATTTCAGCAAGTAAACCAACTTTTTTTGTATATACAAAACTACGTGGACCATATAGGCAAAGTGTCGCCAAGCCTCACTACTTTCAGCCCCACACTGAGAGGTCAGACTACCACTGCAGGTCACAATGGTAAAAAAATATCACCTTATACAGTATTTATTTTGCTAAAAATAAAATTGCTGGATGTTTCAGCCTCTAGCAGTTTTCCCCTTTCAGATGAGTTTTATCTCCTTTAAGAAGCCTGGGAAGAAAGCCTGCCAATTGGAAAATAAGACAGGAGTTCATTTAAACGCACATTTTAGTAAAGCATCACTGTAGCACAAAGGCTGTAGCTAAAATCATGTGCTCCTTTTCTTGAAGTGCAGCCCAACTTCAGATGCTATAATGGCTGTCAACTACTTTTCTCCCAGTTGTAGCTAAGCATTGAGTCACATTCTTTAGTGACAGGGGAGTACTTCCCCCTTTCTCCCCTCCCTTCTCTGTCTCTCTTCTAAAACCTCATCAACCTTCCTGCTGTGATTGGACCTAGGCATATTAATTTCAAGTAGTGAGCTGGCCTGGACAGCCAGGGAGACACAAGCCTGTGGATATCATTGTGGATGGGCGCTGAGAATCAAGCAGGAGGCGACCTGCAGAGTAAGCAGAGCACAGGGGCAGGGGACCCATCGACTTGCTTTTGTTTAGAAAGTGATGTCTTTTGCTCTGCACAGAGCCCATGGGGAAATTCTTGGACTTGACCAAGCTTAATTCTTTATATTTATTTTCTTTTAATTTTGGATTCAGATTCTTAAGATTCTAAGTAAATTATTTTTCTTCCAAGGAACACTAACAAGAAGATTAAGGAAAATTTCAGGAGTGCTTGGTTTTGGTGCCAGGCAGACCTACCTAGGTCCAAATTCCTACACCACTTATGAGTTAGGCAAATTTCTTAAACTTTTAAATCTCAGTTTCCTCATTCATAAAATGGGGATAATTTCTCTTTTCAGGATTATTTTTTTTTTAAATTAAATCTTTATTATTCAGATTATTACAGTTGTTCCTCTTTTTTTTTCCCCCCATAACTCCCCTCCTCCCAGTTCCCGCCCCACCCTCCGCCCTCACTCCCCACCCACTGTCCTCATCCATAGGTGCATGATTTTTGTCCAGTCTCTTCCCAAATCTCCCACACCCCTTTCCCCCCCAAGAATAGTCAGTCCATTCCCTTTCTATGTCCCTGATTCTATTATAATCAACAGTTCATTCTGTTCATCAGATTATTTATTCACTTGATTCTTAGATTCACTTGTTGATAGATGCATATTTGTTGTTCATAATTTGTATCTTTACCTGTTTCTTCCTCTTCCTCTTCTTAAAGGATACCTTTCAGCATTTCATATAATCCTGGTTTGGTGGTGATGAACTCCTTTAGCTTTTCCTTATCTGTGAAGCTCTTTATCTGACCTTCAATTCTGAATGATAGCTTTGCTGGATAAAGTAATCTTGGTTGTAGGTTGTTGGTATTCATCACTTTGAATATTTCTTGCCACTCCCTTCTGGCCTGCAAAGTTTCTGTTGAGAAATCAGCTGACAGTCGTATGGGTATTCCCTTGTAGGTAACTGAGTTTCTTTCTCTTGCTGTTTTTAAGATTCTCTCTTTATCTTTTGCTCTTGGCATTTTAATTATGATGTGTCTTGGTGTGGTCCTCTTTGTATTCCTTTTGTTTGGGGTTCTCCGTGCTTCTTGGACCTGTAAGTCCATTTCTTTCACCAGGTGGGGGAAGTTTTCTGTCATTATTTCTTCAAATAGGTTTTCAATATCTTGCTCTCTCTCATCTTCTGGCACCCCTATAATTCTGATGTTGGTACGCTTGAAGCTGTCCCAGAGGCTCCTTACACTATCCTCGCATTTTTGGATTCTTTTTTCATTTTGCTTTTCCGGTTGGATGTTTTTTGCTTCCTCGCATTTCAAATCATTGACTTGATTCTTGCGCCCCTCTGGTCTGCTGTCGGGCGTCTGTATAATATTCGTTATTTCAGTCAGTGTATGCTTAATTTCTCGTTGGTTCCCCAATATAAGATCGAGGGTCTTATTAGTTTTCGTGTAGATCTCATTAAGTTTATCGACAGCTTCTAAACAGTTCTTGAGAGACCTTAAAAGTGTGGTTCTGAACTCTATATCTTCCATTGACAATTTTGTCCTGTTTCTTTGTCTCCGCATTTTGTTATGCTTCCTTGGTGTACCCCCTAGTGGTCTTTGTTCGAAGTCTTATAGTTAAATCTTGATTGTTGTAGCTAATTCCAGGGAGGGTTTGACCTCCAGGCCAAGTGGCTATGAGAATCAGCTGTGTCAGCAGTGAGAGAACTTCTGTCCTCTAGGGAGGTGCTAATCTAGTCTTTGCCTGAGGCTATCCGGCAAATGCCTCTGTGCAGGGCTTGGGTAGGGCGGGTCACACAGGATCAACAGGGTGAGCCGGAGAGAGCAGTTATGGCGGCTCTCAGTCCTGTCCCCAGGGGCTCTGCCTCTCTGAGTCCCAGCACCCGCTGCAAAGCTGGGAGAGAAAGCTGCACTCGCTCTGACCGAAGCCAGACAGTCCCGCTTCTCCCGTTTGAGTCTGGGTCCCTAAAGACTCGCCCGGATCTGGTGCTCAGAGTCTTCGACTCCCTCCCGATTGAAAACAACAACCTCGCCCTCCGCCGCCAGCCCGCTCCGAGCACTCCGCACCTCAGAATTTGACTTCAGCACTGCGCCTCCTCTGAGTGTCCGTGTGCGTTTCTCTTTCCTCCTAGTTGTAGGACTTCCACTCAGCCAGCGTTCCTGTGGTTCTGGGTGATGTCCGTTCCGTGTTTTAGTTTCACTTTTGAAGTAGTTGTTCAAAGCAGCAAACTCCGGCGTTAACCTATGCTGCCATCTTGGTTCTCTCCCATCCTCCTCTTTTCAGGATTATTGTATTAAATGAGATAATGATTCAAGTAAAATTCTTGAGGTTCTGTAAGAGACCAACAGCTGGGTGGTAGCTGGTATCAACAGCTTCAAGAAAGTGATCTCCTGTTGTATTCTTTTTTTTTTTTTAAATTAAATCTTTATTGTTCAGATTATTACATTTGTTCCTCTTTTTCCCCCCCACAACTCCCCTCCTCCCAGTTCCCGCCCCATCCTCCGCCCTCACTCTCCACCCACTGTCCTCATCCATAGGTGCACGATTTTTGTACAGTCTCTTCCCGAATCTCCCACCCCCCTTCCCCCCCAAGAATAGTCAGTCCATTCCCTTTCTATGTCCCTGATTCTATTACAATCACCAGATTATTTATTCACTTGATTCTTAGATTCACTTGTTGATAGATGTATGTTTGTTGTTCATAATTTGTATCTTTACCTTTTTCTTCTTCTTCCTCTTCTTAAAGGATACCTTTCAGCATTTCATATAATACTGGCTTGGTGGTGATGAACTCCTTTAGCTTTTCCTTATCTGTGAAGCTCTTTATCTGACCTTCAGTTCTGAATGATAGCTTTGCTGGATAAAGTAATCTTGGTTGTAGGTTCTTGGTATTCATCACTTTGAATATTTCTTGCCACTCCCTTCTGGCCTGCAAAGTTTCTGTTGAGAAATCAGCTGACAGTCGTATGGGTATTCCCTTGTAGGTAACTGAGTTTCTTTCTCTTGCTGCTTTTAAGATTCTCTCTTTGTCTTTTGCTCTTGGCATCTTAATTATGATGTGTCTTGGTGTGGTCCTCTTTGTATTCCTTTTGTTTGGGGTTCTCTGCGCTTCCTGGACCTGTAAGTCTATTTCTTTCACCAGGTAGGGGAAGTTTTCTGTCATTATTTCTTCAAATAGGTTTTCAATATCTTGCTCTCTCTCATCTTCTGGCACCCCTATAATTCTGATGTTGGTACGCTTGAAGCTGTCCCAGAGGCTCCTTACACTATCTTCGTATTTTCGCATTCTTTTTTCATTTTGCTTTTCCAGTTGGGTGTTTTTTGCTTCCTCGCATTTCAAATCTTTGACTTGATTCTTGCGCTCCTCTGGTCTGCTGTTGGGAGTCTGTATAGTATTCTTTATTTCAGTCAGTGTATGCTTAATTTCTAGTTGGTTCCCCAAAATAACATCGAGGGTCTCATTAGTTTTCTTGTAGATCTCATTAAGTTTATCGGCAGCTTCTAGACAGTTCTTGAGAGACCTTAAAAGTGTGGTTCTGAACTCTATATCTTCCATTGACAATTTTGTCCTGTTTCTTTGTCTCCGCATTTTTTTTTATGCTTTCTTGGTGCACCCCCTAGTGGTCTTTGTGCGCAGTCTTGTTGTAGTTAAGCCTTGATTGTTGTAGTTAATACTGGGGGGATTTGACCTCAGGCCAACTTAGTGTGAGAGTCAGCTGTGTCTGCAGTGGGAAAACTTCTGTCCTCTGGGGAGGTGCTAATCTAGCCTTTGCCTGAGGCTATCTGGCAAATGGCTCTGTGCAGGGCTTGGGCGGGGTGGGGCGGGTCGCACGGGATCAAACAGGTCGGGCGGAGCAAGCAGTTATGGCTGCTCTCAGTTCCGTCCCTAGGGGCTCTGCCTAACAGAGTCCCAGCAACCACTGCAAACCTCGGAGAGAAAGCTGCCTTCGAGTTCTGACCGAAGCCAGACAGCCCCGCTTCTCCCGTTTGAGTCTGGGTCCCTAGAGACTCGCCCAGCTCTGGAGCTCAGAGTATGAAACTCCCTCCCGATTGAAAACAACAACCGCGCCCTCCGCCGCCAGCCCGCTCCACGCGCACTCCGCACCTCAGTATTTCACTTCAGCACTGCGCCTCCTCTGAGTCTGGGTATGATATTCTCTTTCCTCCTAGTTGTAGAATTTCCACTCAGCCAGCCTTCCTGTGGTTCTGGATGATGTCCGTTCCGTCTTTTAGGTGTACCCTTGAATTGGTTGTTCGAGGCAGCAATCTCCGGCGTTAACCTATGCCGCCATCTTGGTTCTCTCTCCTGTTGTATTCTTGACTTTGACATTGTGCTGTGAATTTTGCATTGTTTGCTCCTAATTTGACCTACCCGTGGGGAGAATTTTTTTTATGGCTTTTCTGGTCCACTATAGGCACTGTCACATGATCAGGGTCCGTCACTCTCTACCTGAGATGGACCAATAACACCAACCTGAAGGCAAACACCCTTGAATACAGATGCTTATTATTTTCAGTTAAACAGGTATAGGAAAATCTGTATCTACAGTAACATTGATAAGCATGGAGTTTATTTTTTTAAAATGTTTTTATTGATTTCAGAGAGGAAGGGAGAGGGAGGTTGAGAGAGAGAGAGAAAGAAAGAAAGGGAAGGAAGGAAAGAAGGATAGAAAAAAGAAAAGAAAAGAAAAGAAAAGAAAAGAAAAGAAAAGAAAAGAAAAGAAAAGAAAAGAAAAGAAAAAATAAAAGAAAAGAAGCAACAGTGAGATAGAACTATTGATCGGTTGCCTCCTACACTCCTACACGCCCTCTACTGGGGATCAAGCCCACAACCAGGGCATGTTGCCCCGACCAGAATCGAGCCATGACCTTCCTGGTTCACAGGTCACTGCTGAGCCACACCAGCCTGGCAAGGAGAGCTTATTTCTTTAGGAAAAATAATCACTCACTTTTCAAAAAGATTCGCATCAAAATTATTTTTCACAGGGAGCTTTCTCTGTGCATTTAAACTGTAATTAAAACAAACCCAATGAGCCCTGGCTGGTGTGGCTCAGTTGTTGAGGGTCAACGCATGCACCAAGAGGTTGCTGGATCGATTCTTGATCGGGCATAAGGGCAGGGGTGAGGTGAGGGGTGTTGTGGGCTCAGTCCCAGTTGGGAGGGAGTGCAGAAGACCACTGATCCATGTTTCGATCTTTCTATCCCTTTCCCTTCTTCTCTCTCTAAAATCAATAAAAACATTTAAAAACAACAACAAACCAAATGAAAAAGGTTTCAACGTAAACTTTCAATGGCACAAGGTAAAGTGCATTTGTGTCCAATGTTGGACTCCTTTTCTTTCAAGCATTTTTGTAGGGCTGTCCACTCCTGTTCCCATCACTGACTTACTGTTTTATATTTTAAACTTAGCTTTAGAATGCTTATGCTGATGTTCATGAGTATATTTTCAAATGCTGTTTTAGTTTTGCTCTCTCATTCACAGTGGATTCTTGAAGCATGAGGAATTTTAGGAAGTAGCATGAGTAGGAGTCATTGTTGTCAGCTGCCACAGAGGGAATGTCACTGAGTCTTTTTGATCCCCTTTTTCCTCATTAGTAAAATACTTATATTGGCATTGCTTACCTAACAGAGTTATCGTGAAGCCCAATAATAATAATAACAAACATTTATGAACAGTTATTATGTGCCAGGAAACTATGCTAAGAGCTTTACATGCCTTAGTAACTTTAATTTCAAGATAACTCTATGGGCCTGATACTTTTGTCCTAATAAAAATAATGGTAGCTAACAGTTATTGATAGCTTTCTACCTGCCAGCCTGCCAGGGACTTTGTATGCGATAGGTGTGGAAAACCAAGGCACACACAGATTCAATAACTTGCTCAAGTTTATACAAGTAGTAAGTGCAGGAGCTAGGATTGGAAGATTAGTACACAGTCTGGTTCCAGACCTCTTTTTTTAACATTAATTTTCCCCCACAGTTTTAAGATATAATTGACATTTAACATTGAGTTGAAGGTGTACAACATAATGATTTGATATATGTAAATATTGATATATGTCACCACATAATTAAAACATTTGTTTCTTTTAATGAGAGCTTTTAAGATCTACTCTCAGCAACTTTCACTTAACAGTCTTGTTAACTATAGTCACTGTGCTGAACATGGCATCCCAGAACTTATCACTGAAGTTTTTTTGACCACCTTCCCCCACCCCCACCCTCTCCTTAACTGTTAGTCACTGTTTGGTCTCTCCATTTTACAAATAAAGAAACTGAGAAATAGAGGCTGAGTACCTTGTCTAAGGCCATACATCTAGTGAGTGGCAGAGGTGGCGTTCAGACCAGGTTCTTTGTGACCCTCTGTCCATAGTGTTGCCTGTTGTGCAGTATGACCTTGGAGGCTGAGGCTATGGGATTAGGTCCCACTCTGAGAGCTTTTTGCTTTCTGCTGTCATAACAGCAGAAAAATGCACATTAAGGGCAGGTCCCCCTTGAAGGCCCACTGCACTAGAGCTGTTGCTTGTTTATTCAAATCTACAATTTCTTCTTCCCACGGTCAGAGAATGACAGAGAAATGGGCTCTCCTTTTTAAAGTTATTACAAGTGCTGGCCAAGCAGCAGGTTGTGGAGTGATTTTCCTGGGAGAGTGTGGTGCTAGAGCTTGACTGGGGTCTAGCAGTGCTGTTGGAAGTGCCAGAGCTGATTCCCCAAGGGAGAGTGGTCCAGAAGAAAACAAATGAATTCCCAGAGGCCCTTGTATTATCAGTGGCAGTGTCTTAGAGAGCAAGAATATGATGGTTCATCTTTGGGGAAAGTCCCAACTTTGAGGATTTTTCTTAGGACACTTACCATCCCTTATTTTTATAACTGGAGGAGAGAGGAATATGTGCCATTTTGCTTTACTTATAAAGAATCAGAATTTTCAGGTCCAGTAGAGTCTCCTCATGCTCTACCAATTTATGGAGAACTTTGAAAAATAGTTGGGAAGGAATTCTTCTGCAATTTATTTTGCTAACTTGAGACCAGAAAGACGTGGGAAGGATTTTATTGTTAAAGAGAGAAAAAATATCGCAAAACTTGCTATTTAAAAATATATGTACATTTTTATTGATTTTTTTTAGAGAGAGAGGGAAAGAGAAGGAGAGAGAAACATTGAGAGAGCGCAACATGGGTCTACTGTGATGGAGCCTACAACCTGGGCATGTTCTCTGACTGGGAATTGAACCGGCAACCTTTTAATGCACAGGACGATGCCCAACCGAGTAACACTGGCCAGGCAAAAACTTGCTACTTTTGACATTTTATTTTTTAAATATATTTTTATGGATTTCAGAGAGGAAAGGAGAGGGAGAGAGAGATAGAAACATTAATGATGAAAGAATCATTGATTGGCTGCCTCCTGCACACCCCACACGGGATCAACCCGGGCATATGCCCTGACCGGAAATTGAACCTGGACCTCCTGGTTCATAGGTCGACACTCCACCACTAAGCCACACCGACTGGCCTATATTTGACATTTTAGTATACAAAATTTCAAACATGCAAGTAGAGAGAGAATGGCTGACATTTCCCGTATTTGTTTAATATATTTTTGTTGTTTTGGTTAATCCTCACTGAAGGATATTTTTCCATTGGTTTTTAGAAAGAGTGGAAGGGAGGGAGAGACACAGAGAGAAACATCGATGTGAGAGAGACACATTCATTGATTGCCTCCTGCATGGGCCCTGACGAGGGCCAGAGATTAAGCCTGCAACTGCTGACGTACATGCACTTGATCAGAATCGAACCCAGGACCCTTTAATCCACAGGCCAACGCTCTATACACTGAGTCAAACTGGCCAGGACTTAATGGAAGTATTTTTAAGTAAATAATAGATATATTTTAAACCTAAATTAATTCAATAGGTGTCTCTACAAAATAAGGACATTTTCGTACATAATAAAATTAGCATTTTCAGACCTAACAAAATTAATGATTTTTTTTTCACTTTGAACATTTCAAACCTGAAGAAATGTTGAAAAAGAGTATACTTTTCCTTCATCTCAACTCAGCAGTTCTTAACATTTTGCCACATTTTTCTCTCTGTATTCTTTCCTTCCTTTACTAAATCATTTGAAAGCAAGTTATAGGCTATAAGAGATTTCACCCTAAATACTTCAGCATGCAGCTCCTAAGAATAAACATATATTTTACACAATAACAAATACCATGATTACACCTAAGTAACTTAGCCTTAGATAAAAAAATATAGCCTAATGTGCAGCCCTTATTCAAATAATCCCAACTCCAAAATGTCTTTTGCAGCCTATGGTGTAGGAGCCAATTAGGGTTTACAGTGGTAGCTACTTATTATGTTACTCTTTTGATTCAAAACATTGCCTCTCTCTCCCTCATTATTTTGTGTGTTATTTTTTCTTCAAATTAAGTTTTTTCTTTTTTCTTTTTTTAAAGACTTTAGACCAATATCCCACATGGGTCCCTTACAATTAAATTAGGTTAACAATTTTGGCAGAATTTTAACATAAATAATTTTGTGAATTTCTTATTGTATCACATCATGATACAAACAATAATTTCTTTTTTCTTTTTTTTTTAAATATAGTTTATTGATTTTTTACAGAGAGGAAGGGAGAGAGACAGAGAGTTAGAAACATCGATGAGAGAGAAACATCGATCAGCTGCCTCCTGCACATCTCCCACTGGGGATATGCCCGCAACCCAGGTACATGCCCTTGACCGGAATCGAACCTGGGACCCTTCAGTCCGCAGGCTGACGCTCTATCCACTGAGCCAAACCGGTCTCGGCAACAATAATTTCTTAATATTTTTTAATACCCAATTCTTGCTCAGATTTTTTCTGTTGTCCCAGATGTGTTTTTTACATTGTTTGTTCAAACCAAATATTATGCATCATTTTAAGGAAAGCAAAGTAGAAAAATAAACTACATCTTAATCCTATTCCTTATAAATACTTTAGGTTAATCATTATGCTTCTGGAGCTGACTACTATATCCCTTTTTCTTTTATAAAAATTTCTTTAAGAATTAATTAATCTTAATAACTTTAAAAATGAAGTATAATTTTTATAGAAAAGCATACATATTTTAAGTATACTGCTTGATGAACTTTCACAAATTGAACACACCCACATAGGCAGCTTTCAGGATACAGGGCATTCCTGCTCCAAGAAGTGCCCTTCTCCCCTTCTGGACCCTTGGGTCCCCCAAGGGTGCCACTCTCCTTATGTCCAGTTGTCATGGGTTCAAAATGACTTCTGTTTCCCTAAAAGAGGGAATACAAATTAGAGAAACCATAAAAGATATGTATATTTTAGTTGCAAATTATGAAGACCCATCTTCAATCAAAGAAATTTTAAATGATATATGTATATATTTCACACAAAATAATTCCCACAACAATGTTGTTCATAATGGTTTCATTCAGTGGCTTCCCCTGCTTCTTGAGAAATGGGATTGCATCCAAAACCCTAAAGGTTAAGTTATCAATAGAATCAAAGGGCATTTTGTTTCCATTTGTATAAGTCGTTTAATGTTTTTTAAGTCCACGCATGTTAACAATGGATACAGTCAATTATAGGGGAGCTTAGCAAGGCATTCTTAAGAGTTCTCCTTGGAGGTGAGTGTCAGGGTGAATTCAGAAAAGAGCAACTCTTTGCACGGAAGGAAATTATTTTAATTAGTAACTCTCAAAGGATAGTAAACAGTCAAATAATTCTGAAATCTGGCTTTGGGACAAATAGTTACAATTAGCGTGCAGTTAAAACAAAAAGGAAGAGCTGGTGTTGCTCAGTGGTTGAGTATCAACCTATGAAACAGGAGGTCATGGTTCCATTCCCGGTCGGGCACATGCCTGGGTTGTGGGCTCAATCCCCAGTGTGGGGCATGCAGTAGGCAGCCAATCGATGATTTACTCCCATCATTGATGTTTCTATCTCTCTCCCCCCCTCTCCCTTCTTTTTGGAAATCAATTAAAAAATACATTAAAAAAAAAGAAAGGAAACTAGGATGGGGGCATGTACAATCAATTAAAATGCAAGTAATTACCTCATGAAGACTTCATGACAATTTTATGGTACATTAACAGTGTAGAAAAGTGAGCATCTTACATTCTAGTTAGAAAACCGACAGCACAGTCCATGTGCTTACCGTGAGCATGGTTTTCAGGGTCTTCTAGACTGTAAGTCAGCGATTTTCAACCAGTGTGCCACAAAGATTTTTAAAACATGCAATACCTGCGTATTTAGTCAGGGGCACTGACTTCTTTTCCCTTAGATTGTCAAAGGGAAATATAATAATAATAAAAAGATAACAGCCAGCATAATGGTAGCTCTCTCATGTGAATGCTCTGTCCTCAACCATAAATATATAGTTCGTATAGTAGAATTTTATCTTATTGGTCATGGCACATAATAAGGTTGTGTCTGATTGGTTAATTCTTTTTTTTTTTTTTTTTTGCATTTTCTGAAAAAATTCAAGTTTTATTTACTTGTTCTTACATTGGTGAGAACTGATGTCAAGAACTTAACAAGCGGTAACATTTTTTTCCCCACCTCCTTGCTGAACAAAGATACACACAATATGGCATTTTCATTAGGCAAGACTTGCTTCTTTACATTTCACATGAGAATGCAAATATTAATCTTTCTTGAACAAAATGACCAGTTTACTAAGGAAACCATCTTTAGAGAAACTGTTTAAGAAGCATATTTTATTTAAATAAATCCTCCAGCAGGAGAATTCATTGCCTTTACTTAGAAGAAGGCTCTGTAAAATTATCTGTTAAATGTATCTGCAGCTCACCAACATATCCTTATTGGAAACATCATTATTTCCACATCACAATTCCCGAAAGAACTTTAAAGTCTCAGAATTCTGTCTCTCCTTTGGCTTGATTCTCTCTTGATTGTACCCAGGCTTTATTAATGGTTCGCTTCATATCATCATCTCCATCTTCATAAATTTTCTTTAGAACATTCATCAGTCCCTCACTAGGATCTGTTTCAGTGTCATAGGAGGGCTTTTCTTTCTCTTTGCACTTTTTTTCAACTTGAGTCAGGTAGTCCCACCGTGTGTTTTCCGCTTTCTTTCTACATAAGATAATGACTGTATCTGTCTTGACTTTTTTTGAACTGCCTTCCACAGAGATGGGTTTCAAGAGATTGTTCACAATCATGGAGTAATTCTTCCCATTTAGATTCTTTACCAAAAGATCAAATGACCTCTCTGTGAAGTGCACCTGCACATTCTCTGTGGGGACGTGCTGGACTCCAGTTAAGGTAATATAGATTTTCACAAACTTATCTGACTGATCCCACCCATAATTACTGATTTTCACTGTATATCCCGTTGTAATGGGAGCAACCACTGCAGCTGGCTTTTCATTGTCAAGTTCTGCTTTCCTTGGTGATTTCTGCTGCGTCTTGTTCTTGACTTCGGTCTCAATCTTGGATTTTTCAGCTATAAGAGTATCACGTACTCTCTTTCTAGTGGCTTTTTCCAGCAGCACCTTCACCTCTTCAAGATCTTTCTGTAGCTCCTTCACAGCTGAAGCCATGGTCCGGCTGGGTAGGCAAGCTGGTTAATTCTTGTTACCAGAAATCCTTACTAGTATATCCTATCTAATAAAAACAGAATATACAAATTAACCATCACTCTGCAACAAAGATGGCGGCACCCACAGCCAATAAGGAGGGAATATGCAAATTGACATGACAAAGATGGTGGCGGCTGGGCTGGGCCTCTGGGCAGTGCTCGTGCGCAGGTGCAGAGTGGTCGGGGCTGGGCAGGACACCTGCTATGAGGGCAAGTATGGGGAGTGGAGGGAGCTACAGGAGGGCGGCAGGGCCGGAGCGAAGGCCTGGGTCCAGGATGCCAGAGGGAAGCCAGTGCCAGCAGCCAGGGGAAGGAAGGCTTATTCTTGCACGAATCTTCGTGCATCGGGCCTCTAGTACAACTATAGGCACCTGATTTTTTAAAAAGTCACTTTGGAGCAAGAAGGGTAGGTAATTACTACTATCATTATTTTTTTGTAAATCAATCAACATTATACTATTTTTTGTTACACCTACAAAAAACATAATGTTTTATGGTGTGCCACAGAATATTAGTAATGAGTTCATGTGTGCCGGGGGGTGATGAAGGCCTGCTGATTGTGGTGTCTAGTGAAGCCTTTTTAGTCACGGCATACCTTGAGTAAATGAGGTCCATGGACCCTGCATTTTGCATCTGGGTGATACTGCTGTAGGCACCTGAGTGGGACTTTGTGTGCCTGCAGTTTTTTAGGGGGGGTTGGCATCTATCTGCCTTCACTGATGTGGTTCACAATGTGGCATGCCCCAGTGACATTAGTTTGAAGTGACTTGCTAAAGTTAGAAAGTGATATTGAACAGCTGGGTTGATGGCCCAGTGCAGTTCCCACCAGTTGTTTCACGGAGATGGAGAGGAGCCACCCAGAGTGCTGTGCAGCAGCTGTGACCCTGAGCCGAGGGAAGCCACACATGGAAAGCACACTAAGAAAAGACAATCACAGGCTCTTTATTTTAAAATAAGGAGGAAGGTTAAAAGCTTCTGGATGCAAACAGCTAGTTAACTTTTTAAAAACACAAGTTTAATTTTAACATAATTTTGAAAAGCTTGAACCCACGCATGCCTATATATGCCCCCCTCCTCTCTGTCTCTTATCTACATTAACTGTGCTTTGGATAAACGTTGTCATTGGGGTGCTTTGGAATCAGGGCTTTGTAGAATCACACTCCCATTTGCCCAGTGACTCTCGATAGGAACTGCCTATAGTTTTTAGTTCTGAATAGTTGGGTATAAAAATATTGTTATAATGTCTGAAGCATATTGTGTGTTTGGATAATGTTGCTGAATTGAATCTGAAGCCATGATTGAAAAAAATGCCACAAATGTTATGTCTTAACTCCTAAACTGTATTTTTATAGCATATTAATAAAATAAAAAAATATTACACCTAAAATAAATTAGAGAATTGTTGGGTTAAGCTAATTTAAACTCAGAACCTCTTGTAATAATGCATATCTATACTAATAAAAGGGTAATATGCTAATTTGACCAGATAGACCGGATGTCTTCTGGATGCCCTTTCAGACAAAGCCACAGTGCTTCAAAGGCTGAGGAGGGCTGGCAGTGGCAGCAGCAGTGGGGTGATGTGGGTGGCGCCTTCCCTTGATAGGCCTGGTTGCCTCCTATAGAGGGAGGCCAGACTGCGGCTTAGGCCTGCTCCCTGTAGGGGAGCAGTAGGACAGCCCCTAAGCCATCAGTTGGACATCCCCTGAGGACTCCCGGACTGTGAGAGGGGGCAGGCTGGGCTGAGGCCCCCCCCCCCTCCACTCCCTTAGTGCATGAATTTTCATTCACCGGGCCTCTAGTATAATATAAATTTTATGAGGGAAATATAAAATTCAGTGTTTCCCAAACTTGTTTGATAACAAAACACTTTTGAGTATGGACATGTGGGGTTTATCTTCTAGGACTAATATTTTGAAGAACATACTTGAGGTGACCTTGCCCATAACTGTATCTCCTCACAGACAATGTGGCTGAGCACACAGGCTTTTGTAGAAGTGGAGAAGTAGATTTTAGGGTGAAGTGCCATATGAGGCCCATCCATGCAGTAATGTGATGTGTACATTAAGAAGTGTCTTCTTTAATTGCCTTACGGTACCTTAGTATTAGTCCCTAGGCCCCCACCTTAGTGCACATTTTCATTTTCATCTTTTTGTTAAAATAGTTGTTGCCAGGCCCTGGCCCATATTGTTCAGTGGTTAGAGTATCAGACCATGCATCAAAAGTTCACAGGTTTGATTCCTGATCCAGGGCACATACCTGGGTTGCAAGTTTGATCTCTGGCCCCAGTTGGACATGTGCTAGAGGCAACCAATTGATGTTTCTCTCTCACATCGATGTTTCTCTCTCTCTCAAAATCAATGAAAAAAATATCCTCTGGGGAGAATTTGAAAAGAAAAAAAAAAGTTTTCAGGTTATGGGAAATTTCCAGACTAAAGCTCAATTGCCTGGCTTAACTTAGCTTCCTTTTTGTAGGATCATGCTTGCAAGAATGTAATGTGCAAAGTAATGTTTTGGAGAAAACTAAGAAAATACAGGTAGTTAATTTAGATAGTCATGTAAAGTCAAGTTTCTGTCTTTTTCCTCTTGATTTTATTTCATTGCAACAATAGGCTCTACCCTTTTCTCTCATTCGGCAACATATGATAACCAGTGTTTGTACATTGTTTGGTACTTTTTCGTGTTAACGTTGTTTTTATTTGTCTGAATATGCCGACATGAACCTTTTCTCAAAAAGTCATTTAAAGTGAATGCAAATCCTACTCCCCAGTGAACTGTTTCTTTTAATGTAACTATTTCTATTTCAGAGAGTCTCACAAACATAAACATGTGCCTCTGTTAGTGTAAAAAATATGAGATGTTAAAAAAAAGCTAGAAGGTAGTAGCATAGTAAAATTGGAATTATCTTGAATACTTCTTTCCCCCCATTGAAGTAAAATCAGGAAAGATGTTGAAAATTAGTTAAGTTATTATAGGCAACTAGAGGTCCGGTGTATGAAATTCGTGCACTCGGGGGTTGGGTGGGGTGGGGAGGTGGGTGGGGTGTGCGTGTGTGTGTGTGTGTGTGTGTGTGTGTGTGTGTGTGTGTTTCCCTTAGCCTGGCCTGCATCCTCTTGCAGTCTGGGATCCCTTGGGGGATGTCCAACTGATGGCTTAGGCCCGCTCCACACGAGGAGTGGGCCTAAGCCAGCAGTTGGACATCCGTAGTGCTGCTGCGCAGGCGGGAGAAGCTCCTGCCACTGCAGCTGAGCTCGCCAGCCATGAGCCCGGCTTTTGGTGCACTGACCACTAGGGGGAATCTCCTGCGTCGAGCGTCTGCCCCCTGGTGGTCAATGCACATCATAGTGACCGGTCCTTCTGCCGTTTGGTCGATTTGCATATTAGCCTTTTATTATATAGGATAATATAAGCTAGTAACCTAACATGTTATAGAATGAACAGATTTTTTTTATGGAACGTCAACCCTATTTGGATATTTTTCCTAGTAATCAACATTAATACAAACTAAAGACAATCCAGCTGAAACTGTTACTGTTAGAGACTGGTTCCTGGAGGGACAGGCTTTCCAGAAGGCAGGGCCTTCAACATTACAGCCCAGCTCTGGCGTGGCTTTCTTGCCACACTCATGCCGGCACATCAGTTGCTATCAAATCTCCAAATCCATCTCCCAAGTCCTTTTACCACTTTCTTTTAAGTCAAAGAAGAGCATTGGCTTCTGCATTTTTATTTTTTAAAATAAATTTATTTAAAAATATTTTTTATTGATTTTTAGAGAGGAAAGAAGAGGGAGAGAAAAATAGCAACATCAGTGATGAGAGCGAATCACTGATCAGCAGCCTTCCGCATGCCCCACACTGGGGGTGGGGCCCACAACCTGGGCATGTGCCCTGACCAGGAATCAAACCGTGACCTCCTGGTTCATAGATCGACGCTCAACCACTGAGCCAGCTGGTCGGCTTTTGAATTTTTAAAAGCAGTAGTGTGTTTTTCCCTCTCCTTTCTCCCTGACAACAACTACAAGATCACATGGAGCTCATTTGTTTTACTGTCACGATTCTCCCTTTTCTTTCTTGACAGGATGGGCCTGATTAAAACCAAGCAGTTAAAAGGTTCAACTTTGTAGGCCAGTTTATACACTACGTGACTCAGGGCTTTGGGAGGGACGAGGCAGGATGGTAGTGTGTTACTAAAGCAAGAGCGGGGAATCTGTCCGTGGGGCCTTTAGCTGCCAGGTACCAAAGGAGATGTTGTTCCAGACAAAGCCCTACTATCAGCAGCACCCACTGTCCATATCCTCTTTTCCTTCCTTCCTAATGGCCCACATATTTTGCATCAGCTTCCTTGGGTTCATGAGGCAGTACCATGTAATGGGAAAAGCTTCAGGAGCAGCAAGTTCCTCAAGGAATTTATTAGGTCATTTCACTTCTCCCAACTTGATTTCTGGATCTTAAAAATGGAGATTAATAAACTATGTGAGGATCAAGTTAAGATAAATTTTGAAGCTATAAAACACTATGTAAATGTGAGCTGTTACACATTATCACTATCATTGCTGTGAATATTATGAAGTATAACTAAATGAATCATTAGCATGACCGTTATTATTAATGAACATTGGTACGAATTCATTCAACAAACATTTACTGAGTGTCTATGCCAGGGTGGTGTGCTTTCAGGGCTCATGGTGGGTGGCACTTGGTAGAGGCTCAGTGATCTGTTTGTTGAATGAACTGACACTGTTTCCACATGTTTTAGAGGATGTTCTTGCTTCCTAGATAAGTTCTTTGATTATAGATAAAGATATGCATGATATTCATAAGATTCATTTTATACAGACACTGAGAAGCAAAATGATTTGCTAAAGGAACACCATTAAATTTATTCATTTTCTCACTCATTCATTCTTTTTCTTACTTCATTTATTCCATGAGTTTCTGAATATCAGGTCTTCTATACTCAATCCACAGTTGGAACCACCGAGAAGTTGAAAGCTTATTTAAAGTCTCCTTCAATTTCAACACCCTTTAAAAGAGTCTCACAGAAAGGAAAAATCTGAAAGCATCCTGTGAAGAAAATACTATTTCCTCTGAAAATTCTTGCCCTGCTTCATTCCTTGCGTAAAGTTCCTCTCCAAGTCAATGGGAATTGCGTGAAGGGTCTGAAGTCAGGATGTGCCTCCGAGTGGGATGAGAAGGAGCCTTGTGGCTGGTCATCAGACTAAATTTAAAACATTATTAGAAGAGAATATATAATTAACGTGGGGGTTAACAATGAAAAATACAGCTGCAAGGGTAGGTAAAAAAAGAAAAAAGTTGGGTGGGGTACCAAGCAAGAAGAAAATAAACACAATTACATGAGGTATGCATTCTCTTTTGTAAGAACAATCAAAAGATAGTTTCATCCTAATCTTTCTAGATACAATAAGTGCCTGTCCCTTCTGGATTAGGCAGATGACAGTAATAACAGCACCGCAGCCGGGTGTCTCCAAGGCCGACAGGTGCTGGATATAAGATGCCCATCTGCCCTGTGAAGTGCAGACAGTGCTGGGAATGATGGGCCTCACTTGATCTGCCCAGGGAGGGGTTGTTCCCCTTAGTTGATGCCTTGTTCAGAGTCTGCCCCTGGCTCAAACAGCTGCAAAGGCAGCCATAAAATATTGCTTAATTATAGAATTTCCCTTCATCTGCTTTATCCCTTCCTTCTACTGCTCTCTTCCCACCTTTTTTGTGCCCTTCCCTGGTTCAGAGCACCTCTAAGCTAAGCACTCATAGGGGCATTACCATGACGCTGTTTCCAGCTCACTGTTTCAGGGACTGACAAGATTTTCAACCCTACACTCTGGCTGTGGAATTATTCTCAGAGGCTGTAATTAGCAGGTACAGGTTCAAATGTGGAATGCAACATTATTTTTTAAGCAGGAAGTGAGTTCATTTGCGGGGAGGATAGCTTTCTCATTCTCTCTTTTTTTCCTGATTGAAAAAATGCATGCTTATTGTACAAAATAAAGTACAAAGCAATCTAAAGATATGAATACAAACCACTGTCCCCTCATTTACATGTTATGTATATTAACCAAAATGGGTTTATGTTCACTTAGCAATAGATAATGAACATTTTTCTATTTTCACAGGGCTGTTTGTGATTAACAGGGAAGTGAAATGAGATTGTTTATTATTGCTAACATTAAAGAAATCTGAAATAAGATAGTCAAGGGCTGGCTTGATAGATCCTCATGCACTTACCCTTTTAAAAAAATTGTTGCTTTTATTAAGTGGCTTCCATTCCTCATGATTCAAGAGGGCTGCTGTAGCTCTAGCCATCATGCTCACATTGCAAGCAGGAGGAAAGAAGATAGGTGGAAAGAAGAAAAGTCTTCTGTTTATTTTGTTTATTGTTGCGGATTGAGTCTGGCCACACCTAGCATCTAGAAGAAGGGCGAGCAGATACTCAGAAGCAGCCTACCATCTCTATCTAATTGTGCTCTTGGTATAGTTTCATGGAAGTGGAGTTGGTGGATCAAAGCTTTTTCAAAGTGTTTTGTTACATGTCGGAAAACTATCTTCCAGAAAGATGGTGGTACCAAATTAAGTCTAGTTATGACCCTTCATAAGGCTGCGGATTCTTTTGTGAGCACTTTCTGGGCATTTTTAAAGCTATTTTCCTAGAGCTGTGTTTTCTTTTGTTTAAAGCACATTCTGCAGAGGGTGATGTGGGGATTTTTGATATATTAACAATTTTTTCTTCAAAGACTTTGTCTATACAAGTAAAGCATTCATTCCAGATATTGGAAGGTCATTTGCCTGAGAACTTAAATGTTATTTATATGTATTTTCTTTACTTCTAAAAAATACATGTGGAGGTTGAATTAATAAACTAACCAAACGAAGGTGGCTTTCTTCCAGTTTGAAAAATCTCCCTGCCGGTTAAGTAAAAGGCATAGGGAAAAGCTGTTCTGCCCAAGTCAGTGCTGAGACCTGTTGGATCCTGCCGCAGTGGGTGGCCCTCAGCAGTTCCAGACATACTGGACTTGTCTGCCCGTGTTCCTCCTCTTGGGTGGGGCCTGTTTCTCTTTCAGTGAAAGGATTTTAAGGGTCACCATTATTGCTGAATTTTTATGGTTTCTGTTTAGACATTAAGGAGTTCAGTTCACTCGTTTCTTGATTTGGTTATTCAGATTGATTATCTTAGCCTTTTTTCTTCGAATTTCTTTATCTTGCATATGTTACAGAGTAATATTCATTTCTCTTTTTTTAATGTATTTTATTTTATTATTTTTTTAAATTAAATCTTTATTGTTCAGATTATTACAGTTGTTCCTCTTTTTTCCCCCCATAGCTCCCCTCCACCCGGTTCCCAACCCACCCTCTACCCTCACCCCCGCCCCCACTGTCCTCATCTATAGGTGCACGATTTTTGTCCAGTCTCTTCCTGCATCCCCCCACCCCTTTCCCCCCGAAAATAGTCAGTCCACTCCCTTTCTATGCCCCTGATTCTATTATAATCACCAGTTTATTCTGTTCATCAGATTATTTATTCACTTGATTTTTAGATTCACTTGTTGATAGATGTGTATTTGTTGTTCATAATTTGTATCTTTACCTTTTTCTTCTTCTTCCTCTTCTTAAAGGATACCTTTCAGCATTTCATATACTGGTTTGGTGGTGATGAACTCCTTTAGCTTTTCCTTATCTGTGAAGCTCTTTATCTGACCTTCAATTCTGAATGATAGCTTTGCTGGATAAAGTAATCTTGACTGTAGGTTCTTGGCATTCATCACTTTGAATATTTCTTGCCACTCCTTTCTGGCCTGCAAAGTTTCTGTTGAGAAATCAGCTGACAGTCATATGGGTACTCCCTTGTAGGTAACTGACTGTTTTTCTCTTGCTGCTTTTAAGATTCTCTCTTTGTCTTTTGCTCTTGGCATTTTAATTATGATGTACTCCTCTTTGTATTCCTTTTGTTTGGGGTTCTCTGCACTTCCTGGACTTGTAAGTCTATTTCTTTCACCAGGTAGGGGAATTTTTCTGTCATTATTTATTCAAACAGGTTTTCAATATCTTGCTCTCTCTCTTCTTCTGGTACCCCTATAATTTGGATGTTGTATGCTTGAAGCTGTCCCAGAGGCTCCTTACACTATCTTCGTATTTTTGGATTCTTTTTTCATTTTGCTTTTCCAGTTGGGTGTTTTTTGCTTCTTCTTATTTCAAATCTTTGACATGATTCTTGTGATCCTCTAGTCTGCTGTTGGAACTCTGCATAATATCCTTTATTTCAGTCAGTGTGTGCTTAATTTCTAGTTGGTCCTTTTTCATAACCTTGAGGGTCTCACTACATTTATCGGTGGTCTCACCAGACTTTTTGAGGGTCTTACTAAATTTATTGGCGGTTTCTAGAAAGTTCTTGAAAAACCTTATAATCGTGGTTTTGAACTCTATATCCAGTAGTTCACTTTCCTCCATTTCTGTCATTTGTGTCCTGTTTCTTTGTCTCCGCATTTTTTTATGCTTCCCTGTGTTGATAGAGTGGCTTTCTGTGCTAGGTGTCCTATAGGGCCCAGTGGCTCAGCCTCCCAATTACCTGAGGTGGACACTCTTGGTGCACCCCTTTGTGGGCTGTGTGCACAGTTTTGTTGTAGTTAAGCCTTGATTGTTGTAGGTATCACTGGGAGGAATTGACCTCCAGGCCAATTGGCTGTGAGAATCAGTTGTGTCTGCAGTGGGAGAACTTCTGTGCTGGAGACACCCCTCCGGGTCAAGACTTGCTTCAGTGGGGCTTTGGTGCTCACTGAGTCTGCCCTCTGAGTGTGTCCTTTATGGATCCGAGGAGCTGCAATCTGGATGGTCCCACTCTGACCACTGGGCACACTGGCTCCTGGATCTCTAAGGAGGTGCTAATCTAGCCTCTTCCTGGGGCTACCCAGCAGGAGCTCAGCTGTGAAGCAATGCAAGTTGCTGTGGGGCCTTGGGCCAGCTGCAAGTTTGTTAGGTAATTTTCAGATTGCAAAGGGCCAGGCCTTTCATATGCAAAAGCCAGCGCACAGCTTGGGTGGGGCGGGGGTCCCAGGGGATCAACAAGGTAGAGTAAGCAGCTATGGCTACCCTCAGAGGCCCCGCTTCTCAGTGTCCTTTCAATCGCTGCCAGCACCTCCGAGAGAAGGCTGCCCTCGAGTTCTGACTGATGCCAGATAGTCCAGTTTCTCCTGTATGAGTCTGGATCCCCAGAGACTCACCCAGAACTGGAGCTTAGAGCTTGAGACTCCCTACCAATTGAAAAAGACAACCGTGTCCTCAGCCGCCAGCCTTCTCCACGTGCGCCTCCGTACCTCTGTACTTTACTTCTGCACCGCAGCTCCTCTGAGTCTCGGTATGCTTTTCTCTTTCCTTCTAGTTGTAGAGTTTCCACTCAGCCAGCTTTCCTGGGGTTCTGGATGATGCCTGTTCCGTCTTTTAGTTGTATTCTTGAAGTGGTTGTGCTAAGCAGCAATCTCCGGTGTTTACCTATGCCACCATCTTGGTTTTCTCTATTCATTTCTCTTTAAAGTCAGAAAAGTGACCTGCCAAAGTACTGTATTTTTTCATCTATAAGACGCTATTTTTTTCTAAAATCGTTAGACTGAAAATCAAGGAGTGCCTTATACACGGAAGTCAGCTGAGGAGGGATCCCCGCAGTGGGGTGTAGCTGCCCATACCTTGTCAAACAGGCTTCCTGAAATCACGATCCTTATTGTTGCTGATGTCAGCTGATGCCATAATTGGAGTTGGAGAGTGCGCAGATGCAATAGGCAAACGCAACAGGGACCAGAGTGTTCTGAGCCCATAAAGAAGTCAAAAAATAAAAAGATAAATACTGCTAGGTGATTGTCTTACTCTGCAAAATTCAAACTGAATGTAATCAACTATGCAAAAGAGCATGGACGTAGAGCTGCAGAGAGGCAATTTGGACCTCCTCCCACTGAGTGTGTGATCAGACAATGGAGAAAACAGGAAGAACAACTCCTTACGGTGCCAAAAAAGAAGAAGGCCTTAAGAGGAAAACCAGCAAAATGTTTAAAATATTGATTTCTTAATTTTGGGTTGGAAAAGAGGGGGGCATCTTATACATGGGGACATCTTATTCACACAAAAATACTATTACTATCACTGAGGAATTATATCAAAGCAGATGAGTATTCTAGTGCTACTCATCAGAAGTATTTTGTGGGAAAAAAAGCTTGTGAATTGGTAGATGGAAGTACATTGTATATCCTTGTGAGTTTCCTGTAAATTTAAAATCATATCAAAGTTAAAAGTTACATACACATAAGTAACTGCTTATTTTATATGAGAATTAGTACCAGCTGCTTTAGTGAAGAATAGTTGGGTTTGGATGGAGAAATTACTCATAAAAATTGAAACAGATACATATTTATGTTCTTTGTTAAATAAAAAATTTAAAGCAATAGTATATTTCTAAATTCAATGTGTGGGTACAAAGCTAACTCTCTAGAGTTGGCAAAAATATGCATTGTATAAAATTTTACTACTTTTAGGCTAAAATTTGTTTTTCCTTTTGTTGTGTCACAGAAACCTCAAATTTAGTCAGGTTACATTTATGTAACCTGATCTTTACCCCTATATTTTGGGGTTTAACTGTTGTCAACTTGTAAATGATTAAAAGACTAAATTAGCCTAAAACTTCTTGAGCATTTCTGTTACATAACTATGGAAGCTTTTATATACTGTCTTCTAAGTATTCAGTCCTACCATGTTTTTTCACTTCAAGGTGAAATCTTTTTTACTTTATTTTATTATATAAAAATATTTTTTTATTGATTTCAGAGAGGAAGGGAGAGAGAGAGATAGAAACATCAATGAGATAGGATCATTGATCAGCTACCTCGCCTCCTGCAGGCACCTTACTGGGGATTGAGCCCACAACCTGGGCATGCGGCCTTAACAGGAATCAAACCCAGGACCCTTTAGTCTGCAGGCTGATACTCTATCCATTGAGCCAAACTGGACAGGGCTACTCTTTTTACTTTAAATGAGAGACTGAAATCTTAGGCACGCACAGGAAGCTTATCACACTCACCACCAAAAGGACTGAACAGGTACTGGAGGAATCCCACCTTTGGCCTTTTCTTATCTGTGGTTGAGTTATTCTATATAATAAAAGGGTAATATGCAAATTGACCATCACACCCTCACATAAGATGGCCGCCCCCGTGTGGTCACAAGATGGCCAACAGGGGAGGGCAGTTGGGGGGGGGGGCAGGCCTGCAGAGGAGGGCAGTTGGGGGCAACCAGGCCAGCAGGGGAGGGCAGATGGGGGGCACCAAGCCCGCAGGGGAGGGAAGTTAGGGGCAACCAGGCCGGCATGGGAGGGCAGTTGGGGGCAATTGGGCCAGCAAGGGAGCAGTTAGGCGTCAATCAGGCTGGCAGGCAGGTGAGTGGTTAGGACCCAGCAGTCCCCGTGGGATCGGGCCTAAACTGGCAGTCGGACATACCCCAAGGGGTCCCAAGGTTGGAGTGGGTGCAAACCGGGCTGAGGGACACTCCCCCCCCCCCTCGTGCACTAATTTTGTGCACCGGGCTTCTAGTCATTAGAACAAAAAAGAAAAAGAAGGTGGAGGAGCCACTTGGGCTGGTGGTTAGCTAGCTCTTTTGTGCTTTGAGAATGTCTTATGTCTTTAGATCAATTATTACTTAGTCATTCTGACTATGTGAAATTAAGTATAGCTATAGTTTTTGCAGCAAGTTGGTATCCACCATTATTTCCCCTCATTTTTGGTGGTTCATTGTACCATGGGTGTTTGCATTTAAATTTCTCATCTATTTAAACAATTGTGATAGATTTTCACAAGGAAAAGGAAGGGCATGAATATTTACAGTGTCGTGTATGTCTGACACTTTTGTTGTTTGATGAAATATTCAAAACAATAATATTACTTATCTGGTTAATAGCAGATGTAAAATTCAAAACCACTGTGCACTCTGTCTAATTTGGGTGGTACTTTCAACCAAAGATGCCAAGAAATACATGTAAAGACAGGATGTGGGCTGGGTTTAAAATAGGAAACATAGGCAGTGTTGCCCAGTGATTACCTTCAAGGTCCCTAGCACTCCCTCCCCTACCAGTGAAAGCCTAACTCGATCCCTTTTAATGCCTCAGTTCTTGTCTTCGAATCTCCAAATCATTTCCTGTGAAATGGCACCCTGGGTCTGAACAGCACCACCAATCTTCTTCAGGCTGGGTGTGGGGTTCCTGCCAGTTTTCTCTCTAGTTCCAGTTGTCATGTCTTTCAAACGTGCAGAAAGTGACTTTGACAACCAGACAACCAGAGCCCAGGATGGCTCATCCTCTTTCCAGAATTAAAAACACATGTAAAGCCAACCAAAAGGAATTGAATCTCTTCACATGAATAGAGGAGAAGGTAGACTAACCCAAAAGAATTTTTGGTTTTAAGGAGGCTTTTACCTTTTTTGGGGGGGTTGTGGGCCAGGTGACATTGAAGTCATTTGGCCACATTAGGAAGAAGGAGGGCAGCCACTGTTTAGCTGTGAGGTAATTTATACTTGCAATGGCTTAGGGCAGTGGTCGGCAAACTGCGGCTCACGAGCCACATGTGGCTCTTTGGCCCCTTGAGTGTGGCTCTTCCACAAGATACTGATGTCTGCGCATGGGCCACGAAGTTTCAATCACACTGTACATGCGCACCTGCACGTGGTATTTTCTGGAAGAGCCACACTCAAGGGGCCAAAGAGCCGCAGGTGGCTAGCAAGCTGCAGTTTGCCGACCATTGGCTTAGGGGCAAGCAAGCCATGTGTTAATGTCCCATTTAAGAAACAACTGGAAAAACAGCACGTTGAAACATGTGTTGGGCATGGAGAGCCTGGAAAAACAATTTTCAAAGTATTTTAACATTTAGAGTAGCTCAGTGGCCTAAAAACAAGCTCCTTTTAAAAACTGAACGTGAAATTAAAGCTGTTTACCAGTTGTCAGACACAGTTGATATGGGGAGTGTATCTAACATGCGGCTATCGAGGTAGAATGTCAGGCTCTGGACACTTATAATAACAATAAAAATTGGGTCTGGGCTCTGTTACCCTCCACACCCCTTGTTATTGCATTGTTACTACTCCTCACGAGTTTGATTGCCAGCTTGGAGGGCCCACGCTAGATCATCTTCCATTACACCCAACCTGGAGCAGAGGACACCACAGGCATTTGGGCCATATGCCTCTTTCCATGGCATGAATTCGAGACTGCACACCCTGCAAATCCCAACATTGTTCTTGGGGACAGCATCATTTCACTGGAGCTTGCCTTTAGAAACAGTACCATGCCGCAACACTGGAAAGAATTGGCTATGATTACTGAAAAACAATATAATGTACAGAAAGCCTAGTAGACTGTACATTATGGGACTTTTAAATGATTTTCAGTGGTAATTTTCACCACTTCCACATATGCCTAAACTGACCTTGAAACTGAATCCCCACAGAAGATACAGCTCCCCATAAAGTCTTGTCAAATGAATAAGTGAACGTGTTTCACTTCATGTTGATAATTCTAGAATTCAGCATTCATAAAGGGCCTTGTCTTTTCTCCACTTTCCTCATTTTCATCTCATGTTTATGTTTGGGAAAAATAAAGTGAGAAAATATTTATCAAGTACATAATTTATTCTTGATATCTTTAAATAATAAAACAGTGACACAAACTGTTATGTTGTTCGGTTTGAACACAACAAACTTAACGTGATTTGTAAATATTTTAATAGCATTTTTGATCCTGATATGAGAACAGAAAAAAAACTTAAGTACCCATAGTGAAACCTTAATTCAGTTAACATTCTTTGATAAACCTCTTGGCCTGAGGCAAACAAGCAAATGAAAACACAGGCCTTCACGTTTTCTTCTTGCTTTATCAGGGGATAGAAAAAATGAGGTTAAGTGAGAGTTTAGCTAAGTTTGCAGAAGCGATGTCAGGAGTCAGGGTTGCCTACATTGGGTGACATTGGGGACCTCACCCGGAACGACAGGGCTCTCTAACACTGTGGCTCCCCCTCAGAATGGATCTGTGAGTCACATCTCGGCTGTGCTGATGAGTCACTGGCTTCCCAAAGTGGTTTTCTCCAGAACTGTGGCACATTCATAGTGTCCCCTTCTTCCCTACCTCAGGGACAAAATGCTGGTAAATAGGCCTCGCAGGAACTGCGGCTATTTCAGTCTCAAGTGGCTCACACCCAGCTTAGGGGTGGACAGCAGGATGGCTTGATTCAGCTCTGTCCTGACCCGCAGCCTCAGTGGTGAGTCTGCAAAAAAGCCCGCGGTGCTCCGTGGTAAGCTTCCAGCGGACAGAGCCGCACAGCTGGCCAGACCCGCACAGCTGGCTCAGCGGAAGTGTGCACAGAACTTTCACGCTGCTGCTGCCACTGCTGCTAATTTAAATAAGTGGAGGCTTCTTGGCATGGCTGTGATGGAAGTTGAGGATTAGAGCCTGGTAGTTAAAAATACAATCCCTGCCATTCATTCTAAATTCCAGAGAACTCTGAAATTTTTTGAATTGGCAAGTGAATGGTAGAGACCGGAAGCATGCACCAAAATAATAATTCTGGTTTTGTATCCTCTTTTATTAGAGGAGCCTAAAAAAAAATCCTCTCTTTATATGTGAGTTATTTCTGTGTCATAGATTGCAGCTATGTTTGATGAGCTGCTTAACTAAAAATCTGACCAGAACCTTTTAACTATAAATCCTTTGTGGTTTTCAAAAGATGAGCTTTTACATCCAGCATGCTTCTGTTATGTGAGAGTCACCTGTATTATATGGTATGAGAGAGTCAGTTTTTATAGCTTTGGGATTTAATCTTTGACTGATATGAATGTTTGCTAATGGATGTGTCAGCCTTGTCCATTAGAAGCCTGATTTTTACTTCTTTGTAGCTTTTATTCTAATGCAGTGGACTAGTAAGAGATGGTGTTGTTTTTAAGATTTGTGCAGAGCAGAGAAAGAATTGTAGTGATCGTGCTATGAAAGCTGCTTTGGGGCAAAGAACCATCCTGTTTGGGTGACGATAGGAAGGACGACAACGTGGGGGGGGGGGGGAGTGATGGCTTTAGAAATAAAATTAGAACATTAGCTCTTCAGCTAGGTGAAGAGCCAGCACCTTATTTCTGATTGTCAGTGTATCCAAGTTCAAAAGCAGACTCCCCAATTTCCAACTGAGCTGATAGTGTTAAGCAGAGGAGAACAATTTAGTGGATGTCTACTCATCAGGTGGGGTTGTACATGTGGGTTGTGAGTTATCCTGGCGATGGGGTGCCGCTGTGATCAGCTTGCCCCATGTTCTGGTTTTTGATGACAGCAGAGAAACTCTCTGGAGAAAGACTATGCATCTGGGACTGGGAGAACTGGTGACTATGTATGCCAGCGGTCTTTGTTCTTATGGTTAAGACCTACCTAGGTGTCCCGTCGAAGAGCTAAGTACTGAAATAGGAGTTTTTAGGGGTGAAATAGGCAGGTTTAGGGAACTTTTAAAAATTAAGGGAGTCCATGGAAAAAGCACAGACTACAGAGCTGCAAAAAGTTACTTTTCCGTAAGTGACTTTTTTTTTCCAACATGGGAGTTGGGGGAGGCAGAAGTTACATTTCCATAAGACAAGGGAGTTGGAAGCAGCAGAAGTTACACTTCCATAAGACAAGGGAGTTGGGGGAGGCAGAAATTACATTTCCATAAGACAAGGGAGCTGGAAGTAGCAAAAGATACACATTTACAAAATAAAGGGAAGGAAGCCTCTCATTCAAAGAAGGAGAATTAGGAAAACAATAAGGGAGGAGGGCCTCACTTTTCCCATGTGAGGTTTGACCTTTTGAGCTCAGGAGTTGCTGTAGTGACCAAATCAAAGCAGGATAGTGGCCAATCAGAAGGGCTATTGAGGCAGCCTTTATAAACTGTGGAAGAAGGGACTGGGTGGGGACTCTTTCTCCCTCCCCATGTGGGAGTCTGCTTGTTCTTCAAAACATTTCCACCTTTGCTATGCCATCTTCTGTCCATGGTTTCATTCTTCAACTCCAATGGACAAAGAGCCTGGGGAAGCCATCCTGCCCAGGGGAACACCGCGTGTTCTAGTCCACAAATCCCGTATCAGTACCACTGGCAAAAAAACACCCCAAAAACAAAAGATGCCACTCAAAGAAATGTAAGATATGAGTAAGATATGATGTGTCTTTCCTAGGTCTTGACATTTTAAATAAGAACACACTACTAGTGTTGTATCACAAATCAGCAAGCTGGACAAGATGCCTAATGAGCCAATTAGTTAGGAGTCATCTTTATTGCACACAGGTTCAGAGCAGATTACCTCTGTCAAATTCTGAACACCCAAAGGAGGAACCATTTTCTTTTTATATTCTTTTAGGTCCTTGTGTAAGTTATTTTTACAGACAATTTGTAACCTTGAGTACATATCTATATAGACACCTGTAACCTTGGATGAACAAACACTTGGCATGGGAATATAAGAATTATTATCAGTACAAGATAAAAATTTGTGCACTCGGGGGCGGGGGGGCGGAGAGTTCCCTCAGCCCGGCCTGTGCCCTCTCGCAGTCTGGGACCCCTCGGGGGATGTCCACTTGCCAGCGGGGAGTAGGCCTAAGCTGCAGTTGGACATCCTTAGCGCTGCTGAGGAGGTGGGATAGACTCCTGCCACCACCACTGTGCTGGCAGCCATCAGCCTGGCTTGTGGCTGAGCAGAGCTCCCCGTGTGGGAGCTCACTGACCACCAGGGGCAGCTCCTGCATTGAGCGTCTGCCCCCTGGTGGTCAGTGTGTGTCATAGTGGCCAGTCATTCCCAGTTGTTCTGCTGTTAGGGTCAATTTGTATATTACCCTTTTATTATATAGGACTAGAGGCCCAGTGCACAAAAATTTGTGCACTCGGAGGGGAGGGGAGGGGAGGGGAGGGGTCCCTCAGCCCGGCCTGTGCCCTCTCTCAGTCTGGGACCCCTTGGGAGATAACGACCTGCTGGCTTAGGCCTGCTCCCGGGTGACAGAGGGCAGGCCCAATCCCTAGGTGCAGCCCCTGGTCAGGCTCAGAGCAGGGCCGATTGGGGAGTTGGGGCACCGCCCCCTGTCATGCACAGAGCAGGGCAGATCTGGAGGTTGCGATGCCACCCCTAGTCACGCTCAGGGTACGGCCGATTGGGGGTTTGGGGCACCGCCCCCTGCCACACTCAAGGCAGGGTCGATAGGGAAGTTGCGGCGCCACCTCCTGTCATGCACAGAGCAGGGCCCATCAGGGGGGTTGTGGCTCGGTACCCTGTCACACACAGAGCAGGGTCAATCAGGGGGTTGGGGAGCTCCCCCCTGTCACGCACAGAGCAGGGCCCATCAGGGGGGTTGGGGCACTGCCCCCCGTCACACATAGAGCAAGGCGGATCAGGGGGTTGGGGCTCTGCCCCCTGTCATGCACAGAGCAGGGCCCATCAGGGGGGTTGTGGCTTAGTACCCTGTCACCCACAGAGCAGGGTCAATCAGGGGGTTGGGGAGCTCCCCCCTGTCACGCACAGAGCAGGGCCCATCAGGGGGGTTGGGGCACCGCCCCTGTCACACATAGAGCAGGGCGGATCAGGGGGTTGGGACGCCACCACTGTCACACTCAGGTCAGGGCCGATGGGGAGGTTATGGCTCTACCCCGTCACACACAGAGCAGGGCCCGTGGGGGGTGGTTGGGGCGCTGCCCTCTATCACCCACAGAGCAGGGCTGATCAGGGGGTTGGGGCGCTGCACCCTGTCACACACAGAGCAGGGCTGATCAGGGGGTTAGGGCGCTGCACCCTGTCACACACAGAGCCGCAGGGCGATCAGGGGCTTTGGGCGCTGCCCCCCGTCACGCTGATCCCAGTGCTGGGAGGCATATTATCCTTTTACTATATAGAATAGAGGCCTGGTGCACGGGTGGGGGCTGGCTGGTTTGCCCTGAAGGGTGTCCTGGATCAGGGTGGGAGTCCCCACTGGGGTGCCTGGCCAGTCTGGCTGAGGGGCTGAGGGCCGTTTTCAGGCTGATGGGTTACTGAAGCTCCAAACCGCTCCTTTTTTTCTTTTCTTTTTTTTTATTCTGGGCCAGCTTTAGCTCTGAGGCCTCGGCTGCTGAAAACAGGTTTCTGGCCTTTGTTTACCATCTGTATTTGATACAATGTTGCAGTCCGGCTGGCTGAAGCCTGGCTGAATAAAGCAGGTTTCTGGGGCTTTGTTTAGCTTCTATATTTGCAACATAGTTGCTTAGAGTTGCAGCTGAGAGGCCGACAAGTCAGGCGGGGAACGTGGGAGTCCTCCGTCACTGAAGCAAGCAAGCTCCCTGTTCGCATCAGCTGCCTGGCTGCCGGCCGCCATCTTGGCTGGCAGTTAATTTGCATATCTCCCTGATTAGCCAATGGGAAGGGTAGCGGAGTGACACCAATTTGCATGTTTCTCTTTTATTAGTGTAGATAGAGGCCTGGTGCATGGGTGGGGGCCGGCTTGTTTGCCCTGAAGGGTGTCCCAGATCAGGGTGGGGGTCCCACTGGGATGCCTGGCCAGCCTGGGTGAGGGGCTGAGGGCCGTTTCCAGGCTGGCCACACCCCCTTCAAGGAGGGAGGTCCTGCTAGGTGACTGGCCAACCTGGGTGAGGGGCTGGTGGCTGTGTGCAGGCTGGCCATGGCCCCCAGCCATCCAAGCTCCCAGTGGAGGCTAGATGGAAGCAGGTATCTGGGATTTATTTATCTTCTATAATTGAAACTTTGTTGCCTTGAGCGGAGGCCACAGCCACAGCTGGGTAGGGCAGGTGGGAAGCTTGGCTTCCTGCATTGCCGGGGCAACCAAGCCTCCTGCTTGCTCCAGCTCCGTGGCTGCCGGCCACCATCTTGGTTGGGTTAGTTTGCATATAGTCGCTCTGATTGGTTGGTGGGTGTGGCTTGGGCGTAGCGGAGGTGCCGTCAATTTGCATGTTTCTCTTTCATTAGATTAGATCAGTGTATCAGCCCCTTTAGATGGCTAGCTTGCAAGGTCAGACAGTTAAGTTTATCTTTTCTATTATTCAAGCTTAAAACAAAGTTATTTTACAGTCAAAAATAACAGAGTTGACCTACAGAATAAGAGACTAAGAATGACAGAGTAGTTCAAACAGCAGTTTCAAACCACCATTTTTCCAAAGGAGGGACCACTATGCTTCACTAGCATGTTTAATTTAATTGAAACACAGGCATTTATCCTTGAAATAGAACAAAAAGGTAAACCAGCTTTTGCGTATTTGAATTTGAATTTTAGTTGAAGGAAATTTAAAAATGTTAATATGAGTCTTGGGCAACAATTCTTGCCATCTGGTCCAGGAGTAAGCATTGGTATAGCATTTGTTGTCTTTTGACAATGGGTCAAATTTGCTTGGCCAGCCCTACCTCGGAAATTATCACTCTCATGCAAGTCTGTTTCAGTTTTCATTTTTAACACTGATGGGTTTAATCGAACTGGTCACAACAAGCAAGCTGCAAACCTATTTCAGTTAGTAGTTTTAAAGCAGGCAATCTTCAGTTTATGATTATTGGTTATAACACTAATAGGGTGGTGAATTGGCCTAGTACAGTGGTCTGCAAATTCATTAGTCAACAGAGCCAAATATCAGCAGTACAACGATTGAAATTTCTTTTGAGAGCCAAATTTTTTAAACTTAAACTATATAGGTAGGTACATTGTTATTAACTTAATTAGGGTACTCCTAAGGCTTAGGAAGAGGCACACTCAAGGGCCAAAGAGCTGCATGTGGCTCGCGAGCTGCAGTTTGCCGACCATGGGCCTAGTAAATAAAGAAGGTTTTTAATGCCTGATTTAAAAAAATAAGACAACTTACTTATATCCTAAACTGGACTTGTGAATATTATGAGTATTGCAGCAGTATTGCTTTTCAGATGCCTGCTATGGGAAGAACACTTTGCTTTGTCCAATAGGGTCATTTCTGTCATCAAAAGAGCTTATGTTCCATTGGAAAAGAAATATCAGCACCCCTAAAAAAGAAATAGTGAAGGGAGAGGTTAAGAAGAAACTGGGATTGTCAGGGGATGAAGTGGAGTGGCACTTATGAATTGAGTTGGAAGCAGTCAGAGTTGGTTGTATGACCCAAGCCGATTTTAACTTCCCATCCCATTGGCTGGTTCTCTAACCACTATACTAGGTTGTGGTGGGAACGAAGAGGCAGGTTGGAGGCTGACTCCAAGTCTTGTCCTAACAACTCTGTTGATGATAGGGAGCCCTGAGTAATGTCTGACACTAATGTGAAACTAATATATTAAAAAAGCAGGGGTGGGGGAAGAGGTTGGGGAGTAAAAAGGCTTATATTTAAAGATGAAATCTTTGCCCATGGAAATAAGCAAGCAGATTATGTTGCTAAGAATTCTAAATTCTTTCAAAATTAAGCACTCATAATCATTCCTATTTTTTTTATTGTTTAAAGTATTACATATGACTCCTTTTTCCCCCATTGACCTCCCCCCGGCCACCCCCACCCCCCAGCACATGCCCTCACCCCCCTAGTGTCTGTGTTCATTGGTTATGCTTATATGCATGCATACAAGTCCTTTGGTTGATCTCCTACCTCCCTCCCCCCGCCCCCCCAGCGCCCCCCTCCCCCTCCTTCCCACTGAAGTTTGACAGTCTGTTCAATGCTTCTCTGTCTCTGTGTCTATTTTTGTTCATCAGTTTATGTTGTTCATATATTCCACAAATGATTATTCCTATTTTTGTATGCTTCCAGCAATACAAAATGTATTACATAGGCCTCCTATTTCAGAATCTTTGTTATGTGACTTCCTTCCATAAAGTTGGTAGAGGGTAAATTCATCGAAAATACTAGGCCTTTTCCTGGGCTCTGAGAGGCCAGTGGATTCTAGTTTTACAGATAAGATTTTATCTTTGCCTTTAATGGTTCTGCTACTAGTCAGGGTTTTTTTTTTGCATTTACAAAATGCTTTTCCTTTTTATACTTAACCTAGTACATCACACACAATCGGTATACTGTCCCCACTTGTTGAATAAACTTGAACTGAGCATTGCCAGCCTTGGTGATAGGGACAGAAATAGAATATTGGGGACCAGCTATAATTATAAGAAATATTAATCATGCTGTGTTAATTACGATTGTTTTATTCTGAATAAAGAAGGTACATTCTAACCTGGCTGTCAGTTGCACCCAGGACCTGGAGACCTCAGAGCTCACCTGGAAAGACAGCCCATCCTCTCCATTTGGAGCTGCCAATTCTCATGGAAAGATTAACAACCTTGTTGCAGAATCCAGAATTGCCAGCCCTTTGAAGACTCCAGTCCTTGCATATTACTAAGCCCTTGAAGATCCCCAGCCCTTTGCATACCTGTAAACTGCCCATTTGTCCTTTTTGCCTACATCCTTATGTAGTCTTTGTCCTTGTACCCAATATAAGCAGCTGGATTATGTTGGGGTGTAGAGCAGATGACCTGCTGCTTTCCCCATACTGCCAGCATTATTGGAATAAACACTCATATGTGATTCAACCCTGTCTCTGCTTAGTTGGCTCAGGTAGTGAAAGGCAGCTTGGACCCATTGATTGTCCAGTTACATTGGGAAGGCAGCAGCTGCCTTCCATGCTGCAAGGGGAGCCCAGATAACTGGTTCAGAAATCTGTGGTCTCCCAGAACAGACCTGTTTTACCTCCACAACAAGGAGCTGGTGTGTTTATTATTTTTACTTTTTTACCTACTCTCATGGATACAGGCACTGAGACTAGGATGGGTTAAATGGCTTACTCAGGTGACACAAGGTCAGAGCTAGCATTAAAACTCAGGTATGTGTGAGCTCAAGACTGTGGTCTTTCCAGGGCCCAGAGTATCTCACAGGAGGCTGCCTATATGGACCCAAGTCACTTCTGGGCCCTTGGTCCCCTTTGCCCCTGAAGTAAAAGTACTACTCACTTAGGGTGGAGGGTGGGAGGAAAACTAGGAAGACTGGAGGCTTTTGTGATCATCCAGGTGAAAGGACATAAGGAGGCTGGCAAGAATTGCTCAGCTAAATTAACAATCCCCTGCAGGCTGATGGGAGGGTCCAGGCAGAGGGGGAATGGTGACTGAAAAGATGGTCATGCTGACCCCTCTCCTGCTGATTTCAATGACATTTTTTTGTTTTGTTAATCCTTACAGAAGATATTTTTCCATTGAGTTTTTGAGAAAGTGGAATGGAGGGGGAGAGACACAGATGTGGGAGACACATTAATTCAGGGGTCCTCAAACTACGGCCCCCGGGCCACATGCAAATACAAATATTGTATTTGTTCCCGTTTTGTTTTTTTACTTCAAAATAAGATATGTGCAGTGTGCATAGGAATTTGTTCATAGTTTTTTTTTAAACTATAAGTCCGGCCCTCCAACGGTCTGAGGGACAGTGAACTGGCCCCCTGTTTAAAAAGTTTGAGGACCCCTGCATTAATTGGTTGCCTCCCACACGTGCCCTTGATAAGAATCGAACCCGAGACCCTTCAGTTCTGGGCCCACGCTCTATCCACGGAGCCAAACCGGGTAGGGCTGATTTCAATGACATTTTAACTCCAAACAGAATTTCCTTAATAAAATAAGTTTCTGTCTTTATTGAAGAACATATTTATCCACAAAAGAAAAATTATTTCACACAACACAATTTCCCATAAGCTACAATTTCCAGACAAATATCTTCCCAGAGAAGTGCCCACCTTTCTTACCCCGGGACAATTGAAGGTCCTGAGGGCTGAAACTCTTCTGGACCTGGGTGGGATTCAAGCACTTGCTCCTGATGTGGTTGGAGACCAGGATTTGTTTTGTTCTCTCTGTGACTGAAAGAAAAAGACAACTTGGGAAGTAGTGGTCAGAGGGACTCTCAAAGGAACAGGAAAATACCATCCCATTATCTTTGCTATAGACACCTTTCCCACCACACACCCAGGGCCTCAGGGAAACCCTGCAGGCATTTTTTTTGTAGTCTAGGGGGAAAAAAATCCTTTTTTTTGGAGGATGGGTCGAGGGTGTCAGTTTTTCTTTCTTGTAGGATCTGGTTCTCTTTTTTTCTATATAAACAACATGGAGCCGGTAATTGATTCCATTTCCCTTCTTACTTTGGCCACATGATGACAGATATGCATCATTTCCCTTTTGTCTTTTTGTAACTTAATAAGTATTTTTGTTTTTACTGGTTATGAAAACAATAGATAATCACTGTTAAAAACTTGAAAGTTCAAAAGAGTTTAGATAAGAAAAAAAGCAAAAGTGAGCCATTGCATATATCAGCATAAAAGTTTGTGATCTTTTTAAATATATGTTTTTTTATAGATACATAGATATTTTGAAGAGAAATTAGACTTTTAATGATGGCATAGGGATATTTTCTTGCAGTAGTTTCAGCAAGGGAGTGAAATCAGGAAGGAGGTGGGAATAGTAGGGGAGTGGGGATTAATCTGACTAACTGTGGGTCCTGGCAGGCAGTAAGGTTACACTGACAAATACGAGAAAGGAAACGACTCAACTCAGAGAGGCAGCTGAGATGAGACAGCAGCATGGAAGACTGAATGGCTTATCCTACGTTTGGGAATGGGGTGAGGGGCGCTAAATGATTTGAACCATAGTAGAATTTAGTTTTCAGGTTAAATAATAAGCAATGAAAAAAAAAATAAGCAATGTATTAATGAGTACTTGTGAGTAATGCCCTTGCATTTGGCATTCAGACTTGGGCCACTCTGGCCACCATCATATAAGTCGAGCCTTAGGGTAGAGCTGGTGTCCTGTCCACTGGCTGTAGTGGCTGAGAATTTGAGTGGCTTTCAGAGTTGTTTCAGAGCAGTGAGAATTGCTCACTTAAGAAAGGCTCCCTCTTTTACTCAAGTCTTTGGAAAATACTGTGAGTGACACTTTTAATTAACAAATCCACTGGGAACAAAACTCCTTTAAAAGCATTGGCTGGGTATAGAGTTTGAAGAGTGGGCTTCGGAGGCTCCCACAGTCCTGGGGGAGTTTTGGCATTTGAAGCCATGGCCGCATTGTACATCTTTGGGATTAGACCTATTGGAATGAGGGCCAGAGTGTTTGTCCAGAAAGCCCTGCACTCTGTCCCAGGGGTGGAGGCTGGCCAGGCTCACGGGCAGTTCTGGGCTCATTCACCTCTAGAGTGGGTCTTACAGCTCTCTCCAGATCCTGGAGCCACAGCCCACTTTTTTTTTTTAATGTTTTTATTTAAAAAATGTATTTTATTTTTCAGTTACAGTTTACATTGAATATCAGTTTGTATTAGTTGCAGGTATACAACATAGTGGTTAGACAATCATAAACTTTACAAAGTGCCACCCCCCACCCCCCAGTATTTTAAGTACCTACCTGGCACCATACATAGTTATTACAGTATTGTTGACTCACAGCCCACTTGTTCAGAATGGCAGAATGGAGGACCCGCATTTAGGAGTGTATCACTCTAGCTCCTGTATGATTCCTACTACTGACTGGTAGCTGAGTGTGTCTGACCACAGTAGTGTCCTTAATGTCTGCTACCATTCCATGTACATCACTCCATCTTACCGGGCTGTGCTTATACTGGTTCTCGCACAGCATCATTATTCATGGTGTCAGAGGGTCTAAGAAAGGCTCCTGATAGAGAGAATGATTCCTCCCCTCTAGTACTATAGTGGAAAGTATTTATGCAGGACCTTCCTACCTTGGGAAACAAGTTTCAATAGTATGGTGCTGAAAGAATAGTTAGTCAAAGGGTTTCTTAGTTCTAATTACTTTGTCAAAGCAAGTTAGTTAACTTTGATGTCTTCAGCAATTGCTTTCTCACTCTGGAGGCCTGTTACAACCCTCCCCTCCTCTCCCCACAGGCTGGCTGTGAGTTTCCACAGAACCAAAAGTTGACAAAAGTACTTCATGAAAAGCTTTAAACAGAATGACAATTGTTAAACTGAAGGCATAACTAAAACCATTGTTCTTTTTTCATTTTTTTTATGCTTAGGTAATGGATTCTGATCTCTTTAGTTCAATCTCTTCCCCCTCTATTTGTTTCTTTTCTTAACAAGATAGTTTTCTTTTTAATCCTCACGCAAGGATATATATATATGTATTTTAAATGATTTTAGAGAGAGAGAGGAAAGGAGGGAGAGAGGGAAACATCAGTGTGAGAAATATCAATCAGTTGCCTCCCATATATGCCCTGACTTAGAATCAAACCCACAACCTTTTGGTGTAGGTGGGGATGACATTCCAACCACCTGCCAGGGCTAAGAAGATAGTTTTGGTTCTTTGATTTTATTACTCCCACTGCATTATTGATTTCTTTGAAGACGGCTGATGCTCCTACAGGAGTGAGATGCAGCAGTTCCACCTTTTCCGAGGCTGTTCCCCTGCAACTCCTCTTTAACACTCACACTCATTTCAAGTATTCTTGGACTCTGACTGGTTTGGCTCAGTGGATAGAGCGTCGGCCTGCGCACTGAAGGGTCCCAGGTTTGATTCCAGTCAAGGGCATGTACCTTGGTTACAGGCACATCCCCAGTAGGGGGCGTGTAGGAGGCGGTTGATTGATGTTTCTCTCTCATCGATGTTTCTAATCTCTATGTCTCTACCTTCCTCTCTGTGAAAAATCAATAAAATATATTTAAGAAAAAAAAAAAGCATTCTTGGGATACATCCAAGTTTTCAATCAAGGCAATGGATGAGTTCCCCAAGGCAATAGCTTCCAGTCTAGGATGGGGAAATCTGAAGAGGAATTTTAGCAGGGCCAGTGGCAGCATTTCAATGTGAGGAAACAGCCGATTGCTCAGTGGTTGAGCCTTGACCTACGAACCAAGAAGGGCACATGCCTGGGTTGCAAGCTCAATCCCCAGTAGGGGGCATGCAGGAGGCAGCTGATCAATGATTCTCCCTCATCATTGATGTTTCTATCTCTCTCTCCCTCTCCCTTCCTTTCAGAAATTAATAAAAAATGTATTTAAAAATAAAAATAAATGTAGCCCTAGCTGGTTTGTCTCAGTGGATAGAGCGTTGGCCTGCAGACTGAAGGATCCTGGGTTGGATTCTGGCCAAGGGCACATGCCCAGATTGTGTGCTCGATCCCCAGCAGGAGGCAGCCGATCAATGATTCTCTCATCATTGATGTTTCTATCTCTTTCTCCCTCTCCTTTCCTCTCTGAAATCAATCAATCAATCAATCAATCAATCAATCGACAAATAAATAAATAAATAAATAAATAAATGTGGAAACAAGCAACAGAAAAGACCTTTTCTAGCAGGGTCAGTAGTGCCTAAGGGTTGGCATTGCAAATTGGGTTGGGGAGTGCAGCCAATTGTAAGGCCTGGAACAAAGGGCTGGCATTCAGTTTCTGCTATCAGTTTTCTGTCTTTGATAAACATAGAAAATCTCTGATATAGTTCCTAAAAAAAGGCTGCGAATATGCTCATCTGTAAAAGAAATATGTAATAACCTCTCTAAAAAAGATGGAGCCATGGAGTGGTGCGGGTTTATATAAGGCACCCCGAATAACTTGTGATGTGGTTGGGAGCCAGGTAGGTAGAGCCTGCCCGTCCATCCTTCCAAGGACATATCAGAAACTAGGCAGAAGCTTGTTGTGCTACTTTCTCTGAGACAGTCATAATGACAAACAGTGGTAGTTGTGACTCAAAGTCTAATGTTTTCTCCCTCAGAGGCCTTTGTGCCTCAGGGTCGAGCTGTCTCCTTAATCTGGTGCTCCTGCCCTCCTGCACTTACTAGTACTTCCTGCTGCTTTGCTCAGTCACACAGTTGTGACCATGCACGGCAGAACATAGGCCTCTCGAGGGTTTTATGTATCACCCATATGGACTTCACAGTGCCTTACTTAGTAAGGACACAGTAAGGTCATAGTTATGAGGTTGGTTTCAAGGGCCTGGTCTTTGGCTGAGGACAGGTGGAGGTGTCAATTAAATGAGCCTTGCGAGTGTGGGAGGGCTGGCGGCCCTGCTTCTGGATAGGAGCTCACCCCGTGGCGTCCCAGTAATTGGATGGCAGTGATGTCCCTGAGGAGCTGGGAACACAGGATCCATGGGCGGTGGTGAGGACTGCTGGGGCTTGTCTGTCCCCAGTAAGGCAGAAAACCTTTCAGAGGGGCTTTTGGGACAGCTTAGTAATGGGCTTGTGTTCAGAGAGTCACTGCAAAATCCCCAGTGTAGCCTTGTTTGGATGCTAGGTAAGTGACCTGACTTTTCATGAAACCAAGTACAATGGGTCAGCTGCTTGGAAGCAGGTCCTAAGGGAAGAAGAGCCAAAGTCATGGACTGTTGTGCTGTTATTGGTGATGGTGATAAGGATAATGATACTGAAAATTAAAAAGATAATTGTTTTCTTTCTTTTAGTCACATAGAAAAAATCACCACATGGCAAGACCCTAGGAAGTTGATGAATCAGCCCCTGAATCATATGAGTCTCCACCCTGCTGCCACTTCCACACCAGTGCCCCAGAGGCCCATGGCCGTGTCCCAGCCGAATCTTGGTAAGCCATGCTTTGACTTGGAGTTGAATATAGTTTTCCATCACGGGGCTCTGCTTGCCGTGGTGCCCATTTGTGCACCCAGAGGGCACTTTTTCCTGCCTTTGGCTGCATTACTTATCCTCTTTGCTACAGTTCACCCTAGGGTAGGGTTTACACTACTGGTCTGGCCTCTCCTCCAACTTCCTTTCTTTTTATTTTTTTTAATTAAATCTTTAATTTTTTTTAATTAAATCTTTTTTTCCCACCCTAACTCCCCTCCACCCAGTTCCCACCCCACCCTCCACCCTCACTCCCCACCCACTGTCCTCATCCATAGGTGCACGATTATTGTCTAATCTCTTCCCTCACCCCCACACCCTTTTCTCCCCCCAAGACTAGTCAGTCCAATCCCTTTCTATGTCCCTGATTCTATTACAATTACCAGTTCATACTGTTCATCAGATTATTTATTCACTTGAGTTTTAGATTCACTTGTTGATAGATGTGTATTTGTTGTTCATAATTTGTATTTTTACCTTTTTCTTCTTCTTCCTCTTCTTAAAGAATACCTTTCAGCATTTCATATAATACTGGTTTGGTGGTGATGAACTCCTTTAGCTTTTTCTTATCTGTGAAGCTCTTTATCTGGCCTTCACTTCTGAATGATAGCTTTGCTGGATAAAGTAGTCTTGGTTGTAGGTTCTTGGTATTCATCACTTTGAATATTTCTTGCCACTCCCTTCTGGCCTGCAAAGTTTCTGTTGAGAAATCAGCTGACAGTCGTATGGGTACTCCCTTGTAGGTAACTGATTTTCTTTCTCTTGCTGCTTTTAGGATTCTCTCTTTGTCTTTTGCTCTTGGCATTTTAATTATGATGTGTCTTGGTATGGTCCTCTTTGGATTCCTTTTGTTTGGGGTTCTCTGCGCTTCCTGGACTTGTAAGTCTATTTCTTTCACCAGGTAGGGGAAGTTTTCTGTCATTATTTCTTCAAATAGGTTTTCAATATCTTGGTCTCTCTCTTCTTCTGGCACCCCTATAATTCTGATGTTGGTACACTTGAAGCTGTCCCAGAGGCGCCTTACACTATCTTCGTATTTTTGGATTCTTTTTTCATTTTGCTTTTCCGGTTGGGTGTTTTTTGCTTCTTCTTATTTCAAATCTTTGACTTGATTCTTGCGATCCTCTGGTCTGCTGTTGGGAGTCTGTATAATATTCTTTATTTCAGTCAGTGTATGTTTAATTTCTAGTTGGTTCTTTATCACAACATCAAGGGTTTCACCAGTCTTCTTTAAGATCTCACTACATTTATCAGCGGTCTCACCAGTCTTCTTGAAGATCTCACTACATTTATCGGCGGTCTCACCAGTCTTTTCGAGGGCCTTATTAAATTTATCGGCAGCTTCTAGACAGTTCTTTAAAGACCTTAAAAGTGTGGTTTTGGACTCTATATCCAGCAGTTTGCTTTCCTCCAATTCTGTCGTTTGTGTCCTGTTTCTTTGTCTCGGCATTTTTTATGCTTCACTGTGTCGATAGAGTGCCTTTTTGTGCTAAGTGTCCCAATTACCTGAGGTAGATACTCTTGGTTCCCCCCCTTGTGGGCTTTGTGCACAGTCTTGTTGTAATTAAGCCTTGATTGTTGTAGTTATCATTGTGAGGAATTGACCTCCAGGCCAATTGGCTGTGAGAATCAGCTGTGTCTGCAGTGGGAGAACTTCTGTGCTGGAGACACCCCTCTGGGGCTAGACTTGATTTGATGGGGCTTTGGTGCTCACTGAGTCTACCCCCTGAGTGTGTCTTTTATGGTTCCACAGAGCTGCAAACCGGATGGTCCCACTCTGACCTCTGGGCTTCCTGGCTCCTGGATCTGTAGGGAGGTGCTAATCTAGCCTTTGCCTGAGGCTACCCAGCAAAAGTCTCCCTGCAGGGCTTTGGTGGGGCGGGTCCCACAGGATCAACAGGGCAGGGCTAGCAGTTATGGCTACTCTCAGTCTTGCCCTCAGAGGCTCTGCTTCTCAATGTCCCGGTAATTGCTGCCAGCCCCTCGAAGAGAAAGCTGCCCTCGAGTTCCGACCGATGCCAGACAGTCCCGCTTCTCCCGTTTGAGTCTGGGTCCCTAGAGAGTTGCCCGGAACTGGAGCTCAGAGCCTAAGACTCCCTCCCGATTGAAAAGGACAACCACGCCCTCAGCCGCCAGCCCACTCCGCATGCACTCCGCACCTTAGTATTTTACTTCAGCACTGCACCTCCTTCGAGCCTTGGTATGCTTTTCTCTTTCCTCCTAGTTGTAGAACTTCCACTCAGCCAGCTTTCCTGTGGTTCTGGATGATGTCTTTTCTGTCTTTTAGTTGTATTTTTGAAGTGGTTGTTCGAGGCAGCAAACTCCGGTGTTTACCTATGCCGCCACCTTGGTTCCCTTCCAACTTCCTTTCTTGAAGTTCTTTGAAAAATCACACAGGCCTCTTGTCTTCATCCAGACCAAAGCAAGGAGGAGGGCATGTAGCCACTTTCTGTGAATTTGGTCCCTGAAGACTGCAAAAGAGTACAATTCTGGTCTTGAATCATTTTCCTTTCTTTCTTTTTCTTTTTCTTTTTCTTTTTTTTTTTTTTTTTTTTTTGCATGATATGTGACTGATACCAGGGTAGGTGTTTTCTTGCTTTATCTCCTTAAATCCTCTCAACAGTCCTACAAGAAGTGACAGCATTCCCATTTATAGATAGGAAACTTGCTCAAAGTCACCACTTGCGGATAGCAGAGCTGGAGTTGAACCGAGGTTGGTTTGATTTTAGAATGCATTCTATCATTATATAACCTGCAGGTGGCTTCTCCTATACCTGCTCTGGGATAATTGACTCACTTGCCATTTCATTTAGAATGTTTAAGTGTGATTTTATATTTGAGAAGAGATTATCTTTTGCTAATTTCCTTTACTTCATAAAACTAAAATTCTGCCCAGTAGAGATAACCAGATGTGAATTAATATACTGTAGCAACAGAACTAATCAGCTTTTGTTGTAGTCATTCTCCCCATCCCACAAAGGCTAAAAATAAGATGGCAATTTTAAAGTTTTCTAAAAGATGGTACCATTTTCAGACAACATTCCCATTTAAGATCAAATGTCTAGATACTGCTTTATACACAGAATAGTTAACTTTAAAGTAAAAAGAAGCTCCTGTTAGATTGGCAGGAATGGAAGTCTTTTTGCTAGACACCCTGCCCCCATACCCTGGCTTAGCCAAAGTGAACATGAACTTAAGTAGACCCAGGTTAGCTTCAAGTAAATATGCAGTCTGTTCTTGCAGGAAGTTTGGACCTACCATTTTAAAGCTTGCAGATGTAAAATATATCCAAAAAGCAAATTACTTGGGATAACCTCTGTTGTGTTACTTGTCTAAAGGGCAGATCAAGGAAAATGGTATCAATGCTTCTACCAGCAGTGGTAACCCAAAACTTCCCATGAGTCATTTATCCCCAATATATAAAAGCTCACATAGAAAGCAGATGCAAATGCAGTAAAGAAACCACATATTAGGTAAATTAGAGTAGTTTCGAGGTTTCTTTAAACATTTAATTTTCATTAAAAATTATAAAAACTAATTATAAAGTATTAACCTTAACTTTATAATCACTATAATAGAAAAAAATCTTTTATGAACCTGGTTGAAAAAAATTAACTCATTCAAAGAAGTGTTCAAAAAGTCAGTCTTTGTCTGATCCCAATCCCCTGTCCCTTATATGTTGCATGGAGTCAACCAATGTTTTCAGTCACATACAAATGCTAGCATATTATACCCACTGTTCTGCACCTTGCCTTTTCCATTTCTATATCTGTGCATTTAGAGCTGCCTCATTCTTTTAAAAAATTAACTAATAGCTCAACATGTTGGTCTGCTATAATTAGTTTATTTAATCAGCCCCCAAACTGATAGATATTTAGATATTAGTGTGTTACTAGTACATAAAACACTGCAGTTAATTTTAAAAAATTGTACAAGTAGGAAGTACTGCCTACACACATGCGCATGCACACACATGTGTGCACAGGCACATACACACACAGCTCAATTGATGGTAAAGTACATCAAAAGAAATTGAAATCTGAATGTCTGAAATAAGTTTACCTATGGTTGAATAAAATACTTTTCCAGATTTCTAATAAATTGGGGTAGTAAATTGCTCATGACACACATTCTGGGGTTTTCCAACAATATTTGAGTATTTGTCCATTACAAAGTGTGTTCCTAGTCTATAAAGAATCACAGATGTGTCGTGTAGATGGAAATATACTGGGGAATGCAAAGTAAGCACCAAAGATTGGGACAATTTAGAGAGTCACAATATGGTCTTAATAAAAAATTATTTACTAAGAACATTTTATTTCAAGCTATGGTATGCCTGTAGTTTATGCCCTTTGTTATCAGTCTTTAAAAATATAAAGAATAGATTCTTTCCTCTGCTATTTTTTAAGATTTAGAATAATAGGTCTATATCAGTGTTTTTATATATTATACTAGAGGCCCGGTGCATTAATATGTGCATGGGTGGGGTCCCTCGTGGTGGCCTGCAGGGATCGAACCGAAACCTGCAGTCCAATGCTGCCTGCCGCTCCCGCTCATCCCGGCCCCCGCTGCACCTGCTGCGGACTCACCCCCAGTCAGTTCTGATCAGGAGAGGCGCACACCGCTGCAGCAGCTCTTGCCAGCCATGAGCCCTGCATCTGGCATCTGGCCCGAGGGGGCTGTGGGTGGGGCTGGGACATGATCAGCCCAGAGGCGGTGGGATGCCCTTGCCAGCCCAGAATCCAGACCCATCCTGCTGATGTTCATGCTGGTTATCAGGAGCCACCTGGCAGCCACTTTTATATAGTTTCTTCCTTGTGGAGCATCTAGGGAGGGGAAGCGGCTATGGTGCCTGAGGCTGACTTCCCAGAGGCTGGCAGCACTGTCGGGACCGTGCTAGCGGCACCGGTCCATCAGTGCCTGGCCCGTTCTCCAGAGATTGGACCTGCAGGACTATTGAGGGAGTGAGTGGCTGCCGCCAGGCTGGTGGGCCGCTGGGATGGGGAAGTCAGCTGAGCAGCACTCCAGTTGTGGGAGTGCACTGGCCACCAGGGGGCAGTTCCTGTGTTGAGCGTCTGCCCCCTGATGGTCAGTGCATGTCATAGCGACGGGTCGACTGGTTGTTCAGTCATTCAGTCGCTTAGATTTTTTTAAATATATAGACTAGAGGTCTGGTGCATGAAATTTGTGCAAGGGGAGGGAGGGTCCCCTCAGCCCATCCTGAACCCTCTACAATCTGGGACACCCCTCTTACAATCCAGGACTGCTGGCTCCTAACTGCTTACCTGCCTGCATGCCTGATCACCCCTAACTGGCCCCCTTGCCAGCCTGATCTCCTCTAACCGCCTCTGCCTGCCGACCTGATCACCCCTAACTGCCCCCCTCAGCTGGCCTAGTCACCCCTAACTGCCCCCCCCCGACAGCCTGGTTGCCCCCAACTACCCCCCTGCTGGCTTGGTTGCCCCCAACTGCCCCCCCTGCCAGCCTGGTCGCCCCTCACTGCCCCCCTCTGCTGGCCTGGTCGCCCCATGTAGCCTCCTGTTCAGTCGTTTGGTCATCCCTCACTAACACCCCTGCCGGCCTGGTCACTCCACACAGCCTGGTGTTCAGTTGTTTGGTCGTCCCTCACTACCCCCCTGCTGGCCTGATCACCCCATGCAGCCTGCTGCTCAGTCGTTTGGTTGTCCCTCACTAACCCCCCTGCTGGCCTGGTCGCCCCACACAGCTTGTTCAGTTGTCCGTTTGGTTGTTTTGGATGTGATGGCCCCTGGCTCTTTATATATATAGATATAACCTATGCCATATACATTAGCATATATTAACATATATATGTATGTATATAAAAATCAATATTTTGAATATGATTCAAAATTTCTATTTCTGTTTTACATCAACTGCATTTTTTTTTCTTTTTACCTTTTGATCAGAACATATCCTCCCCCTGCCTTTTTCCTCCATCTCTTCCTCCTAGAAGTTTGGTCTTTTCATAGAATATAGCTGACAAATAAGATAACAAGTGACACATCCCTTCATTGGGAGGTATTTATGTGTGAAAATGATGTAGAAATACATCATTAATAGTTAATGATATTACTCTCAGATGATAGAATCTGTACCATTCATAGCTAATTTCATGTATTTCTCTAGCTGTGATATAATCAGTGACAGATAAATAAATTCCTCAATAAATCTCCTTTTATTGGGATTCTATGGTTTTCTGTAGGTTGGGTACATGAACTTGGGGGTCAGACTGTCAGAATTTGAACCCTAGCTCTGCCCATTACTAGCTTGGTGACTCTGCTAAGTTACTTAATTGTGTTTCAGTTTCTCCATATGTAAAATGAGTATTATTTTTATAACTAGAAGCCCAGTGTATGAAATTTGTGCATGGGAGGGTGTTGTCTCTTAGCCCGGCCTGCACCCTCTCCAATCTGGGACATTCCTCTCACAATCTGGGACTGCTGGCTCCTAACTGCTTGCCTGCCTGCCTTCCTGATCACCCCTAACTACCTCTCCCTGCTGGCCTGATGGTCCCTGACTGCCCCCCGCTGCCAGCCTGATCGCCCCTAACTGCCCTCCCCTGCCAACCTGATCACTCCTAACTGCCTCTGCCTTGGCCCCTGCCACCGTGGCTTTGTCTGGAAGGACGTCCAGAAGACGTCCGGTCTAATTAGCATATTACCCTTTTATTAGTATAGATAACCACTAAATTTTTTGAAGGAGTTAAAAAAAAATGAAATAGAAAAAATCCAAAGACTCTACACCAGTCCTATTATAATATCCAAAACAATGGACATGGGAAAAATGGAGTTTGCTAAAGAAGTCAGTTAGGATGTTAGGGTGGTGATGAGGGTGGGTGGAGGGCAGGGGACCTTTTTCTTTTTTTCTTTCTTTTTATTGTTTAAAATATTACCTACATATGTCTCCTTTTTCCCTCATCAACCCCTCCCCGGCCATTCCCACTGCCCAGGACAAGCCCCCACCACCCCAGTGTCTGTGTCCATTGGTTATCCTATCTAATAATAGAGAAACATGGTAATTAACCATACCTCTGACACGCTTCCCATTGGCTAATCAGGACGATATGCATATTAACTGCCAACCAAGATGGCAGCCAGGCAGCTGAAGCAAAAGGAGGCTTGGTTGCCCCGGTGATGGAGGAAGCCAAGGTTCTCCGCCTGCCGCCGCCCAGCTCTGAGCTCCTGAAGCAACAGCTCCAAAAGATACAATGTTTCAATTATAGAAGCTAAAAGATGGTAGTTAATTTGCATATACCAGCTGTGAATGAAGACTGAGGACAACATGCAGGCCAAGCAGTAGAGAAGGGAGCTAAGTAGAGGCCACGAGGACAGAAACGGAGTCAAGGCTGCGGAGGTGGGAGGCGGGAGGTGGTAGGGCAAGCCCAGCTTCAGCTGCTGCGAGCAGGAGGGGCAGCGGCTTGGAGGGGAAGGGGCAGCGGCTTGGAGCGGGAGGGGCAGTAGCTGGGAGTGGGAGGGCAAGCCCAGCCCCAGCAACTGGGATTGGGATGGCAAGCCCAGCCTTAGCAGCTGGGAGCAGGAGGGGCAGTGGCTTGGAGGGAAAGGGGCAGCAGCTGGGATCGGGAGGGCAAGCCCAGCCCCAGCGGCTGGGAGTGGGAGGGGCAGTGGCTGGGAGCGGGAGAGCAAGCTCAGCTGCAGCCACCGGGATCAGAAGGGCAAGCCCAGCCCCAGGGGATGGGTGTGGGAGGGCAAGCTTAGCCCCAGTGACTGGGATTGGGAGGGCAAGCCCAACCACTGTGGTTGGGAGCATAAGGGGCAGCGGCTTGGAGGGGAAGAGGAAGAGGCTTGGAGGGGAAGGGGCAGAGGCTGGGAGTAGAGGGGCAGCGGCTGGGATCAGAAGGGCAAGCCCAGCCGCAGAGGATGGGTGCAGGAGGGCAAGCCCAGCCCCAGCGACTGGTATCGGGAGGGCAAGCCAAACCACTGTGGCTGGGAGCATAAGGGGCAGTGGCTGGGGGCGGGAGGGGCAATGGCTTGGAGGGGAAGGGGCAGCAGCTGGGAGCGGGAGGGCAAGACCAGCTGCAGGGGCTTGAAGCAGGAGTGTAGCCCGCCTCAGCGAGTTTCGCTCCCTTCTCTGCTTTGCTCCAGCCGCACGAAGCCCTATTCTTGCAGGAATAGTCCTGCAAAGGGCCTCTAATCCTATCTAATAAACAAACATGGTAATTAACCATACCTCCGCTATACTTCCCATTGGCTAATCAGGGTGATATGCAAATTAACTACCAACTAAGATGGCGGCCAGCAGGCAGGCAGTCAGGCAGCTGAAGCGAACATGACGCTTGCTTGCTCCAGTGATGGAGGAAGCCAAGGTTCCCCACCTGCCGCAGCTGGGCTCTGAGCTCCAGTCTAAGCAACAATGTTGCAATTATAGAAGCTAAACAAACCCCAGATACCTGCTTTCAGCCAGCCGGCCTCAGAGCTGGAGCCGCAACAAAGTTTCAATTACAGAAGGTAAATAAATCCCAGAATAAAAAAAAAAAGAAAAAAAGGAGACACTGGGAGCTTCAGTTGCAGACTTGGCCTGCCTGAAAACAGCCCTAAGCCCCTCATCCAGGCTGTCCAGGCACCCCAGTGGGGACTCCCACCCTGAAGGGGGTGCGGGAAGCCTGAAAACAGCCATCAGCCCCTCACCCAGGCTGGCAGGCACCCCAGTGGGGACCCCCACCCTGAGGAAGTGCGGACAGCCCGAAAACAGCCATCAGCCCCTCACCCAGGCTGGCCAGGCACCCCAGTGGGGACCCCCACCCTGAGGGGGTGCGGGCAGCCTGAAAACAGCCATCAGCCCCTCACCTAGGCTGGCCAGGCACCCCAGTGGGGACCCCCACCCTGAGGGGGTGCGGGCAGCCCAAAAACAGCCATCAGCCCTTCATCCAGGCTGGCCAGGCACCCCAGTAGAGACCCCTACCCTGATCCAGGGCACCATTCAGGGCAAACCAGCCGGCCCCCACCCATGCACCAGTCCTCTATCCTATATAGTGAAAGGGTAATATACAAATTGACCCTAACAGCAGAAAGACTGGGAATGATTGGTCACTATGACACACACTGACCACCAGGGGGCAGACGCTCAATGCAGGAGCTGCCTGCTCTGGTGGTCAGTGAGCTCCCACATGGAGGAGCTCTGCTCAGCCACAAGTCAGCCTGATGGCTGCCAGTACAGCGTTGGTGGTGGGAGGCTCTCCTGCCTCCTCAGCAGCGCTAAGGATGTCCGACTTCAGCTTAGGTCTGCTCCCCACTGGCAAGTGGACATCCCCCGATGGCTGCTGGGCTGCCAGAGGGATGTCTGATTGCCAGCTTAGGCCCAATACCCTGGGGAGCAGGCCTCAGCCAGCAGATGGTCATCCCCTGAGGGGTCCCAGACTGTGAGAGGGCACAGGCCGGGCTGAGGGACCTTCCTGCCCCCCCCCCTCGAGTGCACTAATTTTTGTGCACTGGGCCTCTAGTGCTAATATATGCATGCATACAAGTCCTTTGGTTGATCTCTTCCCCACCCTCCCCTTCCCTCTGAGATTTGATGGTCTGTTTGGTGTTTCTCTGTCTCTGGATCTATTTTTGTTCATCAGTTTATCTTGTTCATTATATTCCACAAATGAGTGAGATCATGTGATATTTATCTTTCTCTGACTGTCTTATTTCGCTTAGTATAATGCTCTCCAGGTCTATCCATGCTGTTGCAAATGGTAAAAGTTCCTTCTTTTTTATAGCAGTGTAGTATTCCATTGTGCAGATGTACCACAGGCTTTTAATCCACTCATCTGCTGATTGGCACTTAGGCTATTTTCAAATCTTAGCTATTGTAAATTGTGCTGCTATGAACATAGGGGTGCATATGTCCTTTCTTTTTTTTAATCTTTTTTTATTGATTTCAAAGAGGGAGAGGGAGAGAGAGATAGAAACATCAATGATGAGAGAGAATCATTGATCAGTGCCTCCTGCTTGCCCCCTACTGGGGACTGAGCCCACAACCCGGGCATGTGCCTTTGACTGGAATTGAACCCTGACCTCCTGGTTCATAGGTCAATGCCCAACCTCTGAGACATGCTGGCTGGGCCATATGTCCTTTCTGATTGGTGTTTCTGATTTCTTGGGATATAGTCCTAGAAGTGGGATTACTGGGTAAATGAGAGTTCCATTTTTAATTTTTTTGAGGAAACTCCATACTCTTTTCCACAGTGGCTGCACCAGTCTGCATTCCCACCAGCAGTGCACAAAGGTTCCTTTTTCTCCACATCCTCGCCAACACTTGTCGTTCGTTGATGATAGCCATTCTGACAGGTGTGAGGTGGCACCTCATTGTCGTTTTGATTTGCATCTCTCTGATGGTTAGTGACTTTGAGCATGTTTTCATATATCTCTTGGGGGACCTTTTTCTTTAGTGGTTAATGGGAAGAACTTGAAGTCAGAACTGAGTTTCTGTTGGGTTAGATATTTACGAGTTGCTTTTGCTATTTAACCCTCTGAGTCTCCTTTTCCTTATCTGTAAAATGGGGCAATGAGAGTATCTGCCTCATAAAAGTTGTTTTGAGTATTTAGGGTTGTCCGTGCCTTGGTACTTGGACTAGAGAAAGGCCCCCAAAATATGCCTTGTTAAAACTAATTGTTACCAGAGAAAAAGGGAGGGATGGCAGAGGTAGAAGGAAGATATAGAGGGGATAAATGGTGTTGGCAGAAGACTTGACTTGGGGTGGTGAACACACAATACAATATACAGATGATGTATCATAGAATTGTACACCTGAAAGTTATATAATTTTATTAACCAATGTCACCTCAATAAATTCAATTAAAAACACACCTCATTTCTAGCTGGTAGCCTTGTTTTCCCTCACGTTTCTGGTCCCTATATATATTGAAGGCAGAGCCTGTGTGTGCTCCCCCCTCAAGAAAACCCAGCCATAGTTCCTGTAACTTTGGGCACTTTTGCTTACACACTATGAAAATAATCTTTAACCCCAGACAGCAGTAGCTTGTGACCTGGCTGCTTCACTGTCACATCTTTGACAGGGAATTTGTGAAGAAGATGCATACTGAAATTATGCAGCAATTTAACATGTCTCCATGTTGTTGTTTTTTAACTTTTTTTTTTAAAGCCTCACCCGAGGATATGCTCATTGATTTTAGAGAGAGAGGAAAGGAAAGAGATCGAGACAGAGAGAGACATCAGTGTGAGAGACAAACATCCATCAGCTATCTCCTGTACTCGCCCCTATCAAGAATCAAACAACAACCTAAGTATGTGTTCTGACTCACTGGGAATTAGCATCTTTTTTCGTTTATGGGACAACACTCCAACCAACAGAGCCACTGGCTGGGGCAACATATCCCCATGTTTTAAAATGTTTTTGCCAAACCTTGACCATAATGGTTCGGTTGGTTGAGCATTGTCTTGTGCAATGAAAGCTTGTGGGTTTGATTCCCGATCAGGACACATGCCTGGGTTGTGGGTTCCAACCCCGGTATGGGGCATGCAGGAGGCAGCCAATCAATGTTTTGCTCTCACATAAATGTTTCTCTCTCTCCCTCTCCCTTCCTCTCACTTTTGAAAACAAAAACAAAAACAAACAAATCAATTTTTAAAAATCTAAAAAAAACCTCCATGTTTTTGCCAAGAGAAGTCACATACAATTTTTCCTTTTTGGTGATAATTCTAGCAGTCATAAACCATGACGTGCTGGGCTCCTGTCACATGTTAATGGTCTCTTTGCTAGAGTGAGGCCCCGGCTGGGGGCACCAGTGTTCTCCCAGACAGGACAGGAAAAGTAAAGACTGTGTAAAACCTTCACTGGATGGCCATCCCTAGCCAGTTTAGAGACTTTTGGTGAAGTGCAGCCAAAGTGTATTTTTAATGCTATTGGAATTTTAAAAATATCACACACACACACACACACACACACACACACACACACACACACGCTTCCCTCCTTTGAAGGTGTGCCATCCCCTAAGCCAGAGTTGATGTCCTCCAGGTCTATCTTCTTCTGTACTTCAAATTACAAATATATGCTTTTTTTGTTGTGTGGATTTTTTGCAAGGCATGCTTTTCAAGACAAGATGGAAAGAAAATCTTGTCTGTGCTCATTTGCTAAGTTGGCTCATTCTTCCCTTTAGGAAGTATACAGAAACACAAAACCATTTTATCAATAGCAAATAAAATAGCCAAGCATTGCTTAAAGTATATGGGAAGGTAGCCTGAAAGTTTGTCAAGTGTCAGATTTTTATGTAGGATATCTATTTCTTTTTCCTGTGTTTTTTCCTTGTCAACTTTATGTGGTGAGTTCATGGAAGACTCTTCTGGCTACTGTGTTTTTTTCCAAATCTGATCTTCTCACTACTTTTTGAACTTTGTGGTTTCTGCAGTATAAATCAGCCTAAAGTGCACTAACACATGCACACACAAACCCAAAGACAAACTGGCAACCTTCAGACTTTATGGGGAAGGGTGGAGATGATGGGGCGTTGGTAGGATTGGGGTGGAGGAAAGTGGGTATGTATGGAAAGGAAGGAAGACTGGTGGGTATGGGAAAGAGGAAAAGGGTTCTGGTAAAGAGAGTTTTTTGTGTGTATTTTTAAATTTATTTTTCAATTGTAGGATACATTCAATATTAGTATGTATTAGTTACAGGTGTGAAAGTTCCCCCCCCACCACCACCTTGATTAGAAGAAAAAGGAATAGTTTTTTCTAAACTTTGTGGAAAATCAATATTATAATTTCTTCTTAGATTGATTTGGTGGAAGCCATCTATTGTCAAAATTTACTCTATTGAGTCATCATTATTGTAGACTGCTCTTTGGGTTTCCCAAAAGGAGATTCATTACCATTTTTTTCTTGTAAAGCTTTTAAGGAATTTGTGAAATGGGTACTGAAAACAAATTATCAACTAATTTAATTCCTTTTTTTTAAAAATAATTGATTGATTGATTGATTTGAGGGAGAGAGGAAGGAGAAAAAGTGGAAAACATGGATTTGTTGTTTCACTTATTTTTACATTCGTTGGTTGACTCCTGTGTGTGTTCTTACTCAGGAACGAACCCGCAACTTTGTCATCAGGATGACACTCTAATCAACTGAGGTACCTAGCCAGGGCCTGATTCAGTTCCTCTTGTGATATATATATGAAAGGCTAATATGCTAAGTGTCCGTCCAACCAGTCTCTATGATGTGCACTGACCACCAGGGGGCAGACGCTCAATGCAGGAGCTGCCGAGTTGCAGTGACTTGGCAGCAGCAGTTCTCAGGTGATTCACCCTGAAACCAGAGAGGAGGGAGCCCGATTCCTCACGGGGGTGTGTGATTCCACCTTTGGCCATGGGTTATGTTGTTGCTGGGGCACTGTTGTCCCGGATCTGGTTTACTGCACACTTGCGTTTGCGTTCCACACCCTATACAATAGAAACTTTTCAGAGTGCCCTCTCACACTTCAGGACCCATCGGGGGATGTAGGAGAGCTGGTTTCAGTCCAATCCCCGAAGGCCAGGCTGAGGGACTCCACCTGCCGGAGGGATCCCCGCTCACTCCGCAGATACCCTTTGAGCCATGGCACTGCCCCAAGTGTGGCCGATGGGGTAGAGACTGCAGGAGGTTGGCTTCAGGGCGTGTCTGGCCAGTCTAGCCCAGTCCTGCCCTGCTGGCCACCTTCTAATTAATTTCTTTTCAATGTGCACGAATCCATGCACTAGGCCACTAGTAGTATATAAAGAAATTAACATTGTGTTGTGATGGCATATTTTATTTATCTTAATGTGCATGAATCTTTTATTTAGATCAGTTTTTATTTATCTTGACACATTAAGTTTAGGTATAGTATTAAGATTAGGTATAAAGACTTGTAGATTTAATTTTACAAATTTAGGAATTTAGGTAGAAAATCTTTGTATGATAGGAAGTCTCAAGACCCATGAAAGCTGATGCCACAATTTTCCTATAAAGATATTCTTCAAGATAAAATTTTTATGTCATGTGCTAGATGAACACTTTGGAAATATGTATACAAAGATGTGTTATTTATAATGTAGCCCCCTCTCATTAAATGCCTGCAATACAAAAATAAATTTGTTTTTACTATTAAAATAATAGTTATAAGGATTTTATGGCACATAAAAAACTTTATGTCAGTCTAATTTTAAAAAGTAGGCAAAAGGGCTTATGCCATGATTATAATTTTACTTTTTATAAAAGACTTTGCTTGGATTCTCTTCCCACAGGATTTTGCTCTCCATCTGTGTATTTCTAGCTCCTAGCCAGGGGCATTATGTAGCACAGCTAGAATAATGGTATTTTACCATTTTGTAAAATAAATGTATTGAGTAAATCAGGTATGTATTTTAAATATCAGACGTGAGCATAGTAAGACTTAGATTGGGGGTGATTTTCTTTATTTTTTTTTTTCTGTAATGTGATTATGTCGTTTTTATGATCGCTAGAAGAAGAAAAAGGAGAACCTCTTGGTGTGATTTTTATGGTGGGAAAGGAGGGTGCAATGTTGGGAAGAAGGCTTTAGTCCCTCCACCCCGCTCCTCCAGGAGCAATACAGATAGAACTTTGAATTGTCAAGCCTCCAGAGTCAACCCTGTCTGCTTGTGGCCAGCAAGTCATTCTCTAGTCTCTAAGATCAGTGTTTTTCCAAGTGGGGTCCAGGGCCAGCACTACTTGTATCCCATGGGGCATTTATCAGACACACACGTTCAGAATCCAGCAGTCTGATTGCTCCCCAATGGATAGTCATGGGCTGCTGCTAGGAGGAATACTGCCTGGGCCCCACCCTTGGGAAAGCCTGTTTCAGACAATGTAGGGTGGGGTCTGGGAATGGGTGCTGTTTGATGTGCCCAGATGATTCTGGCCATCAGCCATGTGTGGGAACCACAATAGAATTGAGTGTTTTAGCACCATGATTGGAGAATGCTATCATAGTAAATGGCAAAAACCAACTCAGATGTTTAGTCTTTAAGCAGTTACCTGAATAGAACTGCAAGGATGCTCACTAACTTTTTGATTCTTTGTCCAAAGTAGACATTAATGTGGCATCGACATTTGTCACTTTGACACTTGTTGGCTTTAGTGCACACAAGAGCACTGGGTCTGTGAATGCTGACACCACTTTCCAGAAAGTTTTGACCCCAATCATACCAAGTAAACTTCAAAAGTTCAATGAAACGCTTGGCTTTTGGATTCAGATTATTGAACTGTATTGTTTAAATTCACAGGGTAACTGTGCAAGTCTGCCTTTAACTTGGCTTCCTGAGAGCTGGCTGGAAAGTCAGGCATCTGCAGGCCTAAAGTTCCAGAGGGTGCCTCATGCCCTGAAGGAGAGCAGAGCCTCTTAGGAAGGAGATGGAGGCAGGTCAAGCTTTTCCTTAGTCACTTCTTTGTGTGCACTACCTTCATTTTTAATCATTTTTAACTAGAGGCTCAGTGCACGAAATTTGTGCATTGGGGGGAGGGTGTCCTTCAGCCCAGCCTGCACTCTCTGCAATCTGGGTCCCCTCGGGGGGCCCGATCCCAACTGCCCTCCCCTGCTGGCTGGTCACCCCTAACTGCCCTCCCCTGCAGGCCTGGTCCACCCCAACTGCCCTCCCCTGCCAGCCCAGTCACCCCTAACTGTCCTCCCCTGCAGGCCTGGTCCCCCCTAACTGCCCTCCCCTGCCAGCCTGATTGCCCACAACTGCCCTACTCTGCCAACCATCTTATGGTGGCCATTTCGTGACTACATGGGGGCGGCCATCTTGTGCAAGGGCATGATGGTCAATTTGCATATTACCTCTTTATTATATAGGATGGAGTCTGATCTCTTCATCAAGCTGTGGGCTTCTGCTGCTGAGAATTTTAAAGATAATGCTGGCTGACTTCCAGTAGCGTGCCCTTGGGAACTTACTTGCTGTGGCACATTTTGCCTAATGTGAGGCAAAGGAATTCTGGGATGGTTTGTCATTTGGTCACTTGTTCCAAACTGATTAGTGTTGAGTGACATTTGGACACTTCTTTGATCTCCTCTTTGGGACCCCCTGGTGATGCTGTCCACCTGTGTCTTTACCACCACCTCCCCCAGTCCACATCAGCTGGAAGATTGATCTCGTCTTCCTTTCTGGAAGTCTAAATTTATTCCCTGGTGTCCTGCAGTTGCTGGTGGTCAGGGACAGCTGTTCCACCACGCTTGACTCTGAATAATTTTGATGAAGTCAGCAAAATAACACCATAAAAGAAACCAGGAAAACAAAAGCCTTCATAGTCTTTCAGTACCTTCTCATTAAGTGCTGAAGAGAGGGAGATAACCCCCTCTTCCTGCTTTTAGGGGGGAAAAAAAGGAAAATATAAGAATCTAAACTTATTTTGAGTCAGCAAGATTCAAGAATCTTCTTTCCCTCATCTTATGAAATTACTGTTTGCTCATTGTAGAAAATGCCGATCAGCAAAAAAGCGAGAAAATATAAAACACTCTAATCTGACCATTCTAAATCACACGAACATTTTCTCATATATTTGCCTCTTTTCAATACAAATGTAAGTAAAAAAGGTTGGAAAGTCCTCTACAGTCTTTTTTTATAGCCTCCCTCCCTTCCCACTCTTGTATCATGAGCATCTTTCCATTTCAGTAATGATTTTTCTACAATATTTTTGAGTAGCTGTTTTTATTGGAAAAATAGCACAAACATGGCAAAAATTCAAACAGTTCCAAAGAGTATTCATGAGAAATAAGTCTCCTCCACACTAGAACCCTCAGTCTTTCTCTCCTCCCCAGAGAAACACTGAGTGAGATTCTAGAAATAGTCTATATACACATATGCATGCTTGGATATATAAGTTGTCTTCTTATAACTTAATATATCTTAGAGAGCTTTCTAAATTAGGACTTATAGATGTATTTTTATTTGTTAGCAATATATAATATTTCAGTCTATTGATGTACCGTAATTTATTTAACCTGTCCCCTATGCTAGATATTTAGGTTCTTTTCTGATTGTTAGCTATTATTAAAAACTCTACAGTGTGTATCTCTATACATAAGTTCTTTTTTAAAAAATAAATCTTTATTGTTCAGATTATTAAAGTTGTTCCTCTTTTTACCCCCATAGCTCCCCTCCACCCGGTTCCCACCCCACTGTCCTGGTCCATAGGTGTACGATTTTTGTCCAGTCTCTTCCCGCACCCTCACACCCCTTTGCCCCCAAGAATTGTCAGTCCATTTCCTTTCTATGCCCCTGATTCTATTCTATTCACCAGTTTATTCTGTTTGTCAGATTTTTTATTCACTTGGCTTTTAGATTCACTTGTTGATAGACATGTATTTGTTGTCACTTTGTTATTCATAATTTTTATCTTTACCTTTTCCTTCTTCTTCCTCTTCTTAAAGAGTACTCTTCAGAATTTCATATAATACTCGTTTGGCAGTGATGAACTCCTTTAGCTTTTTCTTATCAGTGAAGCTCTTTATCTGACCTTCAATTCTAAATAATAGCTTTGCTGGGTAGAGTAATCTTGGTTGTAGGCTCTTGCTATTTATCACTTTGAATATTCCTTGCCACTCCCTTCTGGCCTGCATAGTTTCTGTTGAGAAATAAGTGACAGTCATATGGGAACTCCATTGTAGGTAGCTAACTGTTTTTTTCTTGCTCCTTTTAATATTCTCTCTTTGTCTTTTGTCCTTGGCATTTTAATTATGATGTATCTTGGTGTGGTCCTCTTTGGATTCCTTTTGTTTTGGGTTCTCTGTGGTTCCTGGACTTGATTTTGATTGGCTTGTATATACATAAGTTATTGTATGCTGTTTATGTAAAGGATAATTTTCAGTAATGGTATTCCTGGGTCAAAGAGTATATGCATTTGAAGTTGTAAAAGATGTTCCACTTCCCTCCAAAATGGTTACACCAATTTATACTCCTATTATCAGTGGGTCAAAGTGCTTCTTCCCCCTACCCTGGCCAGTCATGTCCATGATTACACTTTTTAGTCTTTAGAATTCTTTTTTCTTTTCGTTTTTTCACATTTGAAAATATATATTTTTATTGATTTCAGAGAGGAAGGGAGAGGGAACGAGAGATAGAAACATCAATGATGAAAAAATCATTGATTGGCTGCTTCCTGCAAGCCCCCTACTGGAGATCGAGCCTACAACCTGGGCATGTGCCCTTGACTAGAATTAAACCCGGGACCCTTCAGTCCACAGGCCGACGCTCTATCCACTGAGCCAAACCAGATAGGGCATTCTTTGTAATTCTGACAGGTGCAGACTAGATTCTCATTCTTTGATTTCTTTGTGTTTTTTTTAAAGTTATTAATGGACTTGGGAAGATTTTTGATTATAAACATTATATAGTGTTAATAGCTATACAATATTCTATGTGGCTCTACCACAATTTATTCAACCAGTTCTTCTACTGAGAGACATAAAAGCTGATTCTATATTTTACCATTATAAATGATGTTATAACAAAATCCTTGTACATAAATTTTTTGTGCCTTCCTTTAATTCCTTCATTTTTTTCAGTTTCTTTGGAATGCTTGTTACTAAAGCAGAATGATTCCTTTAAAATTAAATTTTGACATGGTTCGCTTCTATGGAACTAAACAAATAATTGTTTGCAGATGCACTGTGTGTGTGTTGTGGGGGGGGGGGGGAGATTTGTTTGGAGTGCTACTTTCTTTTAGAAAGAATGATTTAAGGTTGCTTCAAAAAGTGCATTTTTAACCAGGCACCTAGCTTTCCCACTAGCTCTGTTTTGCAGCTTGCGTATCCATATGTTTTTGACTAAGCCATAAATGGAAGTTTCATTTGAAGGTTTTTTTGCTTCCCAGTACTACATGTTCTGCATTTCATTCCATATTTTTTTCATCCTTTTCCTTTCCAATATTATATTTCTCAGACACAAGTAAAAAGTGAGTTGTGAGTTTTCAATTTTGCCAAGAGTTTTTGCAGAGCTGGAAAAAAATAAAGTAAAACAATTTTTAATGTGACTGATTTAGTCTTGATTCCCAAGACTTTCATTTAGCTGTTTCAGAGCTCACACTTAGTAACTATCAGGAAAAATATTCTCTTTCCACCCTTATCAATTGCCATAATGCCTGAATTAATTAGAGTGGAACTATAACTTCTCCCCAAATAGAATTAGGTCATCTCATCCTAATAAAACGGACACTCAGGGTTGATGCACGTGGAAGGTTTCTGTATTCCTTGCCTACGTTGTTTATGTTGTTTTTCTTTTGCTACTGCCTGGGACACAGCGAACACGGGATGCTCCTCTGAGATCCCACTTGTCGCATTTGCTTGTGCCATCTCCTCCGTCTTTGCTCCAGTTTTAAGCATAAAGCTTTTCCCCTGCAATTTGAAGGAATCCCATGGTTCAAACTGTATTAAAATAGGTTGCTGTGGCCTGAGACATTCCTTCCTGGAGCATAATGTCTGCATTTGCTAGTTCCTTCTCCAGCCGCAACTCTGCCCTCCTCAGCTTGTTTTTTTTTTTTTTTTTTTTTCCTTCTATTAAGATGCCATGCACAATTTCTTCAGCTGTGACCCTGGGAAGTGAGGTCCTTTCACAGCAGAGCCTCAAGCTTTAGGGTCAACAACTCTCTTAGAGCTTGGGTTCCCTCCAAGAAAATGTGTAATTCTTTAGTCCCCTGTCTTGTCAGGCGCAGCTGTGCAGAGCTGTTGCTTCTGAAAGACTGAACCAGTTCCAGAAGGCAGCAGTTTGTCCTGTATTCCCAGACTCTCTGTTTTTTGAAAATGAGGTATTTGCCCCTCTTTTTCAAAAATTGAGATATAATTGAAATATAATATTACATTAGTTTTAGGTATACAACATTCGATACATGTATGTATTGCAAAATGATCATCACCACAATAAATCCAGTTAACATCCATAAGCACACATAGTTACACATTTTTCCCTTGTGATGAGAACTTTTAAGATCTACTCTCTTAGCAACTTTCAAATACGCAGTACAGTATTATTAACTACTAGAGGCCTGGTGCTTGACATTCGTGAACTGGGTGGGGGTGTGTGGGGGTCCCTCAGCCTGGCCTGCACCCTCTCACAGTCTGGGACTTTTCAAGGGATGTCCGCCTGCCACAGAGGTGGGAGAGCCTCCTGCCACCACCACTGTGCTCACCATCCATGAGCTCGGCTTCTGGCTGAGCAGCGCTCCCCCTGTGGGAACGCACTGACCACCAGGGGGCAGCTCCTGCATTGAGCATCTGCCCCCTAGTGGTCAGTGCTCGTCATAGCAACTGGTCATTGTGCCGTTCGGTCGATTTGCATATTAGCCTTTTAATATATAGGATAGTCACCGTGCTGTACATTACACCCCTAGGGCTTATTTATTTTAGAACTGGATGCTTGTCTTTTTTGACCATCTTCACCCATTATTTCCCCATTAGCAGTTGAGGTTGGGGGTGGAGAGGGTAGCTGGGAGGAACAGTGAATGTGAGGTATCAGAATCATGTGGTACATACTACAACCAGGGTTCTCTCCCCTACATCCCACTTGGTTCTCAGAACCATTGTTTAGTGGGGATTTCCTCAAAGATAAATCACCCACAGGAAAATGCTCAGATATGACACTATTTCTCTGGGCCCTGCCAGAATTGTCAATCGCCAGGGAGTTTAAGGTGTATATAGGGACTTTTTTCTTTGTTGTTTTTATTTTATTAACATGTCACTTTTTATTTTGAAATAATTTTAAACTTACAGAAAAGTTTCATGTATAGTACAAGGAACTCCCATGTACCTTTTGCCCAGATTTGCCCCTGTTCATTGTTTATGATTTGCTCTCTCTCTCTCTCTCTCTCTCTCTCTCTCTCTCTCTCTCTCTTTATATGTGTCTGTGTGTGTGTGTGTATTTCTTTTTTTTTTCAATATATTTTATTGATTTTTTACAGAGAGGAAGGGAGAAGGACAGAGAGTTAGAAACATCGATGAGAGAGAAACATCAATCAACTGCCTCCTGCACACTCCCCACTGGGGATGTGCCCGTAACCAAGGCACATGCCCCTGACCAGAATCGAACCTGGGACCCTTGAGTCCGCAGGCTGACACTCTATCTGCTGAGCCAAACCAGTTAGGGCTGTATTTTTTTTTTTCCCCCCTGAACCCTTTGAGACTAAGTTGGAGACATAATGCTCCTTTATCCTTAAGTATTTCAGAGTGTATTTTCTGAAAGGACGTATTCTTACATAAACACAGTAGAAGTATCAAAATCAGGAAATTGAATATTGGTACAATAGTATCGTCTAATCCACAGTTCATATTTGAAATTTCTTCATTTATCACAATTATGTTCTTTTTTTTTAATTTAAATTCTTTATTGTTTAAAGTATTACACGAGTCTCCTTTTTCTCTCATTGATCTCTCCCTGGCCGCTCTCACCCCCCGGCACATGCCCTCACCCCCCTACTGTCTGTCCATTGGTTATGCTCATATGCATGCATACAAGTCCTTTGGTTGATTTCTTACCCCCTCACCCCCAGCCTTCCCTCATAGGTTGGACGGTCTGTTCAATGCTTCTATGTCTCTGGCTCTATTTTTGTTCATCAGTTTATGTTGCTCATTATATTCCACAAATGAGTGAAATCCTGTGGTATTTTTCTCTGACTGGCTTATTTTGCTTAGCACAATACTGTAATGTTCTTAATGGTTCTTTTGGTTTCTGGTTCAAGAGCTGTCGAGGATCATGCATTGCATTTAGTTGTCCTGTTTTCTTAATCTTTACCTGGAACAATTTCTCAGCTCTTGTATTTCTGGATCTGACATTTTTGAAGAGTATAGATTAGTTAGTTTGTAGATTGTTTTTTATTTTATTTTATTTTAATTATTTTTAAAAGTGTTTTTTATTGATTTTTAGAGAGGAAGGGAGAGGGATGGAGAAATAGAAACATCGATGAGAGAGAAACATCATCAATCAGCTGCCTTCTGCATGCTCCCTACTGGGTATCGAACCCACAACCTGGACATGTGCCCTGACTGGAATCGAACCAGCGACCTCTTAGTTCATGGCTCCATGCTCAACCACTGAGCAATACTGGCCTGGCAGTTGTTTTTAATTTGGGTTTGTCTGGTGTTTCCTCATGATTTAGATTTAGGTTATACATCCTTGGCAGAAGTTCCTCAGAGGTGGTGTGTGGTTTGCTCAGTGGCACGTGCTGTCAGGTTGTCCAGGCTGGGTGACGTTGGCTTTGATTACTTGGTTAAGGTCGTGACTGCGGAAGGCGGGGAATGGGGAGGCAGAGTTTGCCTGGGTCAACTGGCTCCTCTAACCAGCATGTTCCATAAAGACAATGCGATATAAGGAAAACATTTTGGTTCACCAGGTCTCTGTCAGAGATGGCCTCACGTCATGCAAACCCTCCTCCTTGGGATGACGGCGAATGGCATTTTCAGCACACTCAGTTAAGCTTCACAGAACAGTATTTAATTGGACAAATAAAATAATATATCTGTGTAGCTTTATAGACAGAGATATAGTTTTAAAATGAAACTGATGCTTCCACCTATTTATTTCGTACTCTTGCTTCTTACAAAACACATAATTCTAAAGGATACATATAAATAGTTGAGTTAACTTGGGTTAAAGGGAGACTGTGGCTGGGAATTGTATTATTTTATTAGCCAAGGAGAAATATGCATACCATGGGCCCTGTATGGTTACTAGAAGTGCCTGCAGATTTGGCCTTGAGATCTGAGGACTCCTGCAGAGAGGGCGATATGCTCCTGCAGAGAGGGCGATATGTTCAGTAACAGGAGTCAAAGCATTTGTGGGCAAGGCTTGCCAGTTTTGCCAGGTGTACGTGCCTAAGAAGGAGTTCTCCTTCTAATTTCCTATAAATTATTTATACACTGGTGTCTAGGAGGCCGTTCTCAGAAAGCCTCCTGACAGTGACCCCAGGAGTTTTAGAGAGAGTTTTTCTGTAACCTCCCTAAACACCAATGAGGATGTGGTCTCAGAGCACTAGCAAGCATTTGAGAAGACCAGAACAAGGTTCCACCCCATGCCCTGGGTGCGTCAAGGATAAATTTGACAATGCCCAAAGTTGTAGCTTTTTTGTTGTGTGTTTTGCTTTGTTTTTGTTAAGAATAGAACCCCTTTGGCACAACCTTCCAAATCAAATTTAGAGGTGTAGGTTTTTGTTTTGTTTTGCTTGGTACCTGAATCTCCGTTTCAGCGTTTCAAAGCAGAGCTGCTTTGGATTCCACTTCCCTGACCCCCCCCCCCCCCCCCCACCCCAAAGCTTTTTCCTTTCTTCCTGAAAGAGGATCCTAAACCACCTCACAGGCTTGAAGGGACACTGTTCACAGATAGTTTCTCTTTCTCTGCATTTTCTTCAGAATTTTTTATTCTACAATAGTGCATGAAATACTCTGGCAGTTTCCAATGTCGTCCGAACAGTGAGCCAAAAGGAGATTGCTATCATTTGGAATAGGGCCAACTGCAGTGCTCACCACAGCCATGAGGCCCCACAGGCCCTGGTCCCTTACCCTTTGCCCCTCAGCCACATGGGCCAGCCTGTTTTCCAGTTACTCCAAGCCCACAGGTGAGGCACCTTAGGACCTTTGCACTTATTATTCCTCAGCTGAGATTGGCCCCCACACTGATTTCTGCACTTTATTCAGATTATTTTAGATCATATATCACCTCCTCATAGAAGTCTTCCTTAACTTCCAGGCCTAAAGTAGTTCCACATTTGTTTGTTCAAAGCCCTTAGCCCTAGAATTAGACTCTATGTTTGCTATAGGCTGTCTCCCCATTAGACCACAGCTCCCAAAATGCCAGGACCTTTCTGTCTTGTTCATTAGTATCTCTAGCACCTAGAAACAGTGCCTTGCACCTACTTGGGGCTCAGCAGATATTTGGTGAACAAATAGTTAAATGAACTATAGAAAGATCATCGAAAAGAAAAAAATCATATAGTCCTAGCATCTAAACACCATTATTAGTATTTTGATACTTTTTCATTTCAAAGGTAATTACCTTTTGGGGCCACTATTAGATCTAGGGGTACAGCCCTCAAAATGCATATATGCACAAATTCCCAAAATTTGACGTGTCATTTTTATCAGAATTCATAATCCTGCGCCCCCTAATTTAATTCTTGTTTCATTCCCACTACACACAGTAGTCCTGGCCCAACACAAAACACTCACATCACATCTTTGTAGTTTGATTGCTGAATAATGGCTTTTACTTTTATTTGCTGTGACTTCATGTGAAGCTGATAACTTTTCCTTATTTGATTACTAGTTGCATAAACCATTCAAACCCTTTGTCTCTTAGAGCGTCTGCTGCATGAGCTCTTTGACTAGTGATGACAAAAATGGCATGTTATGAAAAGAAAACATTAAAATCTAGCGGCCCACATTGCCAAATTTTTCTCCGCTTCTTGTGGAAAACAGCTGTGGTTTCATTTTCTGATGTTTAGCTTGGGTTGCCACACGTTGCACCTGGAGCAGCTTTAATACCATTCAGGAAAGCTAACCAATAAAAAGCTCCAGTAAACTCTCTTCTGACTAATGAAAATAAGTGCATGAATCAGAGTTTCCATTTCCTGCTGGAGTAAAGTATACCTATTGTCTGAAGGTAATAAAACAGTTTTGGTTTTGCTGCTGTTGCCAGGCCGTGGCATTAAATTCAAAGACACAAAGATAACTTTGTGAAGCAGCACAGTGAGGCTCCCAATTTCCTTTTTTTTCCAAGTTAGGTCATTATTTGCCTAAATTCCGTAGCTTCATTAATGTGCTTCCTGCCATGGGCCACTTCTGATAAATCTGGAGATATCCCCAAAATCAGATGGTGTTGCTTTAGGTGGAAGAAATATGATTTCTTTATAGCAAAAGGATCCAGAAGAAATCAATATGCCAGAAAGATAAGATTTTTTTCCATCTTGTTCTGGATATATTGCAATGATGACAACTGATGTCTAAATCCTTTAAATGCCAATCAAATATACATTTTAGGTAATGCATTTGCTGGGAAACATGAAAACCCGTGCTACAGGCATTGACATCCTTACACCTAGGAGAGCAGAGTCTCCCAGATATGCATACACTGGCACACTGGCTTGTCAACTACATTGCTGCTTGGATGGGCAGACAGGATAGCAAACAGGAAAATCATTTCCTGGTCCTAAAAATTCAGGTTTTCTGTGAAGTAAATGCAGCTTGGATTACAAATCTAAAACTGGAGAGCTGGGGGCATCTGGAAAACCAAAGGTCCACCTGTTAAGTTTTGGGGCACCTGGAAATGTTTTCAAGCTCGATGCCCTGAGGCTGAATGCACACCTGCCCTTGGGCTCTGGTCTTTATCAGTTGAGCCGATGAGAAATTTCCTTACAGCTATTCTCACCCAGAATTGGAATAAAGGGCTCAGTGTGAGGTTGGGATAGTGCAACTTCTTGGTTTAATACTTTACAGATTTTTGGAACCAAATGCACCCTGAAGTGAAAAGCTGCTCTTTTTTTGCTGACCTTGTTGGACGGCTAATAGGGTTTCTGGGAAATAAGAGAAACAAGTGGCTCATTGTTGGCAGGACCTGAGAGAGACACAAGAAGGGCGAGAGACGCGTCGGCAGCCCTTTTCCCCTTAATTGTATCGTGACTGAGTCAGGGTTGGCCTGTGTTGGGCCTTTCTTTCTACCTCTGTAGACATGTGTTTCACATCAGACAGGCCTGCATGACACCTGACGTTGGTCAGTTCACATGAGTTAAGCCATAAACAGCGAGGAAAAGACCCATAGCCGCACCCAGACACTCTGGACTCTGAAGCACTTTTGAAGCTTGGTGGCTGGGTCCCCACATATGTCAGAAATGATGGACATGTGTGTTTGGCCTCTTTCTGTGCATAGCGTTACTTTATGAAGTCACTGCAGCCAGAGGTTTCATATTGCCTAATGGGAACCCCTCTTCTTGTTTAAACGTTCTTGAACCATGAAATGCAACTTGTCAAAGTCATCTGACTTTTGTCTTTGGCTTTTTTTTTTTTTTTTTAAGAACTGAAGAAGGACACCTTATACCCTATTCTGTAAAACCAGATTACATAAACAAGTTGCCATCATAACATGCGGTCCATGTTGATTTCATCATTTTGTAGTAGTAAGTAAGTTAAATACATTAGTCTGCATTAAGCTTTATTATGACATAGGGAAAAGGAAGCACTTCCTGTCACCAAATTTAACTCAGTAAACATTTTTGATGACTGAGGGTGGACGGGACAGGGCAGCTAACACCAGCCAGGGCATTCTAGCATATTCTCTAAGCTTCAGAGGTTTGTCAGCCTGTGTCTGTGATTTGTGATGAATCATTTAACCTTCCAAGTTTCTTCATCTCTAAAATGAGTGAATTGGCCTAAATCATTGGTTTTAAATTGTGTCCCAAGGTCCTATGCCAGGGTTTCAGGGTGATGTGAACAGAAGCAAAACTTACATAGTATTCAGAGTCCCCTAGCTGTGTAACAGATTTTTTAAATCTGTGTAATATTTGTAATATGCATTGAGAAACGCCAGCAGGGAAAACAAGACCAAGACCACACAGAGAAGACAGTCAAAGTGCCGCCAGTGTGCACATGCCCACCAGCGCCAGCAGGGGCCCAGGCCTGCTTTGAATGACTCTCTGCACATGAGCATCTCCGCTGCTTCATGCCATGTATCAGGCTTGGAGAAGGATCCTACTGCTAAAGAAAAGTTTGAGAACCCTGGTCTAAATGGAATAAGGCCCTTCCAGCCGAATCTTCTATGGTGATGGAAAAACGTAGGGTAAACGCATAGCCCCACCCGTAATGAGGGTGGTGGGGGAAGTGGTTTGTAAACCACTAATAATAAAACAGCAAAATGAAATGGTTGCTGAGCAGGGAATATGCTCTGGGAGTAAAGAGAAAGCAGCAACAAAAAATTTAGTATTTATTAAATATACACTTATAAAAAATTATGGGAGTAATGGATAAAATACATCCCTCAAGAGGAAAAGAATTGTGTCTGTGTTTAGGGGGAGGGAGGGTTTTCCAGTTTGTCCTGGATGCCTATGGTAATCATCTTCTTATAAATAAAACTGATATTTTACTACCAGTTTCTGACTCATAAACCCTGAAGCTTAATTCAGGCAAAATGTACTTAATGCCTACTAGGCATTATCAAGTCAGATTTGAAGTGCACTAAATTATTGTAATTATTATTTCATCTTAAACCAGAAGTTTATTTAAACAACAAGATGCGTGACTCAAGGGAAAACTATCTAGAAAATTACTCTTTTAGAGTAATTTATCCCTACTTAACACTAGAAAGACTGAAACTTAGTATATACCTATATTGCCCAAAAGCAGTCAAAATGACTGCATTGTGAAAGAATAATATCGGAGCACTCTTCACTTATGTTCCTTAGCTTTTCCAATAACTCACTTCTATTCGACATTTCTTTCATGAATTTAGGGCGCAAAAGAAATAAAATAAACAACTTATTAGAACAAGTATCACTGCATAAAGATTCAAATAACAAGTACTAGTTTAGCTTATTGAGCAACTGCAACTTATCAAGTATCGACAATTTATCATGTACTTGTATGTTATCATGTGATGGTAATCGAAAAAAAATGAAAACTGTTATTTCAATACAGAGCCGAACTGTTATTACTCAATTCAATAATAAGAGTCATCTGATTATTTAAAATTTCCCAAGCAGTCAAAATGACTGCTTTTGGGCAATATAGGTATAACACACACATATATATATACCGGAAGTGAAGGAGGGGGAGATAACTACAATTATTAATAAACGCATTTATATGTTGTACAAAAAGTCACAAAATTCTAAGACATTGTGTCCTTATATACATAATTGTTTTTCTAATTGAAATTAAAAAGCAGTCAAAATGACTTCCTTGGGCAATCTAGTGTTAAAGACAGATTGCTCTGCCTGTGACAGCCATGTACAAAAAGTTATAAAATTGTCCTTGGTTTTATAATGATAAATGAAAAGCATTAAAATTCTCCAATCAAACAAGGTATGCAAAATGACTTACTGGAACATAAAGATAGCTGAATGAGCATGCCCCTAATGGAGAAAGGGGGTATTTTCATGGAACTGGTTACTGTGTGTACAGTGAAGGAATGGGGAAGGGGAAAATAAAGGAAGAGAAAGCTATACTGTAGTAGTCAGTCTGACTTATTTCACTTACATAATACCCTTGAAGTACATCCATAGTGTTGCAATGGCAGGATTTCATTTTTTTAAAAAAAATATTATTTATTTGTGGAGAGCGGCTACAGTGTTTGGACAGGTTCAAGCCTCGGACTAACGAGAGGGCATGGTCCTCTTGTGGCAAAGCCACGTGCAGATCCCAGCAAAGCCCACCAAGCACAATTATAGCCAAAGGCTATGGTCCTAAGCTTGACCTTATGCTCTGAACCTGTGGTCCCTGGTGGCTGAGTGATGTGGGCTGCAGGAGGTGCAGCAAGTGCTGCCAAAACAAAGCTTGATAGAGTTCTTAGGTGCATGTAATCAAATAGATTAGAAACTCAGGAGAACATTGTAAACATCTTGACCATGCCCTTGCTTTCCCTCGTGGGATCTGACTATAAAATAAAGAGTTGGCTTACAGGTTGTGTCACTGTCTCTCCATCTGAGAATAGTGTCCTACCTGGCCCCAGCTATATTCTCTTGTCTGTTTTCTTTAATCCTTCACCACCCCTTCTCAGGTTCACCTGATCTGTGCTGAGCATGATTCATTTATTGATTGATTTTAGAGTTGGGGGAAGGGAGAAAGAGAAAGAGAGACACATCAATTTGTTGTTCTACATATTTATACATTCATTGGTTAATTCTTTTTTTGGTCCTTCCTCCCCTGAGGATATTTTTCCATTGATTTGTAGAAAGAGTGGGAGGGAGGAGGAGAGACAGAGAGAAAAACATCGATATGAAAGAGACACATTGATTGGTTGCCTTCTGCACATGCACTGACTGAGATAGGGGTTCAAGCCTATAACCAAGGTACATGCTCTTGTCCAAAATCGAGCCCGTAACCCTTCAGTTCTTGGGCCAATGCTTTATGCACTGAGTCAAACTGGCCAGAGCTCATTGATTGATTCTTGTACGTGCCCTGAACTGGGATAGAACCTGCAACCTTGGCATATGTGGATGATGCTCTAACCAACTGAGTTACCCAGACAAGGCAGGATTCATTTCTTTTATGGTTGAATAATATTCTATTGTTTATGTACATATATAATACATTTTATGATTCATTACTTTTTAACAAAATCCATATTTTATTCAAATTTCCTTACTTTCTGTTCCAGCTTCCCCTACAGAATACCATATTATTATTTTGTGATGGCATATCTCCTTACACTGTTTGTGGTTGTAGTAATTTGTTAGACTTTGTTTTTGATGGCCTTCATAGTTTTGAGGAGTACTGCTTAGGAACTTTTTTCTTAACTTTTTAAATTTTTATTTTCAAGAAAAATGATCCTAAATATAATAATACATGCAATACATTAATATCTCAACAAAAATGATTTTAAATGTAATGTTACATTCAATAAATACCAATTATTCAAGAAAAACGATCTTAAATATAATATTACATGCAATAAACATTAATATTTCAAGAAAAAAGGACTTTAAGTATAATAATATCACAAAAGTTGTAGGAAATATTAAAAATCTGCAAATAACAGGATTACTTCTATTATATTCTAAAATATTTTTTTTTTCCTGCTGGCTCTATTTTTGTTCATCATATTCCACAAATGAGTGAGATCATGTGATATTTATCTTTCTCTGACTGGCTTATTTCGCTTAGCATGATGCTCTCCAGGTCCATCCATGCTGTTGTAAATGGTAAGAGTTCCTTCTTTTTTACAGCAGCATAGTAACCCATTATTTAGATGTACTGCAGTTTTTTTAATCCACTCATCTGCTGATGGGCACTTAGGCTGTTCCAAATCTTAGCTATTGTAAATTGTGCTGCTATGAACACAGGGGTGCATATATCCCTTCTGATTGGTGTTTCTGATCTCTCGGAAGATTAGTGACTTTTAGCATGTTTTCATATATCTCCTGGCCTTCTTATGTCTTCTTTCAAAAAGTGTCTATTTAGGTCCTTTGCCCATTTTTGATTGGATTGTTTATCTTCCTTCTATTGTATGAGTTCCCTGTAAATGCTGGAGATTAAACCCTTATTGGAGATAACATTGGTAAATATTTTCTCCCATGCAGTGGGCTTTCTTCTTGTTTTGTTGGTGGTTTCTTTTGCTGTACAGAAGCTTTTTATTTTGATGAAGTCCCATTTGTTTATTTTCTCTTTCGTTTCCTTTGCCCTGGGAGCTGTACGGGTAAAGATATTGTTACGACATACGTCTGCTATTTGCTGCCTATGGATTCTTCTAAGCTTTTTATGGCTTCCCATCTTACATTTAAGTCTTTTATCCATTTTGAGTTTATTTTTGTGTATGGTGTAAGTTGGTGACCTAGTTTCACTTTTTTGTATCTATCTGTCCAATTTTCCCAACACCATTTATTGAAGAGACTGTCTTGATTCCATTGTGTGTTCTTGCCTCCTTTGTCAAATATTAATTGAGCATAATTGCTTGGTTCAATTTCTCGGTTCTCTGGTGTGTTCCACAGGTCTATATGTCTGTTCTTGTGCCAGTACCAGGCAGTTTTAAGAACAGTGGCTTTGTAGTATAGCTTGATATCTGGTATTGTGATTCCTCCAACTTTGTTCTTCTTTCTCAGGATTGCTGCAGCTATTCGTGGTCTTTTGTTATTCCAGATGAATTTTCGGAGACTATGTTTTAGGTCTGGGAAATGTTCAGTTGGTATTTTCATAGGGATTGCATTGAATCTATAGATTGCTTTGGGAAGTATGGACATTTTAATGATATTGATTCTACCAATCCATGGACATGGTGTATTTTTCTATTTGTTTATGTCTTCCTCTATCTCTATTTCCAACCTCCTGTAGTTTTCAATGTCCTGAGTAGAGGTCTTTTACCTCCTTAGTTAAGTTAATTCCTAGGTATCTTAATTTTATTGTTGAAATGGTAAATGGAATTTTTCTTTTAGTTTCTCTTTCTGTGAATTCATTATTGGTGTATAAAAAAGCCATAGATTTCTGGGTGTTAATTTTGTATCCTGCTACTTTGCCAAATTCATTTATTAAATCTAGTAGTGTTTTGATGGAATCTTTGGGGTTTTCTATGTACAATATCATGTCATCTGTGAATAATGACAGTTTTATTTCTTCTTTCCCAATTTGGATGCTTCTTATTTCTTCTTCTTGTCTGATCACTATGGCTAGCACTTCAGTACTGTGTTGAACAGGAATGGTGCAAGTGAGCATCCCTGTCTTGTTGCTGTTCTTAGGGGAAATGGTTTTAGTTTTTGCCCATTGAGTATGCTGTTGGCTGTTGGCTTAGGTTTGTCATATAGGACCTTTATCATGTTGATATATGCTTCCTCTATTCTTCTTTTGCTGAGAGTTTTTATCAAAAATGGATGTTGGATTTTGTCGAATGCTTTTTCTGTATCTATTGATATGATCATGTGATTTTTGTCTTTTAATTTTTTTTATGTGATGTATCATATTTATTGATTTGTGAATATTGTACCAGCCCTGTATCCCTGGAATAAATCCTACTTGATCATGGTGTATGATCTTTTTAATATATATCTGGATGCGATTTGCTAATATTTTGTTGAGGATTTTTGCATCTATGTTCCTCAGGGAAATTGGCCAGTAATTCTTTTTCTTTGTAGTCGCTTTATCTGGTTTTAGAATTAGGATAATGCTGGCCTCATAAAAACAGTTTGGGGTGTTAAAGCCTATTTTGTCAGATATGAGTATTGCTACTCCACCTTTTTTTTCTTTTCCATTTGCAAGGAAAAATTTTTTTCATCCATTCACTTTCATCCGTGTGTGTCTTTTGTTTTGAGGTGGGTCTCTTATAGACAGCATATAGTCGGGTTATGTTTTTGTATCCATTCAGCTTTTGATTGGAGCATTTAATCTATTTACATTTAGGGTTATTGAGAGGTACTTATTTATAGCCATTTTGCTTCTGTATGGTTAGGTTTCTCTTTTTGTTTTTTCTTCTGAGCAATCCCTTACAGCAATGCCTTTAGCCAGGGGTCCTCAAACTCTGGCCCGTGGGCCACATGCGGCTGGCTGAAAACATTTATCCGGCCCACCGGGTGTTTTTGCCGCTGCCTGCTGCTTAGCAGTCGACTAGTCCCGGGCCTGCAGTGCGCATGTGTGGAATGTGCGCCGCACTCTGACTCCCCTCCTTCTCTCTGTCTCTCGACTCCTCCTCTCAGTCTCTGGTGTGATTGGACGAATCACGAGCTTGCCTGTGCAGAGCCTGCTGCTGCCTGAGGACCGAGGTAAGAACAAGTTAGGATTCATTTCTTTTTTTGAAGTTAGGAGAGCCTTTTTTTTGAAGTTTTGTTTTTTTACTTCAAAATAAGATATGTGCAGTGTGCATAGGAATTTGTTCATAGTTTTTTTTTAAACTATAGTTCAGCCCTCCAGCGGTCTGAGGGACAGTGAACTGGCCCCCTATTTAAAAAGTTTGAGGATTCCTGCCTTTAGCATTTCTTGTAATGCTGGCTTGGTAGTGATGAATTCCTTTAGCCTCTTTTTGTCTGGGAAGCTCTTTATTTGACCGTCTATTTTGAATGATAGCCTTGCTGGATTTAGTAATCTTGGTTTCATATCCTTGCTTTCCATTACCTGGAGTACTTCATGCCATTTCTTTCTGGCCTGTAGAATTTCTGATGAGAAAACAGGTGTCAGCCTTATGGGAACGCTTTTGTAGGTAACAGTTTTCTTTTCTCTTGCTGCCTTTAAGATTGTCTCTTTGTCTTTAATTTTTGGCATTTTAATTATGATGTGTCTGGGTGTGGGTCTGTTTGAGTTCTTCTTGTTTGGGGTTCTCTGTGCCTCCTGAACTTGTGTGACTTTTTCCTTTTCCAGGTTAGGGAAATTTTCTGCCATTATTTCTTCAAACACCTTCTCTATTCTTTTCTTTCTGCCTCTTCTGGCACACCTGCTATTCTAATATTTTTATGCTTCACATTTTCCCACAGCTTCCTTAAGCTGTCCTCCTGTTTTTTAATTGTTTCCTTCTTTTGGTTCTCTGAGTGATATTTTCAACTCTGTCTTCTAATTCACTGATTAGATCCTCAGCTTCCCCTAATCTACTGTGTATTCCTTCCAATGTGTTCTTTATTTGTGTTTTGTCATTCTTTATCTCAGACTGTTCTTTTTTCATAGTTACAATATCTTTTTTCATACTGTTGAGCATTTTTACCATCATTACTCTGAACTCTGTTTCAGATAAGTTTCTTATCTCTGCTTCATTACCTCTTTTGAAGATTTCTCTAGTTCTTTCATTTGGAGGTTGTTTCTTTGTCTCCTCATTTTGGCTGTCTAGGTTTGTGACTATGTTTTAGTTATTAGATATTCTACACTTCTCAGTCTCTAGTGCAGGACAGTATTAAAGGCAGTTTCTGACTAATTGTATCAGGCAAAGAATCAAAGCCTCCAGAGACTCCCTCTGTCTACAGACTAATAGGATTCTGACTTGAATTGCCCAGAGGCAATCGTCCTCAGGTGTAGCATGAGTTTTTTCAGCAGGGTGGGTCAGTTGCTTCTGTATGGAGGCTAATTGTTACTTGTAATCTCTTAATGGCCTCAGGGCAAGGTGTTTTCCAATAAGGTGGACTGTCTTCCTCCCAGGCAAAGCAGATGTCTATGTGGGAAAGATGTCCTCCGCTGGGAGAGGCGGAGTGGTGTGTCTGCCTTCTGAGCTCTATCCCCCGAGTCCCCCAAACTGGGTTCTGCTTTCACAGCTCCAGTCCACTTCACTCTCCCTCTGCCAAACACAAGGTGGGTGACTCCACAGGGAAGTTTTGTGCATTAGTTAGCCCTTCAAAGGGTGCCTGAACTTTCAGCTGCCACTCCCTGGCAGACACATCCCACTGGTTTTCACAGCTAGAATGTATGTGGGTACCCTCCTCAGATTTAGTGCTTCCTGCTGGGGAGCACAGTTTGGGGGTTAGATCCCAGAGTTCTCAGTGGCACCCCCCCACATAAGAGATATCTCTCCGGGACTTCAGTTGCTGTCTGTGGGGGCCTGGCCAGCCTTTTTGCACCTCCGCCCCTCCTACCAGTCCCTATGTGGTCTCCACCTTCAGTCCTCAGGTATCAGGGTTCTCTCCTGTGAATTTTCCCTTTTAGGAATTTTGTATGATTCCCCTCTATTGGAATTTTTTGGATGTTTTTCTGTTATTAGACTGGGATGATGGGTTTTTGAGGAAGATTGCAGAGGTAACGTGCCTTTTTCATAATATCTTAGGGAGGGTTATGCTATTATGCTTAGTGTTGACCTTGATCATTTGGCTCATATACAAGGTTTCTCTCCTGTAGAATTATATTGTACTTTTTGGGAGGCAGTTACTATGCACAGTCCACACTAAAGGAATGGGAGTTAGACTCTTACCACTTTCATGTATGAAATTGTTTTGAATTCTTCTGTCTGATTTGTCTCTCCTCTCCCCATTTATTTATTTAATTATTTGGGGTTATTTTTTATAATTCTTTATTGTTGAAAGTATTACATATGTCCCATTTACCCCCCATTGACCTCCTCTAGCCTGCCTCCATCCCCCCCTCCTCACCCCAGGCCTTCAGCACCCTATTGTCTGTGTCCATGGGTTATGCATATATGCATACAAGGTCTTTGGTTGATTATCTCCCATCTATCCACCCACCCCCACCTTCCCACTGAGATTCCACACTCTGTTCCATGCTCCTATGTCTCTGGGTCCATTCTGTTCATCAGTTTATTTTGTTACTTACATTCCACATATGAGTGCGATCATGTGATACTTGTCTTTCTCTGACTGACTTATTTCACTTAGCATGAAACTCTATAGGTTCCTCCATGCTGTCTCAAAGGGTAAGCGATTCTTCTTTTTTACTACAGCATAGTATTCCATGGTATAAATATACAACAGCTGTTTTATCCACTCATTTACTGATGGGCACTTGGGCTGTTTCCAGATCTTAGCAATTGTAAATTGTGCTGCTGTGAACATAGGTGTGCATACATTCTTTCTGATTGGTGCTTCAGGTCTCTTAGGATATATTCCTAGAAGTGGGATCACTGGGTCAAATGGCAGATCCGTATTTAATTTTTTGAGGAAACTCCATACTGTTTTTCATTATTTAATTATTTGTTTATATGAGTGTGGACTCATGAATATATATTTTTAATTAAACTAATGAACCATAGTCAGCAACATGTGAACCTTGAAAGAATTATGGTTCAGGAATGGGTTCTGTGAGTGGAAAGGTCATGGAGTGCTCGAAGGCTTACTCACTTGAAAGGAATTGTGCCTCTGGCATATTGACAAAACCACATTTTTAAAAAATTTATTTTATTGATTTTTTTACAGAGAGGAATGGGGAGGGATAGAGAGTTAGAAACATTGATGGGAGAGAAACATTGATCAGCTGCCTCCTGCATACCTCCTACTGGGGATGTGCCTGCAACGAAGGTACATGCCCTTGACCAGAATCGAACCTGGGACCCTTCAGTGTGCAGGCCGATGCTCTAGCCACTGAGCCAAACTGGTCAGGGCTAATTTATTGATTTTTTACAGAGAGGAAGGGAGAGGGATAGAGAGTTAGAAATATCGATGAGAGAGAAACATTGATCAGCAGCCTCCTGCACACCCCTTTCTGGGGATGTGCCCGCATCCAAGGTACATGCCCTTGACCGGAATCGAACCTGGGACCCTTCAGTCCGCAAGCCGACACTCTATCCACTGAGCCACATATTTTAAAGGTTCAACTCAAAGTGACAGGTGTAGAGACACCTCAACTAAGAAGTTTGTTGTCAAAAGGAAAAAGGAGGCTGAGAATGAGATGAGAGATGTGTAACTAGCTACAGGTATTCCTCTGCCCTCCCCAGACTCCCATGTCAATTGGAGAAGGACTTGAAGAAAATAAAGTAATTTTTGTCTTTCTAGCTCTTAGGTGTGGCTTCTAGCCGTTGGCACATTGGTTCTTTTCCATAATCTATCCAGGCCAACCCCATGCAGGCCCATGATGGGTTTTGTACATGAGCCTAACTTCTTGTTTTTCTCACTTGGCTATGTGTGTCGTTGTTGTTGTTGTTGTGTGTGTGTGTGTGTGTGTGTGTGTGTGTATTGTTGGTGCTGGTGGGACTCGTGGTGTGTGTGTGTGTGTGTGTGTGTGTGTGTGTGTGTGTGGTGGTGGTGGATGGGTGTGTGCATTCACATGCGTGCACACTGAAAACATACAAAAGCAAGCCACTAAGACTCTCCAAGGCCAAAAGGACACTTGTCAGACATTCCAGAAGGCTGGGCAGCCTCTGCTGCATTGGCCTCCCTCGTCTGCAGCTCCTGGCTTGGGGACACTGCCAAAGCACTTTAACTATGAGCTGTTGCGCTGTGTTCCCTGGTGCAGCAAAAGACAAAAGTTCAGGAGTGAAACCTGTACCTTTTCCATGTCTGCTTCTTTTTTTAAAAAAATATATATTTTATTGATTTTTTACAGAGAGGAAGGGAGAGGGATAGAGAGTTAGAAACATCAATGAGAGAGAAACATCGATCAGCTGCCTCTTGTACGCCCTCCACTGGGGATGTGCCCGCAACCAAGGTACATGCCCTTGACCAGAATCGAACCTGGGACCTTTCAGTCCGCAGGCCGACGCTCTATCCACTGAGCCAAACCGGCTTCGGCAATGTCTGCTTCTTAAATAGCAGATGATATGCGGGCTTAGAATTGAGTCCAGGGAATTTCCTGACCTTCAGCCTCCTCTTGGGGGTTCTAGATGAAGTGACCAAGTGTGTTGTTAGAACAGGTCAGAGGGTACACAGTGCATCTTGTCCCAGGCAACATTAACCAGAGGGTCATGTCAACATGTCACCCCTCCTCTACACCCATTCCCATGCTGACTGCTAACTTCACCAAGGACATAGTCATTCAGTCAAAGGGGTGTTCCTGTCTCAGATGCTGTGAAGTTGCTGTTTCTTGGTGTTTCATTCTGTTGAGTAATAGCAGAGAAATATTTGATCATATAGCTGCAGAGTATGGTTATTGAGTTCCAAGCACAGAACAGGAAGCTAAGTATTGAAGGAAAAAGGAAAGAAAACAGAAAAGAAGATGAAAACAATGAGAAAGAGAAATGTAGATTTAAATTTAAATTCTGACTTTTTGGAAAGGAAAAAAACGTTGTCTGCTTTAGATTTGGTTCATTCCTGCTTCAATGGAGAAATCTTGTTTGGGTTATTTCTTTGTGTGAGGACTGGCAAAGTCTAGAACTGATGCGGTCTTTAGCCTTTTTGAGGCGTTTAATGGCAGTCTGCCCTTAACTGGTTTGGCTTCAGACACTGTGTTTGGGATACTCTCCTCCCCACCCCCGCCCTTTTTTAAAAAACTGAGCTATTTTCTTTCCCTAAAATGTTCTGGAATATTTTCCCAAGTTGTATTTTGTTCATCACTGATCTAGGTGTTTCGCCTTCCCATGCCCCTGCGGGCCTCCTCTCTGTCTCTCTGTCTTGGCCTCCTCTACCGCACTGTCTCTGAGTGGCTAACAAAAGCAGCGGTTTTAAAGAACCTCAACTGCCACCCACAAGCTCCAGTCTCAGAGAAGGTTCAGTGACAGTTCAAAGTGGAACAGCTCCAGGGAACAGAGTGGCAGGTGGAATTGTGAACACCTAGATTGAGTTAGGACACCTGGTTTCTAGGTCCCCGACCCCTTTGAGATCTTGACTAACTCACCGGCTCTCTGAGTATTGGTCTCCTCATGTTCACAAGGAGGAGTCGTATGGGGTGGGCACTCAGTTTTGATGACCTTGACTGTATTCTAAGCCTTATTTGTTATTTTTCAAATAATTTTGAGGCTACCACCTATCACTCCACCAGGAAAATATTGAGTTTGATCTATACATGACCATGTTTTGTTTTATGTTTTCTTAACTTTCATATTTTAAGTTTTGCATAAATAATAAATGCACATAGGGAAACTTCAAACAGTACAGAAGAGGAAAAGGAAGATCTCCTCCCACCCCCAAAGCCCAGCTTCCTCTCTAGAGTCACCACTGTTGCTAGTTTCTCGTGTGTCCTTCTAGAAATTTGCTGTATGTGTACACAGACCCCCCTTTTTAATTACAGATAGGGTGAGCTCATACAGATAGTTCTGCCCCTTGGATTTCCCCCTCCAAACAATGTTTCTTAGAGATTGTTCCATGGAAGTGCCTGCAGAGCTCCCTCATTCTCTGCAGTAGTGCACACACAACTCCTCTCACCGAGGGCTCGCAGTCTCCCATTGGTGGACAAGTGTTAGCCTTTTGCTGTTATAGACTGCATGCAGTGAATATTCTCATACAGGCTTGCTGGGTTTTGTATGTGCCTTACTTTGAAAACAAAGTCATTGTCTAAGTTGTGCTCTTTTTCAGTCTCTACAGTTAATAACTGAAGATGTCTAGTCTGAATGGTCAAATCTGAATTAAGTGGAAGAAAGCAGCATGCCCACCTTTCCTCTCTTGGACGGCTCTGTGTGGCTGGTGCTTTGGAACCAGCAAGGGTGTGGCTTTGGAAGAGCTTGTCTCCAAGTCTTAAACCCCACAGATAAGGACGCAGACATCGATGAAGTGTGCCGAGCAGTGTCTGCGTGCTGTGTGGAGATGAGTGAGAGTCCACTGAGTAGCTGGGGCAGGATTTTCTACACTGGCAGGAGTCTTCTCAGGCCACTGAAGACAGTTCTGCACCCATTTATTTGTCATATCAATAACTTACCAGACCTGAGTCATTCTTAAAAAATGTTCAAAGTATCTGAGTTATAAAAATTAACAGTTAACCTCTGAACTACCAACAAAAACTTTTACAAGCCTCTTTTTCCTAACCTGAGGGTTTCTGATAATAGAAATATTCTATGCACACATTTCTCTTATAAACACAATTGGGCATTTGTTTTGTTAGTTATCTCAGAAAAATAGGAGCATCTTTTTTTCAGGAGGTTCACAAATGACTATACCTGGAAATGATCACCATCCCTTGCCTTGAAAGAGGTCTAATGAACTGAATTCTTCCCGGTAGCTGGACTTTGTCTTACTTGAAAAAGTATTGAAGAACATTTTTTCCCTTGTGCACAGTCCCTGGCCTCCTCCTCAGTCCTTCAAATGGAGACTGTAATTATGCTCTAGCAAGCTATGCAAATGAAACACTCAGTTATTTTGCCACCAGTCACGACTTTTTTTTCTGTTCTCAAGCTAAGAACATAAGAAATGCCCAGGTGCTTTCACTCACTTATCACATCATTTTCCGAGCCTCCTGTGTGCTGGGATGGTGCCTGGCGGTGAGAGTTTTTTGTGGTGGGCTTAATCCTGGGAGAGAAAGCTGAACTCTGGACAGACTATTCCTGTCCCTGCAGTAGCTCGTTATTGAGCAGAGAGCTATCAATCTAGCCAAACCCTCCTCGAAACCTTCCTGTTTGTGAACTGGACAGCTTTTGATGACTTGCTGTCTCAGTGGTACTTCCTTGCTGTCAAAGGCAACCTGTGCTTAGAGGGTTGCTCTCAGTTTGAGCATTTGTTCCTGTTCTTCAGTCTAAGGTGAGGCAGAGGGCAGCCAAGGACAGTTGAAAGAACAGGTGGACCGGGTCTCAGGAGGCAAATTTGAAAATAGTTCTTTTGCTAACCAGAGCATATCCCTTCACCTCTCTGGGCTTCCTCTTCTCTGCCATAAAATGAAGGGATGGGTTAGATGATCTCCAAGGTTCCTTACAAAGCCTATCATTCTAGTGTTCCACAGCCACACATAAAAACCCACCTCATTTCTTCCCACATTATTTCCAACAGCCTATTAGTTCTTGTGAGGGCAGGAGCTATCTGTTCCAACTACAAGCCCACTGCCTGATACACGGAGTGGGGGGTGCAATAAAGATTTAAGTGAGTGTATCAATACATTTTTTTAAAAAGAATGGTTTAACACCCTCTCCCCCTAGCTGGAGGAAGTTCCTGCCATGAAATTAATTGTTCCTTAAGGAAACCAATTCTCTCAGTGTGTGAAGTTGTTGTCTTTGGCCCTGAACTAGGAACAAATAGACTGAAAAGCATGGTTTTCATTATTATAGCATATCACCCAGGCAGAAGTTAAGCAAATTTGACTGGTAAGCTGTTTTGAGAAAAACTAGAACCTTTTAAAATGCATTTTTTTGTGTGAGAATGCTAATGATAGAATTTATTAGAGAATTTTTCAGTTGTCTTCTGAAGTGAAGTATGACATGCTAAAATTAAAAATGGTAGTAAGTGCAGATAAACAGAAAAACTTAAAACACTTGAAAAACTTAAAACATTTCTAATGACTTTATCCAATCACAATTAACATTTTAATGTAATTTTTTATCACTAATTTTTCTCTTTGCAAAAACTGAAATGCTTTTCCTCAATCATTTACTTGTTCCTAAGCTTAGCTCACACTTCTTTGGGGCATCCTTTTTAGACAAAGCACTAATGGGGTCCTGCCTGCGTACAGGTCTCTGGCCCAGGCACTGTTTTTACATGTGAGATGGATTCTCCTTCACCCTAGGTATTGCTGCATACCCAGCAAGCACTGAGGCTCACAGCTTCCGCAGCTCTACCATTCACATGCGGGTGGTCTGAGGAAGTGCACTACACCCAGGTGTCCTGGTGAAATGATGCCATATGTAGTGCTAACTAACCTTTGTAGAATTTAGTTGTGACCACTATGTTCTGTGAAAGGCTTAAAATGTATTATAGACAAAGGGAAGGTGTGAAATAAGATTTTTAACAGGGTACAAGACCTGAGACTAATGAGTCAGGAGTGGGGCCAGTATCTGAGGCTCCATGAATTGAGTTAAGGTGATAATTACTTAAACAGTATCGATTGACAGGGAAGTACTTTGGAAGGGACCCCAGAAATCTATAATCCAAAGCACAAACATTGTGATGGTTTCCTTTTGATAAGATGTTGTGGACCCTTGTCATTGATCTCCTATGTTCCTCCCTCCCACAGTGATGAGTCACCAGCACCAGCAGCAAATGGCACCCAGTACCCTGAGCCAGCAGAACCACCCTACTCAGAACCCAGCAGCGGGGCTCCTGAGTATGCCCAATGCGCTGACCACTCAGCAGCAGCAGCAGCAGAAACTCCGGCTTCAAAGGATCCAGATGGAGAGAGAGAGGATTCGAATGCGTCAAGAGGAGCTCATGAGGCAGGTATGGTCTTCCAAGGTGCTTGGTGGCGCTTTGTGGCCTTTGTTGCCAAAGCTGTTGGCTAGGTAGCTGCCAGCTATTAGGGTAAATCTTCCTCTAGAAGCATTAGAGGCCCAACGCCCTGCTCCAGACCTCTCAAGTAGAATGAGTTTCTTGTCCCAGCCTCTGCCTGCACTATCTGCAGAGCCACCTGAGTACAGGACTAGCTACACTAGCATGGCTGCCTTTGGCTTTTGCTAGCTTTAGAAGGAGAGAAGGAATATATTCCAATTATCTATTGCTTTGTAACACGTTATCCCAAATTTAATGACTTCAAACAGTAGCCATTTTATGATATTACACACATCTTGGGTCTGGAATTTAGGCAGGGCTCAGCTGGACTGTGCTTTTGCTCTATGTGGTGTTGACTGAGGTCACTGAGTGTTGTTCAGCTGGTGGACAGGCTAGTCTGGAGGGTCCCAGATGGCATCGCTCAAGCGTGTGGCACCACAGTCAGGATTGCTGGAAGTGTGCTTAGCTGGGACTAAAGCCCGAAGCGTCTACCTATGGTATCTCTAGTATGGCTATCTCAGAGTAATGGCACATATTACATAGCAGCTTGGGTCTCCCCAAGAGAATGTTCCAAAAGACAGAAAATGGAACTGGCCAGTGTACTTAAGAGCCTGGCTCTGGAACTCAGAGTCAGGTCTGCCATATTCTCTTGGTCAAAGCAGTCACAGATTAGAGCAGGTAGCAGAAGATGCTCTGTAGAAAAATGACAAAGAATCTGTGACCATATTTGATCTGCTGTGGAGCATGATAAAGAGGGGAGTTTGAGGGAGAATGAGCAAGGAAAATGGTTTGCATGTGGACTCTGGTAGAGTGGTCTGCAAAGCTGTCTTGGCATTGATCATTCATTTATTCATTCGATCAGTCAATAGACTGCTGCTGTGTGTTCTCTCTAGGTCAGGCTCAGGGCTGTACCTCAAAAACTGAATAAGGAGAATCCCTGAAGGAACCCATGTTTCCCCTGCTTCGGTGGCTTGGCCTATCCAAGACACAACATGAGCTGCTAAACTAATGCAGCACATGTTTTCTGGTCTCATAAATTTTGCTGGCTACATTTTGGGGAGGAAAGCTTCATTTATTGTTCTAATTCTTCAAACTTTGCTTTATGACTCCCATGAAGCCAGATACACGAGTAGCTTCCTTTCACTGGCTTTTAAGGAAGTAAGAAGTTATAATTGGTTTAGAGAGCTTTCTTGCAGGGAACTGGGGGCATTAGGGTAAACACTATTTTCTCTTTTAATTACAACTGATACTTTAAAAAATATACGTAATCTATTTCTCATCAAATAAATTAAAAGATATAAAGTATCCAAGCTGCATGAGGTTTTAAAAACATGGTAAATTAAAATAATTCCTTAGAGCCTTTGAAAATGAGGGAAATGAATACAAATTGTGCTTTTTGTTCATTTGAACTGTTCCACTGAACTCTGTAACTACAGTTGTGCCTTTACTCTGAGGATTTGTATCTGAACTCATAGTTATTTCAGGTAACAGTTATTTATGTTGTTTTGAGATAAACAGTATCATGTTTCTCAGAAGGGAAATAATTACATTATTGTTTTCTGTCTTTGGATAAGAATTCCATTTGGAATAATTTTTCTATTTAATAATGTAGAATAAATTAAACAGTATTATTTTAGGAACATTTGTAGGTTTTCTGTTAGTTTTAGATTTAAATGAGCTTTACTGAGTTTTTTCCCTTAGGCAAAGCCATACCAAAGGCTTGTTTCTCAGTTTCTGCCTCTTTCTTTGCTTCTCTTTCTCTTGCCTCAACTCCTTCTTTCCCACAGAAAGTATTTCTGAAAAGGGGTGGGGAAAAGTGCCCTAAATTGTTTCCTCTATTCCAGCCCTAAGTGCCTTTGAACCAGAATGTATTATTGATGGTTCCTATTACAGAAATGCCAACCAAGTTCCTTAATGCTGATCCCCAGAGGCTGTGGCATTTGGTGCATTTTGCTGCCTCATAGCGTGCATTCCATTGTGTAGGACAGGGAAGGAGAGCTGTCTGGATTTGCACAGAGGCTCACACAGTTCAGCTTTGACTGTGTGTGTGTGTGTGTGTGTGTGTGTGTGTGGTTAGAAGGAAGAGATGAAATGGATAGTTGATGTCTCATTACTTTTATTATGGAATATAGGAAAAATGGTCTGACGAGACTACTTAAAGCCATATAGTAGTTGGAGTGGTCTATAATAGTTTTCTGGGGCATTTGTCAAGATGCCTGATGGTTCAAGTGTGGATTATGTCTATCATCTTGGTGGTTTTTCTACTTGTTGTTTTTTTGTTTGTGTGTTTTTTGGTGTGTTTTTTTTTTTTTTTCTACTTCACTATTTGCACTTAAGCCAGGGCAGAGGCAGGGATGGATTGGCAGTAAAAGTGATATTTGGCTCAGCTATTAGCTACCTTCCAGCATCTGGTAGAAATGTGAACTTTCCTCTCTTCATTGTACCCCACTCTCATGTCCTCGCCATCAACAACTGCCTGCACATCCTTGGCTCACCGGGCAGTTAGTAACTCCTGCTCTCCCCATGCTTGCAGGATGGCCCTGGTTATGGAGCCCATCTTCACTAGGTCCTTGTCCTGTAGGCATGCAGTTCTCTCAAGGGAGGCTTTCCTATGCTCTATCTCTGTATTAGGAAGGAAGCTTAGCACATTTAATAAGTAGATTAATTTATTCCCCAATTTCTGGGAAATCATCACACTCCTGTATATTTTTATTACTAGGGGCCCGGTGCACGAAATTCGTGCACTTGGTGTGTGTGGGGGGGGAGTGTCCCTCAGCCCAGCCTGCCCCCTCTCACATACTGGGAGCCCTCAGGCGTTGACCCCCATCACCCTCCAATCGCAGGATCGGCCCCTTGCCCAGGCCTGACGCCTCTGACAGAGGTGTCAGGCTTGGACAGGGGACCCCCATCTCCCCCCGATCACTGGCTCTGGCCCCCGCCCAGGCCTGAGGCCTCTGGCCCAGGAATCATGCCTGGGCAGGGGACCCCCATCTCCCTCTGATCGCTTGCTCCACCCCCCGCCCAAGCCTAACGCCTCTGACCCAGGCTTCAGGCCTGGGCAAGGGGACCATCATATCCCCCCAATCCCCGGCTCAGCCCCCCACCCAGGCCTGATGCCTCGGCCAGAGGAGTTGACCCTCATCACCCTCCGATCACCAATCACCGGATCGGCCCCTTGACCAGGCCTGAGGCCTCCGGCAGAGGTGTCAGGCCTAGGCAGGGGACCCCCAGCTCCCCGCGGTTGCAGGCTCCGCCCCTGCCCAGGCCTAACGCCTCTGGCTGAGGCGTCCGGCTCGGGCAGCGGGGACCCGCAGCTGCAGCAGCCCCGTGATCGTGGGCTCCGCTTTAGGCCCAGGCAAGGGACCCCTAGCTCCCGGGACTGCCAGCTTCGACCGTGCCCAGCTCCCATCGCTGGCTCCACCCCTACTTCCTGCTATCACTGGCCAGGGCGGAAAAGGCACCTGATTCTCCAATCATGGCTGGGGGGCAGGGCAAAGGCGGCTCCAGGGCCGCCTTTGCCCTGCCCCCCAGCTCTTAGCTCCCCCCTGGGTTTCCGATCACTGTCAGTGGCAGGGGGCTTCTTCCTGCTTTCCCTTTCGCCTCCCTGCATTGTGCCTACATATGCAAATTAACCGCCATCTTGTTGGCAGTTAACTGCCAATCTTAGTTGGCAGTTAATTTGCATATAGCCCTGATTAGCCAATGAAAAGGGTATCGTCGTATGCCAATTACCATTTTTCTCTTTTATTAGTGTAGATTCTTAGATATATGATAGATGTGAGAGCTCTTTATAAATTATGTGCTATATAAATATTCTGTTTCTTCTGTTCTTCCTTCTTCTTCCTCTTCTTGCTTCTTCCTTCCATGCCATTCATCTCTAGGCATAGAGTTTGATGATATTGTGCCATGGAGAAAACCACTTCTCGGTCCTCATTGCACAATCTAATGTACACCTCCCAATCCTAAGGGCTCAAATGTTAACTCATTGTCACTGAAATCATGTCAGGATATTAACAAAGTGGATTTGAGGAAAGTTTGACTTCAGTTCTAAAGTGAACCTCCATTATTACATAATGGAAAAATATTTTTCCTTCCTTCCTGTATCTCCTCAATCCTTTATTCAACCAACATTTATATAGTGGAAAATAATAAATGGGACATGGCTGCCCTCAGGTAAGTTATATTTTAGCAAAGGGAACAAGATGATTAAATCTAATCATTTTCCAGAAAGGGAATTCAAACACTTCCCTACTTTAGGGAATCCAGGTGGCTCCCATCTTTGACTCTTATTACTGGAGCAGAGACCAGACACCGGCAAGCACAGAGGCTTATGAATGTGAGCGCAGGATGCTTCTTTATTTTCTTCAGTGGCCCATCAGGCCAAGTTATTGAACAGCTACAGAATTAGTATCAAAGAGCCAATGAGGATTGCTATCTCCCCCAGGTAGGAACCTTCTGAAGTGAAGCAGTTTCATTAAAAATGCCTTGCTTCTACAATTAAACATTGGCTGCTATAGCAACAGAGTTGAACTACTTGGATCTGATAATTGGTGAATTATCTCAGAATGTGTTAGGTGCTCTGAGTAGAGGGGTGCCACCAGCACCGGGGTGGGGATCCCAGGACACTACCTTTTTAAGAAAGTAGATCTTCCCCTGCTTTCAACAGGCATCTATCACAGACATTGTGCAGAGTGAACTTTCGTGAAAGACCTTCTCCACTGGTCCTGATAATGAGAGTTTGATTTTTGCTAAATTTCCCAAAAGGCTATGAAGCAGTTCTGGGCCCATCAGAGCAGTGGCAATCCTAGAAAGAGCAATTTCAGTTGAAATTGTACTTCTTGGTATCTTCATATTTTTAGAAAAGGAATTAGAATTCAGTTTGTGGATTTTTTTTTTAAGTTTTTTTTTTTTAAATATATTTTATTGATTTTTTACAGAGAGGAAGGGAGAGAGATAGAGAGTTAGAAATATCGATGAGAGAGAAACATCGATCAGCTGCCTCCTGCACATCTCCCACTGGGGATGTGCCCGCAACCCAGGTACATGCCCTTGACCGGAATCGAACCTGGGACCTTTCAGTCCGCAGGCCGATGCTCTATCCACTGAGCCAAACTGGTTTCGGCAGTTTGTGGATATTTTTTCTTTTTTTTCTTTTTTATTAAGTAGAAAACTAAAGTTTTAACTTTTAAAAATATAATTGAGTGCTTTGTTTTTTTCCTAATTGAGACAAAATAAATCATTTTGCTAAGTAAAAGAAGTCGTACCCCAAAAAGCTACATACTATATAATTCCATTTATATGACATTCTGGAAAAGGCAACCAATAGGGACAGAGGACAGATGAGTGGTTGCCAGGGTTAGGGGTGAGGGAGGAGGGCCTGACTACAAAGGGACAGCACTAGGGAATTGGAGGGGGGGGTGGTAATGGCACAGTTCTACATCTTAGTTTTAGTGGCTGTTTCACAACGGTATGTATTTGTCAAAACTCAGAACTGTATGTAAATAAAATCATAGCAAGCATAAAACACATTCATTATAAAAATATTTAACATACTCAAAAACAAGGAAGAACATCATCACTCATGCTCTTACCTAGGTAGAGTAACTACGAAGATGTGATTTCTTTCTAGTCTTTGTATGGATTTGTGTGTGTACCTTGTTATTTAAAACACAGTTACTAGCATATCACATTACTGTTTTGTCATCTCCTAATGCATTGGGCAGTCACTTTATATTCTGTATCATGGAAATTGTGCTGTGACTTTGGTTGTGTCTATTCTAAGCTGCCTGGAATCTTTTCTACAACAGGGCTAAACGTATATTTTAAGATTACATGAGCCACACCTGCTTACAATGACTATAGAATACTAGGGACCCGGTGCACGATATTCGTGCACTGGGTGTGTGTGTGGGGGGGGGGGGAGTGTCCCTCAGCCCAGCCTGCCCCCTCTCACATACTGGGAGCCCTCAGGCGTTGACCCCCATCACCCTCCAATCGCAGGATCGGCCCCTTGCCCAGGCCTGACACCTCTGGCTGAGGCGTCCGGCCCGGGCAGCGGGGACCCGCAGCTGCAGTGGCCCCACGACCGTGGGCTCCACTTTAGGCCCAGGCAAGGGACCCCTAGCTCCCAGGACTGCCAGCTTCGACCGTGCCCAGCTCCCATCGCTGGCTCCACCCCTACTTCCTGCTATCACTGGCCAGGGCAGAAAAGGCACCTGATTCTCCAATCATGGCTGGGGGGCAGGGCAAAGGCGGCTCCAGGGCCGCCTTTGCCCTGCCCCCCAGCTCTTAGCTCCCCCCTGGCTTTCCGATCACTGTCAGTGGCAGGGGGCTTCTTCCTGCTTTCCCTTTCGCCTCCCTGCATTGTGCCTACATATGCAAATTAACCGCCATCTTGTTGGCAGTTAACTGCCAATCTTAGTTGGCAGTTAATTTGCATATAGCCCTGATTAGCCAATGAAAAGGGTAGCTCGTACGCCAATTACCATTTTTCTCTTTTATTAGTGTTGATTCTGTTGTTACAGCCTAAAATTCAACACAGTATTTACTCAGTATTATAATGGACATGTTTGCAACTTTGCCTAATGAAATGGAAAATTTTAGTAACTGGTAAGAAATTGAGAAACAGGCTTCTCAGTCCCTATTTACCCGTCTGAGAGAACAATTCCTTTACATGGAAACAGACTCAGGCCTTTATCTGAGGAGAGTGTTTCTTTTCATGTGTATTATTCATTTAAATATGAAGCCGGGGGTATGCGTGGGGGCTTCTGTCTCCAGTATTTTAATCTTCCTGTCAGTCCCCAGGGCCCCTTCTCAGGGTCTGCGTTGTTGAGAAACCGGTATTGTTCTCAAGCAAGCTCAGGACTGAGTTTACCTCCATCCTTTCCTTGATTAGGGCTCAGTGGACAGAAGAATGCAGTTCAGTCAAACAAAAATGCTGACTAAGGTTGGCCTCTGGTTGCCAGGGCAACAAGGAGGAGGACAGAGGGTTTGGGCGGGAGGCTGTGGAATTTTTTTGGCTGGTCTCAGAGATTTCTCTTGGGCTTGAACACCACTATTGGGTCCTGCTGGCCAGCTGGCGGGCTTCTCACAGCCATTCCTGACCAAGGGTGCTGGAAGGGACACGCCCGGCTGTGAGCAGCACTGGTCTGGGGTGAAGGTTCTGAGGTCTGTGTTTTGTCATGTGAAGAATAGCTATTTAGAGAGGTTAAAAAGTGTCATATCATAGCAGGTCATGAAGCATACGTGGTGGCTATTTTATAAAGTCTTTCCTTTAGAAAAGGAGCTAAAATTTAACTTTTAAAAAAACATTTTATAGAATTACATTTCAGGGTTGACTGTGATTCCACCAACCTTTAAATCCCTCTAGAACACCCTGGCTCTCTAAATTCTTTCATTCATTGTTCAACATGCTCAGGACACTGAATGCAGAGCGATGAGCAGATAGACTTGGATCCTTTCCTCACAGAGCTCTTCCACCTTCTGTCAAGTGTTTGGTTTGCCCACAAGTCCCAGAAATAATCCATTTTCTAAAATCTTCTCATTTTTTGAAAAAATAATATCAATTCCAGTCTTTTTAAAAGGACCCTTTAGAAAATGTTATAAATTGAACACATTTTTAAACGTAGGTTCACCAAATTTGCACGAAGGGAAAAGCAGGTGCTAATTTCTGGTCTTAATGAGATCACCAAAGTATGAAGAACTATTCCATTTCAAGGTCCATTCAGCTATTTTTTTAAGCAAAGAGAGTGTCATGGAAGTTATGCTGTGATTATAATATCTAAATTATAATGTGTTCCGTAATGTGATTCCCAGAAACAACAGAGATTATATAATAACACAATGTTGTTATATACATCCTGAATTAAAAGAGCAACAAACAGGCCGTGTATAATAGTACGGACTCTAATTGTCTTCCTGAAAATGCTAGAGTTCCCGTTGTTCTTTCATAGCGGCAGTTCTGGCAGCTGAGCCTGTGATGAAGTGTTTCAAGAAGGGAGGCTCCCAAAAATGTGACAGTGGGTTTCTAGAACCCTTTGGCACAGGCATTTTTCTATGAAGGTGAATAATTCAGCGTTCTGCCTCTAAAGCCTCAGCCTTTGGGCAGAGAGAGGCGCTGATCTGCATGGGAATAACTGTTTTAATGTTAGGATTTCAAAAGGTCTTTATTTTTTCATTAGTTTCTAGTCACCCCACCTTTTATAATTAAAACAATCCAATCTTCCATTTTTCTGGAATCCCTGGAACGCACACTTATATCAAGCAGGACACCCTTGGAAAAGGTTATTGTCATTTGTTTCTCTTTGAAGTATATTCCAGGGAGGCAGGAGCCATGGCAGAGGCCGTCCTCAGCCCCGGACTGGCCGCAGAGGCCCTCACCTGTTGTGGAGTTGCTCACTCTGCTGTTGATTTATTCTGAGGGTGAGCTGCAGGCCCTGGGGAGCTGGAGGGGAGGAGGTCTGGGGTTTGCTTCCTCCTACTGACAAATCAGTGTTTTCACACCTTCACCCTCCAGCTCTTTAATCACCACCCTCTCCCCCAGCTGTTAGGAGAGGGTGTTGTTGTCTTTTTAAATATATTTTTATTGATTTCAGAGAGGAAGGGAGAGGGAGAGAGAGATAGAAACATCAATGAAGAGAGAGAATCACCAATTTGCCGCCTCCTGCACGCCCCCACTGAGGACCGAGCCCACCACCTGGGCATGTGCCCTTGACTGGAATCAAACCCGGGACCTTTCAGTCTGAAGGTTGAGCCAAACAGGCCAGGGCTAGGAGAGGGTGTTTTTAAACCTACATATAATTATTCATTTCAGGGAGCTAGATGGATGACCACAACCTCAACCAAAAACTCCGAGAGAGAGTCTCAAAGCCTTCACTTTGCAGCAATCTTTCCACTCCAGCCTGGGTCTAGAGACAAAGTAAAGTTGTGGTGGAGGAAGGAAGGAGTGGATTACCAGAAGCAGCTTTCCAGATCTTTCTGAAACTGGCCTTTAAAATCTGAAAGTATAACTTTGCTTGATGTGTTGTGTTTTCCTAGGACACTAGCTCCACCCATATATACATTGAAAAAGAACGTAGAACCATGCAGTTCAATCACTTTCCCAATTCAGGACAGTTAACTGTGTTCAAGAGTTAAATGGGCTGTTTCAATAAATCCTCCTCTAAACTGTCTGAGGGGTGGGGGTCGGTATTTCCATATCAGAGCTGGGAAAACGGGCCCAGAGCAATGAAATACCCTGTTCCAGTCTCACAGCCAGTAGGTGAAAGGGCCAAAAATTTGAGGTCTGCCAACCTCAGCCCTCGGCTTTCCTCTGTCTGCCACACTGTTGGCGTGGTGGCCATGAGAACAGACTCTGGAGCCAGATTGTGGGAAAGTTGCTTAACTTCTCAGTGCCTCAGTTTCCTCATCTGCCATATGGAGACAGCTGGATAGTCCTGAGGATGAAATGAAATAGTTTGTTAAAGTGCTCAGAACAGTGCTTCACACATTGGGAGCCATTCGCAGGTATTAGCTAATATTCCTGCCTCTAAAAACATTTACTACTATGGGTTATTCATTCTGTTGGCTGCCCTACAGTACTAGCTTCTTTATAAACATGCTTCTAAATTTTTATAACATCCCAGAAAAGTGAGTCAGATGAATAAACTATCAAGAAAGGTTAAGAATTTAGTCCCAGACATTATAGCTGGGGAGTAGCTGAGCTGGGACTTGAACTCCAATCTTTTTTATGCGAAAAACACTTTTTCCCTGTGCCAAGCTCAGGACATGCCTAATAGCACTGAGCCTTTCACAACTGCTTGAGAATTGCAGTGTCCAGTACCCCAGAGAATGCAGAACAGCTAGTTCCACCCCAGAATGGACTGATAATTAGAAAGTCCTTCATCATATTGGCCTCAAATTTGGGTAGAAGGGATCTTCCTGCTCCCATGTAATGTTTCCTTGATAGTTTGAGAGCCAAAGTGTGCCCCTCAAATCTTTCCTCTGGTTAAATAGTCTCCTACTTCTTCATAGGACATTTCATCCAGACCCCTCCCATCTTAATTTTCTTTTCTGGTCAGTCTTTGTAAAGACCTCAGCAAAGTGTAGAATAGATACCTGGATACAGCCTTGACAAGGTGGGCAGGTTGGTTGAAATGCCCAAGGGAACAGTGCTAACCTGCTACTTGAGATGGAAGCTGGGTTTGGACCAAGGAGATATCAGGGACATGGACTCCACCAGGCTTGTCTCTTGTCCATCATTATTTGTATAGCCTGTTTCGCCCTCTGGAATGCTCCATGAGGTAGGGCACTGTCTGTATTTGCTGCTGTGCCTCTGCTTCTGAGAACAGTATCTGGCACCTGCTAGTCTCCATAGTACTTAAATAAATGAATGAATGAATGAATGAATGAATGAATGAATAAAGGAATACAGGAATGACGGAATTGTTGTGGGGATTGAGAGTCAGCTGACTTGGATTTTGAGTTGGGCTAAGTGGTGTGGGCCTTCAGAGAAAGCTTGAAGTTAGTAGGAAGAGCTGCTTTGGGGCTTGATGAGGAGTGTTTTGGGAGACATGAGGTTTCAGACCCCTGCTGGATGTGTTTGTTTAGGAGTTCAGGGCTGGGAGAAAGGGAAGGTAGCTTGCTGTAGCTATGGTAGTCAGGGAAGGCATCCTGGAAAAGGTGGTGTAATGGAACCTCTAAGGCAGCAGTCGCCAACCGGTGCTCCATGGACCACTGGTGGCCTGTTAGGTCTGAAAGGTTGGTGACCGCTGCTCTAAGGGTGGGTGAGATCTGGCTAAATGAAGGGAGACCCAAAGTACGGAGGAGTCTAGGATACTGAAGACTTGTTTGGGAGAACAGGGTGGGTGGGGGTGGAGGGGATACTGTGTAGGGGTCTGTGAATAGACCTGTTGAACTGGAGTGGAAGTGGGAGATGAGAGACAGACCAGGGGGCTTGGATGTGCCTCCAGCTTAGCATTTCTTCTGCCTCAACTAGAGGAAGCTGAGGACGGAGCACAGGGTTGGTTATGGCAGCTGCACCATCAATTCTCTGAGTTGGAGTCCTGAGTCATGTCCTGGACCAGCTTTGATCAACTGTCCCCTGTTTCCACATCAGTTTACATAGTCCAGTGCCCCCATCTTCTATCTTTGCTTCAGCTGTTCCAGTTCCAACAGTCTTCACTGTCTGCTGCTTCTTGGTCAGTGTTTGCCTCTTGGTTCTGCCTACACAGGGCCATGGGTATCAAGGCAGCTAGAAGCATACTGAATCTGGGGTTGAATTTTATACCTAAACTTAGTTGTTTATTAAATCCTTCCTTGTTTGGATGGAGATGTGTTCATGAGGTTTGCCCTTATATTTAAAAAACTAGGATTTCATGCTGCTTTTTTTCTCCTTCCATTCATGAGCAGTAGTAGAAAAATACTGTCATTCAAAAAAAAGGTGATACTTTTAGAAATTCTAAATATAGAACTATCCTATCTAATAAAAGAGAACATGGTAATTAGCCGTACTTCCGCTACCCTTCCCATTGGCTAATCAGGGAGATATGCAAATTAACTGCCAACCAAGATGGCGGCAGGCAGCCAGGAAGCTTGAAGCGAACATGAGGCTTGCTTGCTTCAGTGACGGAGGACTCCAACGTTCCCCGCCTGCTGCTGCAGGCCTCTGAGCTTGCAGTTTGAAACATTGTTACAAATATAGAAGCTAAACAAAACCCCAGAAACCTGCTTTCAGCCAGACGGGATCTCAGAGCTGGAGTTGAAACAGTGTTTCTATTATAGAACCCAAACAAACCAGATACCTGCTTTCAGCAGCGGAGGCCTCAGAGTTGGAGCCAAGCCTCAGAGCTAAAGCTGGCCCAGTGCTGGGGTCCAACCCCAGCAGGTCCAGGGGTCCCCAAAGGTGTGGACGGAGTCGGCGAAGAAGGAATGACACAGAGAGAGCATTGAGTTCATCAGCAGCCTAGCCAGGATCTCTAGCCAAGTTCTGGTCAGGATCTCCAGTGAAGTTCTGGTTAGGATCTACAGCCAGGTTCTGTGTCCATGTTCTCTTGCTAGGTTCTCCAGCCTGGTTCTCCAGGTTCTCCAGCCAGGTTCTGTAGCCATGTTCCCTCGCTAGGTTCCCCAGCCAGGTTCTGTCCAGGTTCTCCAGGTGGGTTCTCTTGACTGGTTCTGTTGCCAGGTTCTGTAGGTTCTCCAGCCAGGTTCTGTAGCCAGGTTCTGTCTAGGTTCTCTAGCCAAGTTCTGTTTCGGTTCTCTCACTAGGTTCTCCAGCCAGGTTCGGTCGCCAGGTTCTTCAGGTTCTCTTGCCATGTCCTATACAGGTTCTGTAGCCAGGTTCTGTCTCTAGGATCTTCAGCCAGGTTCTCTCTCTAGGTTCTGTTGCCAGTTTCCATCCAGGATCTTTTGCCATGTTCTGTCTCTGGGTTCTGTGTCCAGTTTCTGTCCAGGATCTTTTGCCATGTTCTCTCCAGCGAAGTTCTTCTGTCTCTAGGTTCTGTGTAGGTTCTTTGTCTAGATTCTGTGTCCTGTTGTCTTGTTACATCTGTATTTATACCAGTTGATTCCAATCCTATCAATCTCTATTCCAAAGGTTAGGGCGTTTCTTATCTCCATTCCAGGGAGTAAAGATTATGTAGCTTAAGCATGATTGTTCATAGTTAGAGTGATTAATTACCCGCCTGGCACTTAGTTAAGGGGTTTTATTCCCTCCCTAACTTCAGGGGAAAATCCCTACCCGGGGAAACAACCTTTCTCAGACAGGTGACCTTGGTTAAAACACATAGTGCCAAGAAGGTGAGCAAACATATTAAGAACAGTATGCCATATATGCCATGTCCCTTGAAACAGCAAGGATGGACTGGCTTCCGGCAGCCCAGAATTAAAAAAAAGAGAGAGAAAAAGGAGCAGTTGGGAGCTTCAGTCACCTGCCAGCCTGAAAACAGCCCTCAGCCCTTCCCCCAGACTGGCCAGGCACCCCAGTGGGGACCCCCACCCTGAAAGGTGTGTGACCAGCTGCAAACAGCTATCATCCCCTCATCCAGGCTGGCCAGGCACCCCAGTGGGGACCCCCACCCTGATCCAGGACACCCTTCAGGGCAAACCAGCCGGCCCCCACCCGTGCACCAGGCCTCTATCCTATATAGTAAAAGGGTAATATGCCTCCCAGCACCAGGATCAGTGGAGCTGTGTGGCCTCCCGGCACCAGGATCAGCGTGACAGGGGGCAGCGCCCAAACCCCCTGATCACCCTACGGCTCTGTGTGTGACAGGCAGCCTTGCCCCAACCCCCTGATCAGCCCTGCTCTGTGTGTGACAGGGTGTGGTGCCCCCCCGCCCCCCCCCCCCCACGGGCCCTGCCCTGAGTGTGACAGGGTGCGGCACTCCAACCCCCCTGATCCGCCCTGTTCTGTGTGTGACGGGGTGGTGCCCTAACTCCCCTATCGACCCTACTCTGTGCGTGACAGGGAGGAGCTCCCCAACCCCCTGATGGGCCCTGCTCTGTGCTTGACAGGGGGGAGCTTCCCAACCCCCTGATCGCCCTGCTCTGTGCGTGACAGGGTGTGGAGCCACAACCCCCCTGATGGGCCCTGCTCTGTGAGTGACAGGGGGTAACGCCCCAACCCCCTTATTGGCCCTGCTCTGTGTGTGACGGGGTGGCACCGCAACCTCCCCATCGACCCTGCCTTGAGTGTGACAGGGGGCGGTGCCCCAACCCCCCAATCAGCCCTACCCTGATTGTGACTGAGGGTGGAATCACAAGCTCCCGATCCGCCCTGCTCTGTGCATGACAGGGGGCGGCACCCCAACTCCCTAATCAGCCCTGCTCTGAGCCCGACTAGGGGCTGCATCTAGGGATTGGGCCTGCCCTCTGCCACCCGGGAGCAGGCCTAAACCAGCGGGTCGTTATCTCCCGAGGGGTCCCACACTGCGAGAGGGCACAGGCCGGGCTGAGGGACCCTCCCTCCCCACCGAGTGCACAAAGTTTTGTGCACTGGGCCTGTAGTCCTATATAATAAAAGGGTAATATGCAAATTGACCCTAACAGCAGAGCCATTGGGAATGACTGGTCACTATGACACACACTGACCACCAGGGGGTAGATGCTCAATGCAGGAGCTGCCCCCTGGTGGTCAGTGCGCTCCCACAGGGGGAGCTCTGCTCAGCCACAAGCCAGGCTGATGGTTGCCAGCACAGTGGTGGTGGTGGGAGCCTCTCCCGCCTCCTCAGCAATGCTAAGGATGTCCAACTGCAGCTTAAGCCTGCTCCCCGCTGGTAAGTGGACATTCCCCGAGGGCTCCAGGGCTGCCAGAGGGATGTCTGACTGCCAGCTTAGGCCTGATTCCCTGGGGAACGGGCCTAAGCCAGTAGGTGGACATCCCCTGAGGGGTCCTAGACTGTGAGAGGGCACAGGCCGGGCTGAAGGAACCCCCCCCCCACCCCGATTGCACAAATTTTTGTGCACCGGTCCTCTAGTTATATTATAAAATATAATTAAGTGAACTGAAAATTCTCACCATTCTCCATTTATATTAAAAACTAATTTAACCCTGGCCAGTGTGGCTCAGTTGGTTGGAGCATCATACCTTATACCGAAAGGTCGTGGGTTTGATTCTTGGTCAGGGCACATACTCAGATTTCCTGTTCCATCCCCAGTGGGGTGGGTACAAGAGGCAACTGATTGATGTTTCTCTTTTACATCAATGTTTCTCTCTCTCTCTCTCTCTCTCTCTCTCTCTCTCTCTCTCTCTCTCCCTCCCTCCTTCCCTCCTTCCCTTTCTCCCCTTCATCTCTCTCTAAGATCAATAAAAACATGTCCTTGGGTGAGGATTTAAAAACAAACAAACACCCACACACACACTAATTTTATGTTATACAAAAAGGTTTTAAAAAAAGAAATTGTTTTCTTAGTCTTGCTCACGCATCATGATGAACTTCACACTTTAATCCTTCAGGGTGGAAGTTGACCAGGAAGAAGTGTCAGACACTCAGGCCACACAATAGTGTGACCTTTAAGATTTTTTATTTTGTTTTCAGGATTGGAATATAGAACATGAGATGATAATAATAACAGTTAACATTGATTAGGTGAGCTCATGTTCTATGAGCCTTACATATGTAACCTCACTTTATCATCACAGCAGCTCTATTGGGCAGATGCTGTTGTTATCCCCACTCTGCAAAAGAGGATCACAGGAGTTAAAGAATTGTCTGAGAGATGTCAGGGCCAGAATTCAAATCAAAGCATCTAGCCCTGGAATCCCTGCTCCTGACCACTTTGCCCTCCTGTTCACTCTCTATGTTTGGAGCAAGGAGGAGTGTAGTGGCATTATCACATGAGGATGAAGTTTGTGCCTGGTTAGTAAGCAGTGTATACTATAGGCTGTTATTGCTCTCATATTTGTGGTTGAAGGTGAGAATTGAATGTTCTTAGTTTATTTTTTATTACTAATTACAGTTTAAAATATCTTCATTTGAATTCCAATAATGTTTTTTACTTATGCATTGAGCAAATGTTTATCATGTACCTACTATATGCCTAGCTGCTGTAGGTAGTGGGGACATAGGAGTGAACCTGACAAAACCTTTCCCTCTTGAGCTAATGGGAAAGACAGCCAACAAATATATAAGTTGCTATGGAGAAATTTTCATGCAATCTTTGAGGAGATGGCATTTGTAGGAAATAAACATTAGTGAGGGAGTGAACTTTGGGAATATCTGAGGAGCATGTTCCAAGCAGAGGGAACAGTTGGTGCAGATGCTGGAAGTGGGAGAGGCAGCAGGGAGGGGATGTGTAAGGGGATGTGTCGGAGATAAAGGAGGAAAGTGGACAGGGCTGTCCTGCAGGGCTTTGTCATGTTCACTCCTATGTCCCCACTGCCTGCAACAGCTGGGATATAGTAGGTACTCGATAAATATTTGCTCAATGAATAAGTGAAGAACATGTGGGTGGGTTTCTAGTAGGGGCCAGCATGATCTTCGGGTTGGCTGCTGTGTGGAATAATCTTGGAGAAAGTGTTGCCCCTTATGATAACTTTCCAACTCAGACTAGCCTAATTTATATTTCAAAGTTATGGCCTGGCCATGTAGCTCAGTTGGTAGGAGTGTCATCCCATGCACCAAAAGGTTTCAGGTTTGCTTCCTGGTCAGGGCACAAACCTAAGTTGCAGGTTGAATCCCGGTTAGGCGGTGTTTGGGAGGCAACAGATCATGTGTCTTTCTCACATCAACATTTCTCTCTCTCTCTTTCTCTTTCTCTCTCATTAATAAAAGCATATCCTCAAGTGAGGAATATAAAAATAAAGTTATTCAGATGCATTTAACACCCTTTCTGTATTCTCTCATTTGTTAATCATTTGAAGGTGGAAAATGATACTGTGAGTCCCCTGCAGACAGAACATAGCCTTGTGCTTATGATGACCTGAGAGTCAAGTCTTTCAAGTAGAGAAACAGTGCTGCTGGAGAATGGAGCTTTGGTTATCTTTAATTTAAAATAGATGAAACAAATGTGAAATGGCACAGTGAACCTCTTTCCCCATTATAGTACAGGTTCTTTCAGCTTTGATTATTATACACATGCATGGGTGGGGTCCCTACACCTGGTAGGAGATCAGGGCCAATTGGGGTTGTCTCACCCAGTCCTGATAGGGACCGGGGGAAGGGAGGGTAGGGAGGGCTGCGGGAGGTTGGCTACTGGTGCTGGGGAGATTGGCTGGCCGAGGGAAGTTGGTTGTGGGAGCACACTGACCACCAGGGCGCAGCTCCTGCATTGAGCATCTGCCCCTTGGTGGTCAGTGTGCATCATAGTGACTGGTCGATGGGTCTTTTTGCTCATTTGGTTGTAACAGTCGCTTAGGCTTTTATATATATAGATAGATAGATAGATAGATAGATAGATAGATAGATAGATAGATATAGATAGTTCTTTTGAATTTTATTTACATATTTAGCCACATACAGGCATTAAAAAAAAGTTCTATATTGTATTTATGTGAAATATGCCAGGAGTAATTTAAATGAGGAAGAAAGCTTATACCTGGTATCTGGTATTTTTTCTTATAATGTAAACATTTTCACATTATATCATTATAAATGATAAATAATTCATATGCTTTATGTATCTAATATGGATTTTTTTTTATTCCATGAAACTCCCAAAATGATTCTTATGTTTGTATTCAGACTACCTAAAATTACAAACTCAAACAGTATTCTTAAAACATGGTGATAGCCCTAGCTGGTTTGGCTCAATAGATAGAGCGTTGGCCTGTGGACTGAAGGATTCCAAGTTCGATTCCGGTCAAGGGCACATGCCAGGATTTCGGGCTTGATCCCCAGTAGGGGGCATGCAGGAGGCAACTGATCAATGATTCTCTCTCATCATTGATGTTTCTATCCTTCTCTCCCTCTCCCTTCCTCTCTGAAATCAATAAAATACATTAAAAAATAATAAAAGGGCATCAGTTCGGGGCTAAACCCCACATTTATTAGTGTATGAATGTGCATGAGGGGTTGGTGGGTTCTAGGCTCCTCACACCAGGTTCAGTCCCTGTTGGTCACCGCTATGAGGCCTTCGGGTAAGCTTTGGTTGGGAAATAAGGTTTCCAATGCACACTGCTTGCCATGTAAGGACCAGCAGACTTTTCTATATTTATTCAGAGGCATTTCCAAGATTTGGATTATGGATTAAAATCAACTTTTTAAAAAATCTCCTTTCTTTTTGTTTGCTTGCTTTTTATGGATTAACTGAATAAAATCTGTGTTAGTTAAGTATTCTGATTATTTGCAAGCTAAATGAGCAAAAGTGAACCAGGAGCCCTTCCTAGCTAGGGCATTAATTTCAGTGTATGTTAGCAATGCAATTTCTTATCAGTCAGCCTCACTGTATGTGAGAAACATGTCACCATAACTCCTAGTAACAGTGCAGTGAACTCTAGTAACTGAAAATTTTTATAGCCGATGACTTCACTAGACTTGTCTAGACAGCAGTTACTCTGTGAAATCATAGCATATTAGGGCTGGAACAGATCTAATAAAGATATTGTAACTTACATGGCCTAAATATTCTCTTTGCCATTGTAGCCATAGGGTGGGGGTTTATGGGACAGTGAGACCAATGTTGTTAGCCTGGAAAGTGGGCAACTGATAGGCATAAGTATGGAAAGGGCCTAGCCTTGGTTTTGGATGAAGTATAAACATGCAAAACTATTCTCTGGAATTTGAAAGAAATTTGATGTCTGATTATGTTTGTCAAAATGGGAGAGACTCCCTGGAGGTTATACCTAGAGAAAATAATTGCAGTCAAATCCATAATCTTTGGGTTGACTCTCTTGGCAAAGTAATATTAGCTTTTTTAAAAAATAATGCTAGCATTCTGATTTTTGCTAATGAAATGCAGATGCTCTCAAACATTCATTCAGCAGAGGGATTTGGACTAGGTCTGCATGTTTCCCTAACCTTCAGCCATTTTAGTCCTTGACAAAATAATTAGTCTATAGAACAACTGATTGAAAAGTTTTTAACTGATTGTTTTGCTTTCCTGGCTACTGACATAAAAGTGCCAGCTATGATTTAATGTAGAGCTTGAACTCTGTAATCCCACAGTTTTACTGGCCAGTGCCTGGCAAAGACCAGAATGTACCTGCTAGTGCAGAGGAGTCCAATGGCTTTGATTGATGGAGATTTGGTCTGAATCCCTAGGATAAAAATAGCCTTGTCTCTGGGCATTTAAGCAATTGGATGGATGGGACATTACTAAGTGTCCCGAGAAGAAATATTAGCTGAGCTTCTCATTAACTTTGTGAATGTGAGGAAGTGTCTTTCGCCTGTAAGACTTTCTTCAGAGAAAGAACACTGACGATTTCCTGATGATTTTGACTTATTAGCAATTAATGTAAAGTGCTTTGTATTTGGTGAAATGTTTTCATGTGAAGTATACTTTGCTCTGATCCTGAGACTGAGGGAATAACTCTTGTCTCTCCCTCTGACTGGCATATTTGTGCAGGAAGCTGCCCTCTGTAGACAGCTCCCCATGGAAGCCGAGACTCTGGCCACGGTTCAGGCTGCTGTTAACCCCCCAACCATGACTCCAGACATGAGATCCATCACTAATAATAGCTCAGATCCTTTCCTCAATGGGTAAGTGAATATTCGGGACCACTTATTTTTGCTTACTTTATTTTGTGATCTAGAGTATGGTGGGTGTTTGTTTGTGTGGGAAAAGGTGGGGAGCTTGGAGGTTAGAGTGAGGATAGAGGTAGCAAGTAGTGGCAGAAAAAATAAAAGCAGAGGAAGTTAACTACTTTTCTTTTTTTAATCTCAAATTTAAAAATTGGTGATATGACATGGACTGAAACCCTTGTCAATAATTTTAAAATGGGGATGAACTTATTTCAATGGGATGGTGTTACACAGTAATTATTTGGAAAAATCTTGTGGTTTAATGTAGCTACTGGGGGTGGGGGAGTGGGGGAAGCATGCCATGTGACAAATAGAGAACATAACAGTTAAGAAATGATGTTTATGGTGAAATGTGAGTAAGGTCTGTAGCTCAGTTAATAGTGTTATATGATGTCAGTTTCCTGGTTTTGATCCTTGTCCTTGTCCTGTGGTTACGTAAGTGTCCTTGGGGAAGCAGGGGGAGAGTGCACGGGGGTCTGTTCCTTTTGCATCTTCTATGTGATTCTAAAATTATTTCACAATAAAATTAATTTTAAAAAGATGATGTTTTAAAATAGGAAACATAAGAACAGACAGAAAAGATAATTTAGTCAGGAATATCTTCATGAACAGAAGTAGTTACCTTTAGTTTCTTAAACTCAAATAAAGGGCAGGGTTCTATTTCCTGTGCCTTTTTTGTCCTTTCAGAGGATTCTGGCAAACAAATACAATTATGAATGCTATTAAAAACAGAGAGAGGTGAAAACAAACAGTAGCTAAAATAATGAAGGAAAGTTTTTAAAGTGTTGATTTTAAAGTATTTCAAATGTTCAGAAAAGTATAAAGAATAATGTGAGATTCACCATGTACCACAAATCCAGATTTCCCATATTTTTATAGATTTATTTTTTGAAATAAGCATTACAGTTAATATTTAAACTCATTCCTACCACTGCACATTCATCACACATGCTTTTATGCTTCTGGTTGCCTGATAATGTGTGCATCCCTAAGCAGCGTTCAACACTGTTTTCTATTTTTTTTTAATTTATATAATGCTATTATACTTGATATGTAGACTAGTGTTCAAAATACCGTTTTAAGATGAAAAGGAAATCAACCAATTTACTATGAACAGCCAATTTTATTTGCTTACAATTTATTAATTTCATGGACATTGGGTATATGTTTCAAAAAAATTAAAAGGAGCTACAAATTGTGCCTTTCTTCATTACCTGGAAAGTTGGGCCAAATGACAGAACTACACTAGGTTAGGGTTTTCATGACTATATTTTAATTTGGAGATTTTTTTAGTGGGTTCATCTTTTTTTTTCTTTTAAATATATTTTATTGATTTTTTACAGAGGGGAAAGGAGAGGGATAGAGAGTTAGAAACATTGATGAGAGAGAAACATCGATCAGCTGCCTCCCGCACATCTCCCACTGGGGATGTGCCCCCAACCAAGGTACGTGCCCTTGACCAGAATCGAACCTGGGACCCTTCAGTCCGCAGGCCGTCGCTCTATCCACTGAGCCAAACCCATCAGGGCTAGTGGGTTCATCTTGACATTCCTCCACTTTTGCTCTCCAGCGGGCCATATCATTCGAGGGAGCAGAGCACCGACAGCGGCCTGGGGCTAGGATGCTACAGTGTCCCCACCACCCCGGAGGACTTCCTCAGCAACGTGGATGAGATGGACACAGGTAAGAGCAAAGCCTGCAAGTACATGCAATGAGTTTGCATTTTTTTAAAAAATTATATCTTTATTGTTCAGATTATTACAGTTGTTCCTCTTTTTTCCCCCCCATAGCTCCCCTCCACCCGGTTCCCACCCCATCCTCTGCCCTTAGCCCCCCCACCCCACTGTCCTCATCCATAGGTATACAATTTTTGTCCGGTCTCTTCCTGCACCCCCACACCCCTTTCCCCCCCAAGAATAGTCAGTCCACTCCCTTTCTATGCCCCTGATTCTATTATATTCACCTTTTATTCTGTTCATCAGATTATTAAATGACTTGATTTTTAGATTCACTTGTTGATAGATGTGTATTTGTTGTTCATAATTTGTATCTTTACCTTTTTCTTCTTCTTCCTCTTCTTAAAGGATATCTTTCAGCATTTCATATAATATTCATTTGGCAGTGATGAACTCCTTTAGTTTTTTCTTATCTGTGAAGCTCTTTATCTGACCTTAAATTCTGAATGATAGCTTTGCTGGATAAAGTAATCTTGGTTGTAGGTTCTTGGCATTCATCACTTTGAATATTTCTTGCCACTCCCTTCTGGCCTGCAAAGTTTCTGTTGAGAAATCAGCTGACAGTCGCATGGATACTCCCTTGTAGGTAACTGACTGTATTTCTCTTGCTGCTTTTAAGATTCTCTCTTTGTCTTTTGCTCTTGGCATTTTAATTATGATGTGTCTTGGTGTAGTCCTCTTTGGATTCCTTTTGTTTGGGGTTCTCTGCGCTTCCTGGACTTGTAAGTCTATTTCTTTCACCAGGTAGGGGAAGTTTTCTGTCATTATTTATTCAAACAGGTTTTCAATATCTTGCTCTCTCTTTTCTTCTGGCACCCCCATAATTCGGATGTTGGTATGCTTGAAGTTGTCCCAGAGGCTCCTTACACTATCTTCATATTTTTGGATTGTTTTTTCTTTTTGTTTTTCCGGTTGGGTGTTTTTTGCTTGTTCATATTTCAAATCTTTGACTTCATTCTTGCGATCCTCTAGTCTGCTGTTGGAACTCTGTGTAATATTTTTTATTTCAGTCAGTGTATGCTTAATTTCTAGTTGGTCCTTTTTCATATCCTCGAGTATCTCACTAGATTTCTTGAGGGTCTCACTAAATTTATCGGCTGTTTCTAGAAAATTCTTGAAAAACCTTATAATTGTGGTTTTGAACTCTATATCCAGTCGTTTGCTTTCCTCCATTTCTGTCATTTGTGACCTGTGTCTTTGTCTCCACATTTTGGCTGCTTCCCTGTGTTTATAGAGTGGCTTTGTGTGCTAGGTGACCTATAGGGCCCAGTGGCTAAGCCTCCCCAATTACCTGAGGTGGACACTCTTGGTGCACCCCTTTGTGGGCTGTGTGCACAGTCTTATTGTAGTTAAGTCTTGATTGTTGTAGGTATCACTGGGAGGAATTGACCTCCAGGCCAATTGGCTGTGAGAATCAGCTGTGGTTATGGTGGGAGAACTTCTGTGCTGGAGACACCCTTCTGGGGCAAAACTTGCCTCAGTGGGGCTTTGGTGCTCACTGAGTCTGCACCCTGAGTGTGTCCCTTATGGATCTGAGGAGTTGTAATCTGGATGGTCCCACTCTGACCACTGGGTACACTGGCTCTTGGATCTCTAAGGAGGTGCTAATTTAGCCTCTGCCTGAGGCTACCAGCAGGAGCTATGGAGAGATCTGCAGATTCCTTTTCTTTGGTTGGGGTTTGGAGGTGCCTAGATGAGGCCCAGCTTTGAAGAAATGCAAGCTTCTGTGGGGCCTTGGGCCTTCTTTTGGAAGTTATGGGTCTCTCTGACCCAGCTGCAGTTTGTTAGGTAATTTTCAGATTGCAAAGGGCCAGGCCTTTCATATGCAAAATCCTCTGTGCACAGCTTGGGTGGGACGGGGTCTCAGGGGATCAACAGGGCTGAGCAAGCAACTATGGCTGCTCCTCAGTCCTACCCTAAGAGGCCCCGCGTCTCAGTGTCCTGGCGATAATTGCTGCAAGTACCTCTGAGAGAAAGCTTCCCTCAAGTTCCAACCGATGCCAGACAGTCCAGTTTCTCCCCGTATGAGTTTTGGTCCCCAGAGACTCACCCAGAACTGGAGTTCAGAGCATTCGGGAGCTTGAGACGCCCTCCCGATTGAAAAAGACGACCGCATCCTCAGTTGCCAGCCCTTTCCGCATGTGCCTCCGTACCTCTTCACTTTACTTCCGCACCTCCTCTGAGTCTCAGTGTGCTTTTCTCTTTCCTTCTAGTTGTAGAATTTCCACTCAGCCAGCCTTCCTGTGGTTCTGGATGATGTCTGTTTTGTCTTTTAGTTGTATTTTTGAAGTGGTTGTGCGAGGCAGCAATTTCAGGTATTTACCTATGCAGCCATCATGGTTTCTCTGGAGTTTGCATTTTTAAATCATCTTTATAGTCCATTCTGGAATCCAACCAGAAACAATCTCAACAAAGCACTTTTTAAAAAATATTTTTAATTTTTTTTTAATTGATTTCAGAGAGAGGAAGAGAGAGGGAGAGAGGGATAGAAACATCAATGATGAGAGAGAATCATTGATGGGCTGCCTCCTGCACACCCTCTACTGTGGGTGGGGCCCGCATCCTGGGCAGGTGCCCTGACTGGAAATCAAACCGTGACCTCCTGGTTCATGGGTTGATGCTCAATCACTGAGCCACGCTGGCTGGGCCCCAAGCACTCTTAGTAAACTCTAGTCCCTCCCCCATAGTTTATATAAATATAGTTTTGTATATGGCACAAGATTTTCAATTCTGCCTTTTCTTTTTTTTTTTTTTTTTGCTTGTCCTTGCTTCACATAGCCCTTTCCTCACCATCATATCAGGACACCGCTGTCTGCTTGTCATTCTTACACAGTGAAATAGTGATGTGTTTGGTCCTTAGTTATAATAAACTAAAGGCATGTTGCACGAAAAGATTCATGCAATAAGCTTTCCCTTCCCCTGCCTGCTGGCACCAGTTGTCCTCCGGCACCTGGGACCCAGGCCTTCGGTCTGGCTGGAGCCGCCTTCAGTCTACGCTGCTCCGGCCTGAGCTGCCTTCAAGCCTTCCCTGCTCTGGCCGGAGCCGCCTTCAGTCTTCGCTCCACCGCTTCGCAACTACATATGCAAATTAACTGCCATCTTTGTTGGCGGTTAATTTGCATATCTCACTGATTAGCCAATGGGAGGCGTAGCAAAGGTACGGTCAATTACCAAGTTTGTCTATTATTAGATAGGATAAGTCACTTTCTCTCTTGAGAAAGTACTGGTTTATAGTTCCACCAGCACTGCATTTGGAGGGCAGTTGACTGTGGGCTTTGGACAGATAAGCAACTCAGAATATTCTAAATTGTCAGCTCCAAATCCCAACATGGTACAGTGTCCTTCCTCCCTCAGCAATTAAAATGAAGAGTTGGGTGACTTCACCCTGGTCGCCAACCTGCAGACCAGTCCTCTGCTGGCTTCCTGGTTACCTCTCCCTTCCTCCTCTACTCAAGGAGTAAGGCCTTCAATTGCAGAAACCAAATTTGGACTTATTAGCCAAATCTAGACTTAATTATCAAAGTCCTAAACTCCCAGAGATATTCTAGAACCAAAAATAAAAGATAGCAGAGGTGTCCACTATTTGGAGTTTTTATGCAGGTTTCTCCTTTATTCTGATGGCTGACAGAAAATTAATTCTTTTGTGGTGAAAATAATTGGTTTTCCCACTGCTGGTGTCCACAGTGCCTGTATTTGTCACATTCTGCTTCTCGAAGCCTGCTCTTCCCATCTGACTCTGAATTATCGGTCAGCCAAGAGACAGACTTGCCAGGAGTGTGGGCGCTGGGGCACTGCCCAGGTCTCCCGCAGGCATCATGTGCATGTTTAGAGGGTTGCGTAGCTGTATTGTGAGGAGTCATACAGGAATAGTTTTACCTATTTGTTTTGTTATATTTTAATTTGTTACTTCAGCTTTCTCCCTCCTAGCTTGTCTTCCTCTCTCTCTTTCTTCATCTCTCTCTCCTTTTTGGTGTGAGATTTATTTGCCCTCTTTGGAGTGGCTCCTTCCTATGTTTAATAATTGTTTGCTTCATCTTTTAAACACTGGGAAGCCAGCACAGATAAAGCAAAATTACATAAGAAAAGACTAAGGAGTCCCAAATCTAAGCTTGTCATTTTTTTTTTTTTTTAAAAAAAAGGTGAATTCTATTCTATGGCTTTTTAAAATAGAGAATGTTTTAAAGCAAAATGTGGAATTAAGTGGTGTCCTGAAAGAGCAGTCTTTGCAGACAGGCAACTGAAGTTGAGTCTTGCTTCCCACTTCCTGCCATTGACTTTGGGTGAGTGCCGTCAGTTTCCTCGCCTGTGAAGTGGGACCCCTGTGCTCACTTCTTAGAGCTATGAGGAATCATGAGACCACAGAGCTTGGTCTCCTTCTAAGAAGGCTAAGGGAAGGTTCCAAAGGAACTTGATAAATGGTAGGGCTCCAGGGTACCCTGGTTAGGTGATTGTCAGCCCACTGACTTGTGAGTCACTTCTCTGAAGGCTTTATAGGAAATGGGGGTAAGCCCTCTCAAGGAGAGGAATGTAATTACCCATAACAAGATGAGGGGAGGCTGAAGGTGTGTGGAGCTCCAGTGTAGCTAGAAAAGCCAGTTAGGTCCACTGACCACATGCAGAATGGGAGTGAGCCAGCTGAGTACTCCCCTTGTGAAAGGCACACAAAACCACAGCTGAACATATAGAGCAAAGCCTGGGAGGTAACTAATCCTTCCAGAATATTTTAAAATAATCACACCCTTCTAAGAACTGCCTGCTTTTTGTCTCCCACTTTTTAAGTGGATAAAACTGCAAAAACCAAAAAGATTACAATGAGATTGCAAAGTTGTTCCAAAGAGAGATAATTTAAAATTGTTAACCTCAACAAAGAACCTTAACTAGTCTCCTCATGCCTTCCATGTCTGAGGAGAAAGGGTGAGGTGAATTATTTAAAACAGACAGTTTTTAGTTGGCTAAAACAGTGTATTCTGGAGTTATTAGAAAGTTAAAATGGGAAATCAATAGGGATAAAGGATTCTAACTGGCAATGAAAAAAAAAGAGATCAGCACCTTAGATCATTCTTCAAGGCAGATAACTTTTTTTAACCTCACTTCCAATCTGTTATACTCTAGTGGCAGAAAAAGTTATTTTGGATTTTCTTTTCTATTTTGATGTTTTTCACTACATGGTTTAACTTGATTTAATTTTTCATTGTATTTTGCAATGAAAATCCTGTAAAATATTGCCAAGAAGCATTGGTATTTTATGAGTGGTAGAAAAGTCATGAAACTTTGCTATCACCCCAATAAAGTTGGATTATGTTTCCCTCATTACTAGGAAGGATATAATTTTTCTCCCTGGAAAATATTTAATTCATATGCTTAAAATGAATTTTCTGCAGTTTTAGTCAGAATAGTGAATTTCTATGCAAAGACTACTGCACTTTATGACACAAAAGCTAATGTAATGAGTTTCATAAAAAAGATGCTGTGGTGGGATCGATGTTCCTCAATCTTTGAGGTATATTGTATTCCTTCAGAAAATTGTTTGGGGCCATATACATTAACTAGTTGTTCTAATATTCTGTAATCAATGGTGATTGAGTTCTAAGTATTTTCTTTCTTTAAGCACAATTGACAAACATTTATTGTATTTTCGTATGTATATGAGTTTGTGGGAATGGTGCCCAGAGCCGTGGGTGCTTTACTCCATTTTGTGAAAATGGTGCTATAATACCAACTTCATATGGGTAAACAGGGCCAGACATCTCATATACAACAAGTTACATATATTTAAGGCCACACAGTTAAAAAGGTCTATGGACACAAGGTCAGTACATTTTCTCCTACACTGTCATATCTAATAAAAGAGAAACATGGTAATTAGCCATACCTCCGCTACCCTTCCCATTGGCTAATCAGAGCAATATGCAAATTAACTGCCAGTCAAGAAGGCGGCCAGCAGCCAGGCAGCTTGAAGCGAACATGAGGCTTGCTTGCTTCAGTGATGGAGGAAGCCAACGTTCCCCGCCTGCCGCTGCTGGCCTCTGAGCTTGCAGTTTGAAACATTGTTACAAATATAGAAGTTAAACAAAACCCCAGAAACCTGCTTTCAGCCAGCCAGGATCTCAGAACTGGAGTTGAAAGAGTGTTTCGATTATAGAACCCAAACAAACCAGATACCTGCTTTCAGCAGCCGAGGCCTCAGAGCTGGAGCCAAGCCTCAGAGCTAAAGCTGGCCCAGAATAAAATAAAAGAAAAGAAAAAAAGGAGCATTTGGGAGCTTCAGTCACTCACCAGCCTGAAAACATCCCTCAGCCCCTCACCCAGACTGGCCAGGCACCCCAGTGGGGACCCCCACCCTGAAGGGGGTGTGACCAGCTGCAAACAGCCATCATCCCCTCACCCAGGCTGTCCAGGTACCCAAGCGGGACCCCCACCCTGATCCAGGACACCCTTCAGGGCAAACCAGCCGGCCCCCACCCATGTACCAGGCCTCTATCCTATATAGTAAAAGGGTAATATGCCTCCCAGCACCAGGATCAGCGGAGCCGCGAGGCCTCCCGGCACCGGGATCAGCATGACAGGGGGCAGCACCCAAACCCCCTGATCACACTGCAGCTCTGTGTGTGACAGGGGGTGGGGCCACAACCTCCCTATCCTCCCTGCTCTGTTCGTGACAGGGGAAGGTGCCCCAACCCCCTGATGAGCCCTGCTCTGTGCCTGATAGGGGGGAGCTCCCCAACCCCCTGATTGCCCTGCGGCTCTGTGTGTGACAGGCTGTGGCGCCCCACGGGCCCTGCTCTGTATGTGACAGGGTAGAGCCATAACCTCCCCATCGGCCCTGCCCTGAGTGTGACAGTGGTGGCACCCCAACCCCCTTATCGGCCCTGCTCTGTGGGTGATGGGGTAGAGCCATAACCTCCCCATTGGCCCTGCCTTGAGTGTGACAGGGTCCGGCACCCCAACCCCCTGATCCGCCCTGCTCTGTGTGTGACAGGGGGCGGTGCCCCAACTCCCCTATCAGCCCTACTCTGTGAGTGACAGGGGGGAGCTCCCCAACCCCCTGATCGGCCCTGCTCTGTGCGTGATGGGGGGAGCTCCCCAACCCCCTGATCAACCCTGCTCTGTGCGTGACAGGATACGGAGCCCCAACCCCCCTGATGGGCCCTGCTCTGTGAGAGACAGGGGGTGGCGCTGCAACCTCCCCATCGACCCTGCCTTGAGTGTGACGGGGCGGTTCCCAACCCCTTAATTGGCCCTGCCCTGAGAGTGACTGAGGATGGCATTGCAACCTCCCGATCCGCCCTGCTCTGTGCATGACAGGGGCCTGAGCCCCAACTCCCAATCGGCCCTGCTCTGAGCCCGACCAGGGGCTGTACCTAGGGATTGGGCCTGCCTTCTGCCACCCAGGATCAGGCCTAAGCCAGCAGGTCGTTATCTCCCAAGGGGTCCCAGACTGCGAAAGGGCACAGGCCGGGCTGAGGGACCCACTCCTCCCCCCCCCCCGATTGCACAAATTTTTGTGCACCGGGCCTCTAGTCTATATATATAAAGAGGTAATATGCGAGTGTCTCAGTCATGACCAGTCTACAGGATGCACACGCACAGGGGATGGGGGCGGGGACTTGTGCCACCTGGACATGAGGCTGCAGCTGGGGGCGGCCCCCCTGGCCGAGGCGCGTGCAGGCCTGCAGAACTGTCCAGCCTGGAAGGGGCGTCAGGATGGGGGCAGGGCCTCTCCTGCGCCGGGGTCTGAAGGCGCGTAGAGGAGGGGAGAGCACAAAGGCAGTTAGGGGGTTTAGGCCAGTAGGGGAGAGCAGATAGGTAGTTAGGGCAATCAAGCCAGGAGGGCAGTGCATATAGGAAGTTAGGGGGATCAGGCCAGGAGGGGAGAGCAGATAGGCAGTTAGGGGGATCAGACAAGGAGGGGTGAGCAGTTAGGGGGATCAGGCAGGCAGGCAGGTGAGCGCTTAGGAGCCAGTGGTTCTGGATTGTGAGAGGGATCCCAGATTGGAGAGGATGCAGGCCAGGCTGAGGGACCCTCTCACTCCTACCCCTCCCCACCGCCCCACCCCCATCACGTGCACGAATTTCGTGCACCTGGCCAGTAGTTATTCGTAAAGAACATGGATTCCTCATGGCACACCCCAGACACTTAATTTTATTCTAGAACAGCATTTTCTCAACTGTCTCTATAAACTCTAGTTTATTAGGACCAAGTTCTGCCAAAGTTGGATTAGGTGATTACATGTGCTTAGGTAAGGGTGGCTTAAACAAAATAAAGCAGACTTCTTTATTGCAAGACATCTCAGAACCTTTCTGAGCTCACAGACATTGTGACTCGCCTGCATTGTGAGAAAGGCAGATGGTGTGGGGGGTGGAGTGGAGGGAGGGGCATGGTCTGCAGAACCCACTTTATAAAATGCTTTGACATTGATCCCTAGTGCCACCAATGAAGACAGCCTTTTAATAACACTGTTAAAAGAAACTCCTCACTATTATCTTTGAACATAGAGGGAGGATATGGGTACATATAAGCTTGCAATTAAATCCTGAGATTATAGCCCTGTGATAAGGCATTTCTTAACAGGCAGGGCCTCTCGACTCTTTCACAAAACAGCTCTTCATGCCACTGTCTCGGGAAGGCACAGGTCAGACCCCCAGGGCCTTCACCTGTGCCTCCCCTGTCTCCCAGGACTTGTCCCTCTGGACATGTCTACCCAGGACAGTTGCAGATTCCCCTGGCACCTCTGCATCTCCTAGGAGTGAGCATCACCAGCTCAGTGTCAGTGTGGTAGCTGAAATTTTGCTCAGAGATGAAATATTTTATACCCATAGCAACGAAATCTGTTTCCGTATAGGCATAGCACAGGTGAAGACGTGAGTTATGTTAACATTTGAACTGCCCCTCTTTCAAGAACCTGAAAAAGGAGTGAACATGGTTTCTTCTCATTCTGTTGCAGGGGAGAACGCAGGGCAGGCACCCATGAACATCAATCCTCAGCAGACCCGTTTCCCTGATTTTCTGGACTGTCTCCCAGGAACCAATGTGGACCTCGGAACTCTGGAATCTGAAGATCTGATCCCCCTCTTCAATGATGTAGAGTCTGCTCTGAACAAAAGCGAGCCCTTTCTGACCTGGCTGTAGTCAGTATATTGTAACCTGTGTGCAGCCATGACCTGACATTTCCTGGGCCTCTTGGGAAAAGCGATGGAGCAGAGCAAGTCTGCAGGTGAACCGCTTTCTGCCCCCATGACTCATGCTCCCTCCTTTCCATGTGGCCAGTTTAATCATTGCCTGGATTTGATTGATAGTAAACTAAGTTAAACATAAATAAATATTCTATTTTTGTTTTCTGCAAGCCTGCATTCCTGTGGTGGGTTATGCAGAATTGCGTTCCTGTAGCCCCATGACTAAGCTTTATGGGTGTTAATTGAAATTTTTACAACAATTGATTATAAACCATAAAAAGTTGACCACAGGCAGTGATTTCTGACAGGTGGCTTGGTCCAGGAAATGTATACAAAATCAGACCTGATTTACAGTTTTAAAGCTATTGATGACAATAGTACCAAATGCTTTAAATATTTACCTGAACTTTGAAAATCATCATATAGATAGTAAAATTTTGCTGTATGGAATACCATGTAGTGCTGAATCCATCCTGGTTCTGATGATTCTTATTACTCTGTATTTACAAAGGCACACACAGTCCTCTTGTAGTTTATGCTCCATCATTTTGGGCATAGCATCTGCATAGCTAGTCCTTCCAGTGGGAGAGTGGCGGCAGCATGCCGTAGTCTCTATGCTGCGGATCTTATGAATGACACCCGTTTGCTACTAATTATGAGCATTTATTAAACAAAACATTTAAAATTACAAGTTATATTTTTTAAAAATTACTGCTTAGAAATTGATGTTTATTTTATGAAGCACTATATTTTGTAGCTGATGACAAAGGGCAGGCAAATATTTTTGATGAATCAGTGGCAACTGCATTTTTGTCTTTTGAAATTGTTCTGAAAACATCAGGACACATAGCTTTCAGTCCAATGGCACACACAGCAAGCTGTTGCTTTTTAAATTCTGAAGCCTTGTCAGTTTTGCTTTTAAGATTTCAAGTTTTAAAATAGTCTTATCTATGAAACTGTTTGAAGGATGAAGCAGATCTCTGACTGACATTTAAAAATATGTCCTCTAGATGGTGTGTGGTGGAGGCATATGTTTCTGAATTCAGTAAAAGTGATTCCTAAGTATATTATCCTAATCCTTTTGTTACAGTTGATATAAAAAGGCATGAACTATGTACTCAATACCTCTTATGTAACCAAAAAATGTTTTTTTATTAGCTTTTAAGGACTGAGAGAGTGCATTGGGTTCACCTGGCATGCACTCTGTCTGCCAATGAAGTCCTCAACTGTTTAGTGTTTTCAACTGACGTTATTTATAATATATGAATTTAATATCTTTTTTTAAAAGACAATAATTGAAGTCTCTGGGAGGAACCTTTCAATTCCCAAGGGGACTTATTCGTTTGGGATCGTAAATGAGATCCTTTTGATCTATCAGAATATAGATGGGCAGAGTACCTTTTATCTTGTTGGAAAGAAGGCACGTGGAAAGGTCAGAGATTAAGTAGTAAAGTTATGGAATATAGTGAAAGGATACCAGTTGTGAAATGAAAATAGACAAGTTATAGTACCCCAAAAGCAAGACAGGCAGAAGGTATGAACAGTGCACTCCCAAAACAAAATAACAATTTCCAACTACAAACTTTATACCAAAAGACTGTTGTAGAAGAAAAGAAGGCTTTCGTGCACTTTATGTGGCGGGGGCGGGGCAGGGATGGAGCCCTGTCTATGCTGATGCTGAACAGCAGGTGGACAGGGCATGAGTCTGCTGTGCTTCCTACACAACGCAGTGATTTCTTTTTCCTGAAGGACCCGTGATTTAAGTTCCTTTTATTTCTTCTCTCTCCAAGTCTCCGAGAGAGATGGGGGTGATGTTTATGTTGCTACTAAATTGAAGGAAGCACTATTTCTTTTTCTCTTGTGTTAGCAATAATTGCAAAAAGAGTTGTACATTCTAAGAGAAAAAAAACAAAAACAAAAAAACAAGGGACCTAACAAAACTGAGCAGTGTTACTGTATTTTTAAAAAATATTTTTATAGACTCATTTTCAGGTTATTAAGTGTAAAAGAAACAGATACCCCTCTTTTTTTCCTAAAGTAATTAAAACATCGATGATTTGTATTATCAATTTTTAGAAATAATTTCCTAATAAGCTGTGGCATTAGAAAATACTAGAATTTTTTTAAGTGAAATTAGTTGAAACATTTGTTAATGAATATAACAAACATTTTTTTTCAGAATTAAACATGGACTCTGACTATGTGCTTACTAATAGATAAAGCCAGATATAATTTTTTGTGTTTGTTTTTAAGGCCATAAAATATGGCTTTTATTAAAGAACACAAAAGCTAGAAATCTATGTAAGAACAGCTTTTTAAAGGCTACTTCCTATTATTATGAGTGTTAAAACCCCTGCAGAATCATGATAAGGTGCTATTTATATTGTTTTTCTTATTAGAAAACAACCACCAGGATATCTAGTCTTTTTAGTTCTACATCCATCAACTTCAACATTTCATTCAGTAGTTTTGCCATAGAAAAGGCATATTAAAATTGAAATAGGAAAGTAATTTCATGTATCTTTCTTTCTAGGTACCCCCCCCCCCATTAAACACATTTTCTTGAAGTAAATACATTGTTAAAACCTATTTGCAACTCCATTCAATCTAGTAATTCTTAGTGTTTCACCTTAGTATTAGGATGTGAAATGCCATCTCTTTCACTGATTACACAGACTACCAGAAGCACGTAAAACAGGAAAAAAAGACAGTATGCCAAGGGGCTATTCCCAGTTTAGCAGAAAAGCTCTCAGTAGAAGAAGGTGATCTGAGTGATAGGAGTATAGGAGTGTTGCTAATTACGAGTTGTTTTCTCATGATATAATTAGGAAGTAACTTCTGAAAGTACAACTTCTATGAAAAAAATAAATTATAGATTAGTTTAATTGGGAAAATGGACCATTGACAGAGACTGTTTCCCTAACACACTACATCATTTCTGTGCTAGTACTTTAACTTTTTACAAATTTTATTTCTACATTTTATAATGTGTTTAATTTTAATTTAGAATGCTATGTGTACAGAGTATGCAGCCAAATCAGGCAGATCAAACCATTTTACCTGGACTTTGGTACTAGTTTTTACTTCTCTGATTCTGTAAAAGAAAAATAAATACAATTGAGTTTCCATATGGAGCCTTTGTCTTTTTATTATTTGTGTGTGTTCCTTTTCCTGAGGGCTTTGGGTGGTACTAAACTAAAGAGAGGCTTATGCAACCCTCCTGGCAGAGAATGAAAGAAAGAAAATTTTGTAGGCAAACATTTTTTTGGCTCAAATGCTTGTTTTTCAATATTCTAAATATCCTTTATTTGAAGTGACCCTCTGGGATTTTTAAAGACTGTGCATATGTATTGTGTGTATACTTTAAAACTTCTACTGTCCTTCCAGCACCCTCACAGATTTGACAGACATCAGAAGTATAGGAATTCAGTTTTTCTTCTATTGTTAACAGTATGGTATACCTCCTGTGATCATTCACTCTGTGCACTGGGACTGTGTTTTCTCTGCTTGTTGAGTCCCTTGACTCTCACTGCCATGATCCTTTTGTCACTGCACAAGAGCACGGGGGGAGCACACTTGTGGCAGAGAGTGTTTAAACAGAAACATTCAGCTAAACAGCAGAGAGAAGAGATGCTAGTAGAAACATTACCCACATTCCAGGGTCTAAGTCTCATGCATCGTTTTAAAAACCATATTTCATCATCATTTGTAAGGTAACGTGCTCATTGTTGAAAATGTTATAAATCACATGTATAATGTAAAACTAAAAGTTCTGTATCCCCCAAATCTCACATTAAAATAAAAAAACTACATTAGATGCTTTATCTATACGTGAGATTTTTTTTTTAGCAAATGGAAAGCATTTACACATGCTGTTTAGAAGCTTTCACTTTTTTCTCTTAATAACAATGATATTACTAATACCTATTAAGCATATACTATATGCCAGAAGCTATGCAAAACAATTGCTATAATCTAATATGCACAGCAACCTTACTATTTTAAGGATATTATCCTCAATTTACAGATGAAGAAATTGAGTATTGGAGAGGTTATGTAACTTGTATAAGGTCACACGATAAGCAACAGATATATCCCATACCTTCTGGTCATCTTTCCATGCCAGTACATATAGTTGTATACTTCATTATTTCTAACAAAGAATAATATTCTTTTGTATGGATGTCCCTTATTGATAGCCAGGTGGTAGGTACAAATACTGTTTTAGAAAAGGGCATATTCTTGTGTGAATATGGCTGGAGGGTAAGTAACTTCCTAGGACAGAAATTACTACATCAAAAGATATGTGATTTTATTTATTTTTATTTTTTTATTTTATTTTATTATTTTTTTTAAATCTTTATTGTTCAGATTATTACATTTGTTCCTCTTTTTTTCCCCCCATAACTCCCCTCCTCCCAGTTCCCGCCCCACCCTCCGCTCTCACTCCCCACCCACTGTCCTCATCCATAGGTGCACGATTTTTGTCCAGTCTCTTCCCGCATCTCCCACACCCCTTTCCCCCCCAAGAATAGTCAGTCCATTCCCTTTCTATGTCCCTGATTTTATTATAATCACCAGTTCATTCTGGTCATCAGATTATTTATTCACTTGATTTTTAGATTCACCTGTTGATAGATGCGTATTTGTTGTTCATAATTTGTATCTTTACCTTCTTCTTTTTCCTCTTCTTAAAGGATACCTTTCAGCATTTCATATAATACTGGTTTGGTGGTGATGAACTCCTTTAGCTTTTCCTTATCTGTGAAGCTCTTTATCTGACCTTCAATTCTGAATGATAGCTTTGCTGGATAAAGTAATCTTGGTTGTAGGTTCTTGGTATTCATCACTTTGAATATTTCTTGCCACTCCCTTCTGGCCTGCAAAGTTTCTGTTGAGAAATCAGCTGACAGTCGTATGGGTATTCCCTTGTAGGTAACTGAGTTTCTTTCTCTTGCTATTTTTAAGATTCTCTCTTTGTCTTTTGCTCTTGGCATTTTAATTATGATGTGTCTTGGTGTGGTCCTCTTTGGATTCCTTTTGTTTGGGGTTCTCCGAGCTTCTTGGACCTGTAAGTCCATTTCTTTCACCAGGTGGGGGAAGTTTTCTGTCATTATTTCTTCAAATAGGTTTTCAATATCTTGTTCTCTCTCATCTTCTGGCACCCCTATAATTCTGATGTTGGTACACTTGAAGCTGTCCCAGAGGCTCCTTACACTATCCTCGCATTTTTGGATTCTTTTTTCATTCTGCCCCTCCGGTTGGGTGTTTTTTGCTTCCTCCCATTTCAAATCATTGACTTGATTCTTGCGCTCCTCTGGTCTGTTGTCGGGAGTCTGTATAATATTCGTTATTTCAGTCCATGTATGCTTAATTTCTAGTTGGTTCCCCAACATAACATCGAGGGTCTCATTAGTTTTGTTGTAGATCTCATTAAGTTTATCGGCGGCTTCTAAACAGTTCTTGAGAGACCTTAAAAGTGTGGTTCTGAACTCTATATCTTCCATTGACAATTTTGTCCTGTTTCTTTGTCTCCGCATTTTGTTATGCTTTCTTGGTGCACCCCCTAGTGGTCTTTGTTCGCAGTCTTGTAGTTAAGCCTTGATTGTTGAAGCAAAAAACCAGGGAGGGTTTGACCTCCAGGCCAAGTGGCTGTGAGAATCAGCTGTGTCTGCAGAGAGAGAACTTCTGTCCTCTAGGGAGGTGCTAATCTAGCCTTTGCCTGAGGCTATCCGGCAAATGCCTCTGTGCAGGGCTTGGGTAGGGCGGGTCGCACAGGATCAACAGGGTGGGCCGGAGAGAGCAGTTATGGCGGCTCTCAGTCCTGTCCCCAGGGGCTCTGCCTCTCTGAGTCCCAGCAACTGCTGCAAAGCTGGGAGAGAAAGCTGCACTCGCTCTGACCGAAGTCAGACAGTCCCGCTTCTCCCGTTTGAGTCTGGGTCCCTAAAGACTCGCCCAGATCTGGAGCTCAGAGTCTGCGACTCCCTCCGGATTGAAAACGCCAACCGCGCCCTCCGCCGCCAGCCCACTCCGCACACTCTGCACCTCAGAATTTGACTTCAGCACTGCGCCTCCTCTGAGTGTCCGTATGCGTTTCTCTTTCCTCCTAGTTGTAGGACTTCCACCCAGCCAGCGTTCCTGTGGTTCTGGGTGATGTCCCTTCCGTGTTTTAGTTTCACTTTTGAAATAGTTGTTCAAGGCTGCAAACTCCAGCGTTAGCCTATGCCGCCATCTTGGTTCTCCCAAAAGATATATGATTTTAAATATTGATAAATTCTGCCAAATATTTTTCAAAAAGGGACCTACCCATTTCTACTTCTAACAACAATGTGTACAAAGGTCTGTTTCACCATTGCCAGCCTAGAGCTGCATAATGCCTAACTTTTTAACATCATTTAAAAATTTTTTAATTATAGTTGACAAAATATTATATTAGTTTCAGGTGTACAACCCAGTGAATAGACATTATAAAACTTACTGATAAATCTCATACCCATCTGACATTATACATAGTTATTAGAATATGATTGACTATATTCCCTATATTGTACTTGACATCCCCATGACTATTCTGTAACTACCAATTTGTACTTCTTAATCCCTTCACCATTTCACCCATCCATTCCTCCCATCTGGTAATTGTCAAAATGTTCTCTGTATCTATGAGTCTGTTTTTGTTCTGCTTGTTTGTTTATTTTGTTCTTTAGCTTTAATTATTGATATATATGTATTTGTTGCCATATCTTTTCCCTTTCCCCCCTTCTTGAAGATCCTTTAATATTTCATTTAATACTGGTTTAGTGGTGATTAACTCCTTTAGCTTTTCCTTGTCTTGGAAAGTCTTTATCTGACCTTTGATTCTAAATGAAAGCTTCGCTGGGCAGAGTAATCTTAGCTGTAGCTCTTTGCTTTCATCACTTTATTTCTTACCTCTCCCTTCTAGCCTGTAAAGTTTCTGTTGAGAAATCAGCTGATAGTCTTATGGGAGCTTCCTTGTAGGTAACTAACTGCTTTTTTCTTTCTGCTTTTAAGATTCTCTCTTTGTCTTTAGACCTTGGCATTTTAATTGTGATTTTTCTTGGTGTGTGCTTCTTTGGGACTTTCTGTACTTCCTGGACATGGTGCCTGTTTTCTTCACCAGGTTAGGGAAGCTCTCCATCATTATTTTTTCTTTTTTTTTTTTATTGCTTAAAGTATTACAAAGGGTATTACATATGTATCCATTTTATCCCCCCGCCCTAGACAGTCCCCTAGCCTCCCCTATCACCCAGTGTCTTATGTCCATTGGTTATGCTTATATGCATGCATACAAGTCCTTTAGTTGATCTCTTACCCCCCTACCTCCTGCCCCCCAACCCTCCCCGGCCTTCCCGCTGCAGCTCGACAATCTGTTTGAGGCAGCTCTGCCTCTGTATCTATTATTGTTCAAAAGTTTATAATGGTCTCTATTGTCCACGAATGAGTGAGATCATGTGGTACTTTTCCTTTATTGACTGGCTTATTTCACTTAGCATAATGCTCTCCAGTTCCATCCATGACGTTGCAAATGGTAAGAGTTCCTTCCTTTTTTACAGCAGCATAGTATTCCATCGTGTAGATGTACCACAGTTTTCTAATCCATTCATCTACTGATGGGCACTTAGGCTGTTTCCAGATCTTAGCTATGGTGAATTGTGCTGCTATGAACATAGGGGTGCATATATCCTTTCTGATTGGTGTTTCTGGTTTCTTGGGATATATTCCTAGAAGTGGGATCACAGGGTCAAATGGGAGTTCCATTTTTAGTTTTTTAAGGAAACTCCATACTGTCTTCCATAGTGGCTGCACCAGTCTGCATTCCCACCAGCAGTGCACAAGTGTTCCTTTTTCTCCACATCCTCTCCAGCACTTGGCGTTTGTTGATTTGTTGATGATAGCCAGTCTGACAGGTGTGAGATGGTACCTCATTGCTGTTTTGATTTGCATCTCTCGGATGATTAGTGACTTTGAGCATGTTTTCATATGTCTCTTGGCTTTCTGAATGTCCCCTTTTGAAAGGTGTCTATTTAGGTCCTTTGCCCATTTTTTGATTGGATTGTTTATCTTTCTTTTGTTAAGTTGTATGAGTTCCCTATAAATTTTGGAGATTAGGCCCTTATCAGATATGTCATTGGCAAATATGTTTTCCCACACAGTGGGTTTTCTCATTGTTTTGTTGATGGTTTCTTTTGCTGTGCAGAAGCTTTTTATTTTGATGTAGTCCCATTTGTTCATTTTTTCTTTAGTTTCAAGTGCCCTAGGAGCTGTATCAGTGAAGAAATTGCTTCGGCATATGTCTGAGATTTTCTTGCCTTTGGATTCTTCTAGAATTTTTATGGTATCCTGTCGTACATTTAAGTCCTTTATCCATTTTGAGTTTATTTTTGTGTATGGTGTAAGTTGGTGGTCTAGTTTCATTTTCTTGCATATATCTGTCCAATTTTCCCAACACCATTTATTGAAGAGACTATCTTGGCTCCATTGTATGTTCTTGCCTCCTTTGTCAAATATTAATTGAGCATATTGGTTCGGGCCGATTTCTGGGCTCTCTATTCTATTCCATTGATCTATATGCCTATTCTTGTGCCAGTACCAGGCAGTTTTGAGAACAGTGGCTTTGTAATACAACTTGATATCTGGTATTGAGATCCCACCTACTTTGTTCTTTTTCAGGATTGCTGCAGCTATTCGGGGTCTTTTTTTATTCCAGATGAATTTTTGGAAAGTTCGTTCTAGATCTCTGAAGTATGCTGTTGGTACTTTAATGGGAAGTGCGTTGAATTTATAGATTGCTTTGGGTAGTATGGACATTTTGATGATGTTGATTCTACCAATCCATGAACACGGTATGTTCTTCCATCTGTTTATGTCTTCCTCTATGTCTTTTTTCAACGTCCTGTAGTTTTCTGAATAGAGGTCTTTTACCTCTTTAGTTAAGTTTATTCCTAGGTAGCTTAGTTTTTTTGGTGCAATGGTAAACGGGATTGTTTTTATAATCTCTCTTTCTGAAAGTTCACTATTGGTGTATAGAAATGCCTCAGATTTCTTGGGGTTAATTTTGTATCCTGCTACATTGCCAAATTCATGTATTAAGTCTAGTAGCTTTTTGATGGAATCTCTAGGGTTTTGTATGTATAATATCATGTCATCTGCAAATAAGGACAGTTTTACTTCCTCTTTTCCAATTTGGATGCCTTTTATTTCTTCTTCTTGCCGAATTGCAATGGCTAACACTTCCAGTACTATGTTGAACAGGAGTGGTGAGAGGGGGCATCCCTGTCTTGTTCCTGTTCTTAGGGGAAATGGTGTTAGTTTTTGTCCGTTGAGTATGATGTTGGCTGTGGGCCTGTCATATATGGCTTTTATTATGTTGAGGTATGATCCTTCTACTCCCACCTTGCTGAGAGTTTTTATCAAAAATGGGTGTTGAATTTTGTCAAATGCTTTTTCTGCATCAATTGATATGACCATGTGGTTTTTTTCTTTCAATTTGTTTATGTGATGTATCACGTTTATTGATTTGCAGATATTGTACCATCCTTGCATCCCTGGGATAAATCCTACTTGGTCATGGTGTATGATCTTTCTGATGTACTGCTGGATCCGATTTGCTAAGATTTTGTTGAGGATTTTGGCATCTATGTTCATGAGGGATATTGGCCTGTAATTCTCTTTCATTGTGTTGTCTTTACCTGGTTTTGGTATTAGGGTGATGCTGGCTTCATAGAATGAGCTTGGAAGTGTTCCTTCCTCTTGAATTTTTTGTAGTAGTCTGAGGAGGATAGGTTTTAGTTCTTCCTTGAATGTTTGGTAAAACTCCCCTGTGAAGCCGTCTGGTCCTGGGCTTTTGTTTGATGGAAGCTTTTTGATGACTGCTTCAATTTCTTCCATAGTTATTGGCCTGTTGAGATTTTTAGATTCTTCCTGATTGAGTTTTGGAATGTTGTATTTTTCTAGGAATTTGTCCATTTCCTCCAGGTTGTCTAGTTTGTTGGAGTAGAGCTGTCCATAGTATTTTTTAACAATCATTTCTATTTCTGTGGGGTCTGTTGTTATTTCGCCTCTATTGTTTCTGATTTTATTTATTTGGGTCCTCTCTCTCTGCTTCTTGGTGAGTCTGGCTAGAGGTTTATCAATCTTGTTTATCCTTTCAAAGAACCAGCTCTTGGTTTCATTGATTTTCTGTATTGTTTTTTTGGTCTCTATGTCATTTATTTCTGCTCTAATCTTTATTATCTCCTTCCTTCTGCTCACTCTGGGGTTTTCTTGTTGCTCTCTTTCTAATTCTTTGAGTTGTAGAGTTAGATGATTTACTACCATTTTTTCTTGTTTTTTGAGATAGGCCTGTAGAGCTATAAATTTCCCTCTCAGGACTGCTTTCAATGTGTCCCATAGGTTTTGGATTGTTGTGTTTTCATTGTCATTAGTTTCCAGGATGTTTTTAATTTCTTCTTTGATCTCATTGGTAACCCAATCAATATTTAATAGCATGCTATTCAGCTTCCAGGTGTTTGAGTATTTTGGGTTGTTTTTATTGTAGTTTATTTCTAATATTATGCCATCGTGGTCTGCGAAGACGCTTTTTATGATTTCAATCTTCTTGAATTTGGGGATACTTTGCTTGTGACCCAATATGTGGTCTATTTTTGAAGATGTCCCATGAGCACCTGAGAAGAACGTATATTCTCTGGCTTTGGGGTGAAGTGTTCTGAAGATGTCTATTAAGTCCATCTGATCTAGTGAGTCATTTAGGATTGCTGTATCTTTGCTGGTTGTTTGTCTATAGGACTTATCCAGTGCTGTCAATGGTGTATTAAAGTCCCCTACTATGATTGTATTGTTGTCGATCTCTCCTTTGATATTTTCCAGGAGTTTTTTATGAATTTGGGTGCTCCTACATTGGGTGCATATATGTTTACCAGGGTTATATCTTTTGTTGTATTGATCCCTTTAGTATTATGAAGTGGCCTTCCTTATCTCTTGTTAAGGCCTTCACTTTGAGGTCTATTTTGTCCGATATAAGTATTGCTACCCCAGCTTTCTTTTCCTTTCCATTTGCCTGAAAGATATTTTTCCATCCTTTCACTTTCAGTCTGTGTGAGTCCCTACTAATGAGGTGGATTTCTTGTAGACAGCAGATGTATGGGTCATGTTTTTTTATCCATTCAGCCACTCGATGTCTTTTGGTTGGAGCATTTAGTCCGTTTACGTTTAAAGTTATTATTGAAAGGTACTTGTTTGTAGCCATTTCTTTTTTTGTGTGGCTGTTTTCTTTCTGAGCTTTTTATTTCTTATTTTTATACCAGTCCCTTTAGCATTCCTTGCATTACTGGCTTGGTGGTGACAAACTCCCTTAGTCTTTTTTTGTCTGTGAAGCTTCTTATTTCCCCTTCAAGTTTGAATGATAGCCTTGCTGGATAGAGTATTCTTGGATTCAGTCCTTTGCTTTGCATCACTTTGTAAATTTCAGTCCATTCTTTTCTGGCCTGATGTGTTTCTGTTGAGAAATCATTTGACAGTCTAATGGGAGATCCCTTGTATGTAACTTTCCGTCTCTCTCTTGCAGCCTGTAAGATTCTCTCTTTGTCCTGAACATTTGCCATGGTGATTATGATGTGTCTTGGTGTGGGTCTTTTCGGGTTCACCTTGTTTGGGACTCTCTGGGCTTGTGTGACTTTTTTCTTCCCCACCTCAGGAAAGTTTTCTGATATTATTTCTTCGAGTAGGTTTTCTAATCCTTGTTCATCCTTCTGTTGTTCTGGTACTCCTATTATTCGTATGTTGTTTCGTTTCATGTTGTCCCAAAGCTCCCTTAGGCTCTCCTCCTGTCTTTTAATTTTTTTCTCCAATTGCAGTACATTTTGGGTGTGTTTTGCTTCCTTGTCTTCTAATTCACCTATTCGGTCCTCCGCTTCTCCTAGTCTAATGTTGATACTTTCAATGGAGTTTTTCATTGCAGCTATATCATTCTTCATTTCTTCTTGGGTCTTACTTAGGTTGTTGATTTTTTCATCTGTTTCTTCTAGCTTCTTCCATATGTTATCGATTTTTTCATCTGTTTCTTCTAGCTTCTTCCATATGTTATCGATTTTTTCATCTGTTTCTTCTAGCTTCTTCCATATGTTATCGATTTTTTCATCTGTTTCTTCTTGCTTCTTGCAGAGGTTGTCGATTTTTTCCTCCATCCGGTTTATGCACTCTGGGATCCTTATTCTGAGTTCTTTATCTGTCATGTTGCATGCCTCTGTATTACTTAGCTGCTTTTCTGGAGAGTCCTCCTTCTCTTTCCTTTGGGGGTTTCTTTGTCTACCCATGTTTGATCTCACTGACATATCTAGACGTTGAGTTGTTCAGTGGTTGCTCCCTTGGTGGCAGTGACTCCTTGGTCTGTGGTTGCTCTTTGGGCGGTTGCGGTAGCAGCTGCTCTTCAGTTGTCAGCAGCTCCTCTGGTGGGTGCTGTTCACAGCTGTGGTGGCTCTTCCGGCTGGTGGGGCGAGGTTTCACATACAGCTGCTGTTCCTCAGCAGAGGATGAGGTGCTCAGGAGGTTGCTGTTGCTTGGATCTGCTGCGTTGATTTAAAGGCACAAAATACAACACAACAAGGCACCACGTACCAGGCACTATACACAAATATATTCACGATATTAATAACCCCAATTAAAGGTGACCACCTGAATTAAGAGAATTAGGGGATAAGGAAGAAGGAAGAGAAAAAGATAAAAGAGAAAAAGGAAAAGAAAAGTAGGGACCAAAAAAAGGGAGTGCAAAAATGAAATTGGGAAAAAGGAAGGGGGAAAATTAAAGCGCGAAAAGAAAAAAAAAAAAAGAGCGAAAAGGGAGAATGAAGTGGAAGAGGGAAGAGACTTTTTATATGAGGAGAGTACTCCTATGGAACAGCCATTAATCCCAACAAATTCCAGCAACAGCTCCCTGGATATGAATGCAAACTAGAAACAACCAATAATATAACGATGAAAATAGAATGGTGAACACTAATCCCAAAATAAAATAAAGAAAAAATAAAATGGCACTTTAAAAAATGGTAAAATGGTAGCAGTAATAATACTGGTTAAAAATAAGAAGGTAGTAATTAAAAGGGTAAAATCAGGTGATGGAAAAAGAAGAAAAGAAAGAAAAAAAAAGAAAAAAAAAGAACAGAAAAAAAAGAATGAAAAAAAATTGGTTTCTTAGTTAAAAAGTGAAAAAAGAAAAAAAAATTGCAGTAGTGGAGGTCCTTCGTTTCTTCTATTCTTCAGTGTGGCTCGCCTTAGACCTTCCAGGTATTCAGGAGAGTGTTGAGTTTCCCTGCGATATACTGTTCCTCTGTGTTGTAAACCACAGTCCTTATTTTAAAGCATGCCGCATTTATTTCCCAGACTGCCTTATTTTGTGTTTAGCAAAGAGTCAGTTTGTGGGTCAGCCTCTGGGTGGCAGTGTTCTGGGGTTGGCCTCTGAGGCTATAGGGCCTCTCTGTCCAGTGGAAGTTCACTGCCCAGAGCTGACTGCGTAATAGTTAGTTACCGGCGCTGTGTTGTTGCTGTGATTGAAAATCCCCCTATAGGCCAGACCCTGTTAACTCCCAGGGACTGATCATGTTATCTTAATCCTTGATCTCGTTCAGGGTGGAATCTGGGTGTGGCTGTGCTCCTTGCCTGGGGGCTGGGGGGAGGAGACTCACTCTCAGGAGCGGGTGGCTGCCCCAGTCCTGGGCTCAGGGGTGTCTCAGCACTCAATTCACTACCACCTCTCCCAGCTCCCCCTCTTTCCCCAGTCTCTCCCCAGATTCCACTCCTCAGCACACTCTCCCTCTCTTCAGCACAGGTGAGTGTCTGTATCCGAAATGTCCCATGAACAGGATTCAGTGAAAACAAACAAACAAATGCCGGCCGCGGAAACGGGGAAGGCTTGGTTTCTGTAAGCTTCTTCTCTTACCGGGACTGCATGGTCAGGTCAGCTCTTCAGGCTGCCCCCTTTAGGCTCAGTCCTCCGCGGTCACAGAACCCAGCTCTCAATTTCCCTGGCGGCGCCAGGAATCCCGCGGTTCTCCTTTCCCCCGTCAGGGGCTGTGCCTGTCCCAGGGGACGCGGCTGTCTGCCACTCGGTCTCCCTCCGGCTCTCTGGGCTCAGAGGTCTGGGAAACTTTCCTGCCCAAATCCCTGGTTTTTTTTACCTTTCCAGGGGAGTTCTGCTCTTCCCGGCTGCAAAGCCTCTCACCAGCTGAGCAATTTCGCCAATTCGGTGTGAGTGTTACTAGCTTCAGCTGCTCGCTCCATTTGCTCCGGGACACGACCTGGGACACGTCTGCCTATATCGCCGCCATCTTGGTTCAACTCCATCATTATTTTTTCACATAGGTTTTCAGTTCCCTGCTCTCTTTCTTCTCCTTCCAGCACCCTCATGATGTGAATGTTAGTATGCTTGAAGTTGTCCCAGAGGCTCCTTACACTCACCTCATTTTTGGATCCTTTTAAAAAGTATTTTTGCTGTTCTGATTGGGTATTTTTTGCTTCCTTATATTCCAAATCACTGATTTGACTCTTGGCCTCATCTACTTTACTGTTGATTCCCTATAAATTATTCTTCATTTCAGTTAGTGTATTCTTCATTTCTGACTAGTTCTTTTTTTATGGTTTCCTATCTTTTTTATGCTATTGAAGTTCTCTCTAAGTTCATCTATTCTTCCCCTAAGTTAATTGAGCATCCTAATAACTAGTGTTTTGAACTCTGCATCTAATTGATTGCTTGTCTCCATTTTGTTTAGTATTTTTTCTAGAGTTTTGTTCTTTCATTGGGGACATAGTTCTTTGTCTCCTTATTTTGGCAGTATTTGTTTCTATGTATTAGGTAGACCTGCTACATCTCCTGGGCTTGTTACAGTGGCCTAATATAGTATGTGTACTGTATGGTCCAGGGGCACAGCCTCCCCCTTCACCCAATCAGAGCACTCCAGGTGTACCCCACCCTCGTGTGGGCTGTGTACACCCTCCTGTTGTAGTTGAGCCTTGATTGCTGTTGGCACCTCAATGGGAGGGATTTACCCCCCAGGCCAGTTACCAGATGTACTGGTTAATAATGCGAATTTTTTTTCAATAGATGGAGTTACACATATGTTGATATATATGTGATTTGATATGTATGCTATTTTGTTATGTTGACAACAAGCTTCAAAACTTCATATGTCAAATATTCTGAAGGTGTTAACATCATAGATATTTTTACACGTAAAAATGTCGAATTTCATGCCAAAAAAGAGCATTTGTGGCAAGTTTTAATTCATTATTTTGAAGAAAAGTGCTGATGAAAGTTATTGTATACTTCAGACTTTGAAGTATACCAAAGGACTTTGAAGTGAACATTCTCCATCTCAAGATACTAGTAAGTCCCGGGTGGTGGCAGGATATGACTGAGGACTTTGTGTTAGTCTCAGGCAAAACACACGTGAAGTACACACAAACCATGTCAACAAACCCTGGGTAACTGTCTTGTCACACACCTGCAAATGCAGGAAGAGACTGCTATCTAGCACATATTGTAATCCATGGAGTGTATTTGTCCAAAAGGTGAGATGGGACAAAAGTAAGAAGAGGGAAGAGGTGACAGAGGTGGAAGAGGATGGAGAGGAGAAGGAAGAACAAAATAAATCCAGGATTTAGAACAATTCATGGGAAAGAACCACTGATTGTACTCCAAGGAGAAAAAATAATCTGCCTTTCCATAAAATTCTTTTGTTCTGTGTTAGAAACGATAATAAGCTGACCCTGATCTAAACACAACATATCAGGAAGAGTTCAATCAGAGATCAAATCTATATATATAAAAGGCTAAGCTACCATCAGACTGGCCAGTAGGTATGACGTGCACTGGCCACCAGGGGGCAGATGCTCAACACAGGAGCTGCCCAGTGACAACAACTCTCGCACTCTGGGACCCCTCCCAGAGATGTTGGGAAGCCAGTTTTGGCCCAATCCCTAAAGGCCAGGCCGACGGATCCCACCTGCCAGAGGGACCCTGCTCACTCCCCAGATGCTTTTCAAGCCTCAGCGCCGCCCCAGGTGCAGGCAGCCAAGGAGAGACTGTGGAAGGCTGGCTCCAGGGCATGTCTGGCCAGTCTCACCCAGTCCTGTCCTGCCAGCCACCTAATTAATTTCCTTTCAATGTTCACGAATCTGTGCACTGGGTCACTAGGAGTATTATAAAAAGCATTCAATTTCACTGTTAAGCCCATCAGCAGATGAGTGGATTAAAAAACTGTGGTACATCTAAGCAATGGAACACTATGCTGCTGGAAAAAAGAAGGAACTCTTACCATTTGCAACAGCATGGATGGACCTGGAGAGCACTATGCTAGTGAAATAAGCCAGTCTGAGAAAGATAAATATCACATGATCATCTCAGTCATTTGTTGAATATAATGAACAACATAAGCTGATGAAAAAATATAGGTCCAGAGACATAGAAGCATGAACAGACCATCCAACCTCAGCGCGAAGGCGGGTGGAGTGGGGGAGAGAGAAAAACCAAAGGACTTGTATGCATGCATATAAGCATAACCCATGGACAGACAGTAGCAGGGGGAAGGCATGTGCTGGGGTGTGGGAATGGCCAGGGAGAGGTCAATGGGAGAAAAAGGAGACATATGTAATACTTTAAACAATAGAAAACTTTTTAAAAGGAAGTACAAATTATAACAGTAAGATATTTTATACCTATCATACTTACAAAAATTTAAGAGTTAGACCAAATTTCTCACCACAAAAAAAAAAGAAAACTGCAACTATTTGAATGATGCATGTGTTAACTAATTTGATGTGGCAATCATTTTGCAACATATGCATATATAAAATCACTACATTGTACACTCTAATGTTATATGTCAATATCTAAATAAAACTGGGGGAAAAACAATTCATTTTCATTGTATATTATTACTAGAATAGAAAATATATTTTTCATTCAAATTTTGAATATTTACATATTCTAAATATCTTCTCTAATATTTTGTGAAAAGTATAAACTGAGGGGAAAACAAAAAAAATGTTAGAGTTTACACAAATCAAATTTGACTACATTTTTTTTTTGAAGTTGCATGTTTGTTGTAAAACTTAATCTTAAAAAAATATTAGGGGGTTGGTCAAGATGGCAGCATAGGTAAATGCAATACTCCCATCCTTTCACAACCACATCAAAATTACAACTAAACTACAAAAGAGTCATCATTCAGAACCACCTAAAATCTAGCTGAACAGAAGTCCTACAACTAAGGATATATCAAGACTGGTAGGAAGGGCAGAGACACAGAGCGGGCTGGTCCCACATCTACATGTGACAGTTAAAAATTGGGAGAAATATCTTGGCTGCTTAGAGTGAATGGTCCCATCCATGTACCAGGTCACCCAGACCAGGGATCCAGTGCCAGAAAGAGAAGTTCCCCATAACTTCTGGCTGTAAAAACCACTGGGGATTGAGCCTGAGTGAGACAGAGGCTGCTGGAGTCCCAAGCAGTTTCTCTTCTAGGGCCCTCAAAGGAACTTACTTGGACTCACTCCCTCTGAGCTTTAGTGCTAGACAGCAGCTAGAGAGGCACTAGGGACATACAGAGAGGAACTGATTTTTCTGGCATTGGGGCTAGAGCTGTAGAGGCAGCTTTCTCTCTGACAGAAGTGATAGCAGAGCTAGCAGGCAGGTGCTGTATCTGAGTTTCCATCAACCTGGTTCACTGTTAGCCCCACCCTGTTGATACCCTGAGACCCCATCCCACCCAGCTTGTGGGCCCACCCATGCTGTTTCCATACAAAAGGCCTGTCTTGACTCATGCTTCAGACTTTCTTAACGTTTCTTAAAAAAGCAGTATCTAGCCTCGGCATGTCCCTGGCACTAGAAGCAGTTGGCCTTGGTTCATGGCTTAGCCTCTCCTGGGCACCTCCAAGCCCAGCACCAGTCATAGCTATCTACAGATCACTTTGTAGCTCAAGAAGAAAATAGGCAGCAGCTGACCTTGGCCAGCACCTCCTGAAAGGCCCTAGAGCCAGTGCACCCAGTGGACAGCTTCAGACCTTGTTAAAGTACCACCCCAAGCAACAAACTCAAGGGACAGACTCAGAAGGCACAAGAGCCCCACTAAAATAAATCCTGCTCCATGGGGTGGGCCCCTGCACAGCTGATCCTCCACAATGGTCACAGCCTTGAAGCTACTAGTAGTCCATGAAGCTACCAGAAGTATGGTGTCATAATTGGGATGATCCCATTTGGTTGGGATGGTCCACCTAACCATTGGTGTTCAGGTTTGTTTGGAGGTTTTGGTCCCCCACTGGAGAGCTCCAGAGTCGTAGTGTCTTCCTTGAGCTGTTCAGAGCAGAGCTGTCCTCATTCCTGGGCAGACACCTACCAGGTAGGCCTTTGGCCTTATGCTCATAGACTCAGTAGGACTGAGGCAGAGGGAGAGTTCCACAAATAGCCCAGGTTAACGCCCAGTGCCATGTGCTCAGAGTCAGGAACCACATGCAGTTGTAGGAAACACAGTTTAAACTTCTATACTCATGGGCCTGTCATGGATCCATGAGCTCATGTCAGCCCCTTTGTTCAATTTGTAGCTCAGATGCCCACTTCCTACTTTTTTTTCCTGGCTCAGTATGGAAATCTTCTTACAGTTTATTTCAGGGCCAGGAGCACTACCTTACTCAGCCTGAGGGTGTAGGAGAAATGGAGTGGGCTCTGGGCACCTCCACTGACACAGCGCATCTATGGATTGCCTACCATGTGCTAGGTTCCTTGTTAGGCACTGGGGTGTAGCCTCGGATGAGACACTGTTCTTTCCTTTGTGCTTTTGTACTCCAAAATGTAGAGACCAAATCACGTACTCAAGAAAGCAATACCAAGTTAGGAACTCACATAAGGAAAATTTATGGACAATTTTATTACCAACCTTGGTGTGTGTGTGTGTGTGTGTGTGTGTGTGTGTGTGTGTGTGTATGGGAGGATCTGCAAGGAAGGGCCCATTCAACCTTACCCTTTGTTTCCTGTCTCTTCCTTCCAAGTCCTCTTATCCATGGCAAGCTATTTTTCCCAATTTTACAGTAATTGCATTTGGAAAATGGCTTTTGTGTAAACATTTATCAAAGTTGTGTGTCACTTCTTTAATTATAAAATAACTAGGGGCCCGGTGCACGAAATTCGTGCACTGGGTGTGTGTGTGTGGGGTGGGGGGGGAGTGTCCCTCAGCCCAGCCTGCCCCCTCTCACATACTGGGAGCCCTCAGGCGTTGACCCCCATCACCCTCCAATCGCAGAATCAGCCCCTTGCCCAGGCCTGACGCCTCTGGCCTAGGCGTCCAGCCCGGGCAGCGGGGACCCGCAGCTGCAGCGGCCCCACAATCGTGGGCTTCGCTTTAGGCCCAGGCAAGGGACCCCTAGCTCCTGGGACTGCCAGCTTCGACCGTGCCCAGCTCCCATCGCTGGCTCCACCCCTACTTCCTGCTATCACTGGTCAGGGCGGCAAAGGCTCCTGAGTCTCCGATCATGGCTCCCCCCAGCTCTTAGCTCCCCCCTGGCTTTCCGATCACTGTCAGTGGCAGGGGGCTTCTTCCTGCTTTCCCTTTCGCCTCCCTGCATTGTGCGTACATATGCAAATTAACCGCCATCTTGTTGGCAGTTAACTGCCAATCTTAGTTGGCAGTTAATTTGCATATAGCCCTGATTAGCCAATGAAAAGGGTAGCTCGTACGCCAATTACCATTTTTCTCTTTTATTAATGTTGATGAAACTGGATTTGATGATGAATACAAACCTTCATTTCTAAATTGTGTTTCAATGAAAAGCCCTAAATAAGGAAGTGATGCCCCCCCCCACATTCTTATTTCCTCAACAAAGAACTTAGGTTGATGAGTCAGTCCCAATGCTCTGCGGTCTCTGAATTTCTGGCACATAGTTACCGGTGTGACCCTTTAGGATTCGGCATATACTACAAGGGTTAACAGTGATCTGTAGAGTGTGAGCTCCCAGTGGGGTCTGACTCCTTTTCATCCTTGGTGCCTGCCAGTCTGTGGTCTAGTCAATGGTTGCTCACAGTGGCTAGTTTTTAGTTTTTAAAACTCAGCAGCTTTAAAAAGTAAGTAACACCAGAGATAGACATCCATGCCTCATGCCTGATATTTCAGATGCAGTAGGTCTATGCTGGGGCTCATGAATCATAATTTTAGAACATTTCCTGGGTGATTGTGATGATTGGCCACATTTGAGAACAAGAGGTCTCAACGCATTTGAAACTCTGTGTGTGTGTGTGTGTGTGTGTGTGTGTGTGTGTGTGTGTGTGTGTTTATAGGTCCCTCAAGGAGAACGTAATGCGTAACTGCCTGCCTTTCCTCCTTCTTCCTGTTGAGTGCCAGGTTTGACCTCTGATCTCAGAGATCTCATTACAGTGAGGGCAAAATCAAAAGACGTGTAACTCCTCGAGTCTTCAGTGGTGATTCCCCCAGTGGCCAACACTCAGGGGTGATTGGTAACTGCTTTGTTAACGGCTATAAGAAGCCCCATTGTCAGTGTGCCTATGAGCTTGGCAGGTGCAGAGGTGAGACTTGCTGGCTTGTAACTCCCTCTGAGGTCCTCACTGTGCACGAGCCATGTGGACAATCGCACAGGCCTCCCGGTTTCATCCTTGGGACTTTGACATTTCTTAACCGTCCTTTTACAGATGAGGAAACTGAGACTTAGAAAGTAACTTTCACAGGATTCCAAGCTGGTATATGATGCAGTTGAGGTTTGAACTTAAATCAACACAATGGAGTTAACTGTATATTAGTGCCTGACCCATAAAACTAAAGTCTTAGTGTCACAATATAACACATAGAATTAATAATATCTATTATCTTAACCCTGGGCCATTGGCTGACAAGTTATTACCAAAAATAACATTTAAAACATATTTTTTTGTTTGATCAAAGGAAGTATTTGTAGAAAGGTGAGAAGAGGTATAATTCATTCAACCTTCTGCCCCTCCTTCACCATCCTTATTATATTACCACTGAATTAGGATTTTAACTTAATATTCATAAAGAAATGTGGTACTAATAATGACAGGCACAAAAGACAAGTTTTAAGTAAGCCAAAAGAAACCAAATAACATTATTTATGATACATCAGTCACTCTTTCCCTCCATAAACCTGGAAAATAAAAATTGCTCTTAGTTTCTCATTTTTAATGTGCTTCCTTCCTTTGAATTATCTTAAACTTCCAAAAATGTAAACACCACATATACAAAGAAACAGTGTGGTGGTACATGTGATTTTATACATTTTTCACTTCTGTAGAAAAATTCTGTAAATTTATTTTTAATCTGCTCATCAATTCCAAAAGGAAGTCAATTTGAAAGATTTATAAATGTAACTTAGGTGGGCAACCTGTTTCTATTTGAAACTAACATAAAGCTCTAAGGCTAGCTAAGCTGGTTGGAAAGGAGATGGAATAACTGTGTCCACCCTAAGCTTGGACAGTGTGAAAGCAGGGAAACTGACAACCCCAAAGAGAGAAGGTTAAGTTTAATGTGTCTTTCAACATACCATTGAGTAATGAAGGTCATCACAGTGGTTTAAACTCTTCTATATCCCTATAAGACAGAAAAAGTTAATTATATTATTATTGTTGTTATTATTACTGTCCTTTTGTTTGTTTTCCCTTTCCCCTTTCCCCTCCCCATTACCCCTGTTCTACAGATTACTCTTGCCACTTACTGGTTACCTATACTCAATTCTCAATGCTTTCTCCTACATAACTATGTCTCTCATCTGGATTATAAAAATACAGATTTTGCATTGGTGTGTTCTGTTCTTTCCCTGGAGCCTATACCATATATTATGTGGCAACTTTAACCCACTCTGTAGCTCTAGTTAGGAAATGGGGAGAACCTTTCAGGCCAGGCTGTGATGCGCTACAGTGACACATGCCCACTTCCTGGGGACTTTCACATGACATCACTGCACATTTCTCTATGCATACCCAGTCCTTTGCCTCCAGGACTATGGTCAACTGGATGTAAGCTAAAAATTTGGGTCAACTTGTGCCTGGATGTTAACATGCACAGAGGACAGAGTTTCTGGGTTCCAGCAACACAATGTCACTGTTCCCTGGGTTGACAGAGGGAGCTGCCAGACTGTCCAGCCTGGTTGTGGCTTTCTATAGCTGCGACCCTCTCCACGCTGTCATTCCACTAGTGCTGGAGGCCAGCCTTGGCTTCCCATCCTGAGAAGTAAGGACAAAGTCCTCAACTTACCCCACAGCAGTCACCACACAGGGTCCCCAGGAGGCCGTTAACCACCTGGATGGTGCAGAGAAGCATCTGGAACACTGCTATGATGAGCAGGATGGAGAAGAGGGTCAGATTCCAGGACACCACGTTTTTGGGCTCCTTGCACTTGCTCAATAAGGCTTTGTCATTGAGGTAATCCCTGTCAGGGGCATGGGAAAGAAAGGAAACAGCTGTAAAATGTAGGCAATACCTAGACTAGAAAGTCACGATAATAATTTTTCATTTGAAATACTTTTTATCCAAAACATAATCTCAATAAGAAATACATCACGTAATACCCATATTTTTAATAATACCTAACATTTCTATAGACTGTATACTATGTGTTAGACTCTGTTCCAAATATTTTACATTTTAACTATTTTATTTCTTATAGAAGCCTTAGGCTTCTTTTATTCTATTTCACAAATAAAGACATTGATGCACAGAGAGATTAAGTGAGTTCCCATAAGTCACAGAGCTAAATGACAGAGTGACTTTTTTAAAATATATATTTTATTGATTTTTTACAGAGAGGAAGGGAGAGGGATAGAGAGTTAGAAATATCAATGAGAGAGGAACATCGATCAGCAGCCTCCTGCACACCCTGTACTGGGGATGTGCCTGAAACCAAGGTATATGCCCTTGACTGGAATCGAACCTGGGATCCTTCAGTCCACAGGCCGATGCCCTATCCACTGAGCCAAACCGGTCAGAGCTGACAGAGTGACTTTTGTGAGCTGACTGAGAGGATGGGTAAACTCAGTATCTACCGGGGAGCCAGGAAAATGAAGACATTACAGGAAAAGAATCTCACCACCTGGGCTTGGTTCCACCTACTGTGATTTGGGACCACTTGGACATTTGACAAATTCTGCCACGTCTAGTGGCCATCTGAAGTCATGTAAAGTATAATCGTGTCACATAGTTAAAGGGGAGAGCTTGTCTTTTTTAAAGGCCTAATTCTAAACAAATTGTAAATTTGACTCAAGTATATTTTTGTCAACATGTGGGAATTCCACTTGCAAAAAGATTTAATTACCTAGAAGCACTAAGTAATCTGCTGCCTTAATACGTATCTTATAAAAACTTGGAAATAGGAGAACTGCAATACATTTACAAACTGTATATTAGGAGTCCACTGTGTGACAACGCACATCATGCCATGAAGGAGGAAAGTGAAGCACGCTGTCTTCAACGCCAACCCCAGGAAAACAGTCAGTCCTTTGGGTCATTATCCTTCCTCTCACATTCTCAGAGCCACAGATTGGTCTCCCTGTCTTCCTTTATGGCTCCTCTATCCTCCCAAGGCCTCAATGGGAAACTCCATCTGCATGTGGCTACTAAGTCAACACCCACCTTATTGTTTTTAGACCTTTTTGACATGATGAATCTTTTAGTAATCAGTACACACTTATTTAATACATTCTGTGTAAAAACTTGAAAAACGTTTGCAATGACGGACGGATGGAAGATACTTTGGCATTTAACAGTCGAAAGAACAAAGGAAAGGGCATTTGCTCTTGCTTTAAAAATAAAGCATTGTTCATAGCATCAATGGACCTTTCCATAAGAGCACATGTTCTAGCTGCTCACTAGCTGTGTGACTTATCTGTAAAATGGGAACATTATCTATGAAATCATAGAATTATTGTGATTAAATGACTTAATACTAGGCTTGATTCTAGTAGAGTGCTTAGGACAGTGCCTGGCATACGTTACGTCTCAATAAATGCTAGTGTTATTATTTCACTTAATCTGAGCTGTCTGGTCTAAAGGAAAGAGTATGGTATTTTGGATTTCAATGGACTTGGGTTTGAATACAAGCATTCCTCTTACTAGGGTGTATTTCTCACACAAGTTACTTATCCCTTTCCCAGCAGCAGTACCAGTTTCTTCATCTATAAAAGAGGCTAAAACCAACCTCTCAGTTGTGAGAAGTCATTGAGATAATACACCGTACATATTGTTGTGTAAGACTTCTTTTCAGTACTTACTATTTTTTAAACACACGTCTTTCTGTTCTGCATTTTTCCATGTAGTCCTATCCCTCTTTACAGTTTTTAAACTTGATGATGATAGGAAGTTACAGGGAGACAATATTTTCCAGGCACGTTTGGTAAAGAGAAGACCCTGAGATAAAGTGATTGGCAGTCCTGAGTTCTTCCCTCTTCTGAAGGTGTGTGCAGTGGGCACACTCACACCCTGCTTGTGAGGTGATGGTCCCATACCCAGCTCTCATGAACTCACTTTAGTCAGCGTTTCTCAACCTGTGGGTCGCGAGCCCTTTGGCGGTCGAACGACCCTTTCACAGGGGCCACCTAAGACCATCCTGCATATCAGATATTTACATAAGGATTCATAACAGTAGCAACATTACAATTATGAAGTAGCAATGAAAATAATTTTATGGTTGGGTCACAACATGAGGAACTGTATTTAAACGGCCAGAAGGTTGAGAACCACGGCTTTAGAGAGTGGAAAAGTCCTTTTTTAAAAGTTTTGCTATAGGTAACTGTGCCTTTAGCACCTCCTGGTGGTGAGATCAGCTCACCAGATCAGCTCACCGGGGAACTTGGAAACAAGGAACTTGGAAACAAGGATTGAGTTTGGTGCCTGGGGCAGTCCTCTCAGTCCCACTCACAAACCACCTCAGATACTGGTCCAGGCCCTTCTCCCATCCCCCAAACTCCCAGGTTCTGAGACTCTCAGAGATGCCAGCAATGATTGCTGTGTCCAACTCTCCGACCTCATATTCCTTGGACCTGGGGGCAAATCATGTTTCCACACTCTGTGAAGCAAGGGGAGCTGAGGCAGTGTACAGCCAGTTTACTGAGCTGGAGTTTTACAGCATCCTGCTCTTGGGAAGGGCATTCCCATGGAGCAGCAGTAATCCATCAACATCAGAATGGAGCATCACGGAGTTCATGCAACTCACTTCTTGTAGCTGAAAGAAGGACAGGGGAGCCCCACTGCTTTGCTGGCCACTCTGCCTGGCTTTGGTCCCCTTCTGTGCTTCCCAGCATTCTGTGTCATACATAGTCTGGCCATTTGTCTGTCTTCTATTCCGATTGTACACTCACAAGGACAGAGACCATGTCCCCTGTGTTAGTTGTCTCATGTGTCTGCTAATAAATTTTGACTGTCAGTGGAGACACCACAAATCTCCTTCCCTCAGGCCAGCTTTGGTGCCCTCTTTTGTGATCTCTCCTGGTCTCTGTCAAAGCAGCAGATAGAGGTGAGATCTTGCGCAACTTAAGTCCACCCTCCAGTTCTGCCTCACAGACCAACATGCCTGATACTTGCAAATTAAGATGACAGGAGAAGATGCTCAACATCACTAATCCTCACAGAAATGCAAATTAAAATCACAATGAGCTATCATTTCACACCTGTCAGAATGGCTATTATCAATAAATTAACAAACAAGTGCTGGTGAGGATATGGGGAAAAGGGAACCTTTGTGCACTGTGTGGGAATGCAGGCTGGTGCAGCCACTGTGGAAAACAGTATGAAGTTTCCTCAAATAATTTAAAATGGAAATGCCTTTGGACCCAACAATCCCATTTCTGGAAATATATCTGAAGAGCCCAAAACACTAATTGTAAAGAATATATGCACCCCCATGTTCATAGCAGTGTTATTTACAATAGCCAAGATCTGGAAACAACCCAAATGACCATCAGTAGATGAGTGGATAAAAAAAGCTGTGGTACATTTACATTATGGAATACTTACTTGGCCATAAGAAAAGAAGGAACTCTTACTCTTTGCAACAGCGTGGATGGACTTACAGCGCATTATGTTAAGTGAAATAAGCCAATCAGAGAAAGACAAGTACCATATGATTTCACTCATATGTGGAATCTAATTTATAAAATACTAGATAAACAAACAAAATAGAAACGGGCTCATAGATAGAGAACAGACTGACAGCTGTCAGAGAGGAGGGTGGTTGTGGGGCTGGGTGTAAGAAATAAAAAAAAATACCTCATAGACACAAGCAACAGTATGGTGATTACCAGAGGAAAAGGGGAGTATGGGGGTAGAAAAGTGTATATGGTGATGGAAGGAGACTTGACTTGGGGTGTTGAACCCACAATACAATATAAAGATAATGTATTATAGAATTGTACACCTGAAACCTATATGATTGTATTAACCAATGTCACCCTAATAAATTCAATTAAAAGAAAAAGATGACAGGACATGTGCAGTGTCTCCCTTTGGCCATTTATCTGACTGTGTCCCTTGTGGTGACGAATGGGCATTGAAGGGTGTACCTTACCCGTCATGGAAGGGGTAGCCCCACTCGTTATTATCCATGAGACATTTAGGACCATGCCTGACTGAGATCAGTGAGATGACAAATGAGTACCCAGCACCCAAGAATCCAATCCCAGCAAATATTATGGAGGAGAACATCTGAAAGAGAATAAGAGAGACAGTCAGGTTCTTAAGTTGGTCCACAGGTTGTTCTCAACACACTTAACCAGCCTGCTGTTGAGCATGGTAGCTACGGGACGTTACAGGCAGATATCAGTCTTTCCAAAAGATGGGGCCTCTGGGGTCTCCTATAATGATTTTGGTGACATTAGCACACAGGCTCTGCTTATGAGAAAAATCAGAAGTCTAAAAATTCTCCTTGAGATCTAAATCATTAAGTCCAACCTCTCTTCCATGTAGTAGCAGCTTTTAAAATATCTGCAGACCTTTTATATCTTAAACATGTTTTGCATTTAACATATCTCCTCCCCTTCCACTCTCTAAAAGTTTTTCTTTGGGTTCAACAAGCCCAACATTTTAGTTCTTTCAAATGTTTTTATATGATATAGATTACTAGCATCTTTTTTAAAAACTTAATCATAAAATCAAAATAGAATTATATACCTGGTAATACTAGAGGCCCGGTGCATGAACCATACACCAGTGGGATCCCTCAGCCTGGACTGTGGGATCGGCTGAAACCAGCTCTCCAACATCCCCCGAGGGGTTCCGGATTGTGAGAGGGTACAGGCCAGGCCAAGAGACTCCACCAGTGCATGATTGGGGCCAGGGAGGGACTGCCAGAGGGTTCTAGGGCGTGTCTGGCCCATCTCACTCAGTCCTGATCGACCGGACCCTAGCAGCAAGCTAACCTACCAGTCAGAGCATTTGCCCCCTGATGGTCGGTTCATGTCATAGTGACTGATCGACCAGTTGACTGTCTGCCCCCTGGTGGTCAGTGCACATCATAGCAAGCGGTTGAGCAGCCTTAGCATATCATTAGCATACTAAAAGCCTAGTGCATGAAATTCGTGCATGGGGGGTGGGGTCCCTCAGCCTGGCCTGCAACAACACAAGCGTTCTGTGCCTGGACTGGCTAGAGGCCCTCTGCAGCCAGGCGCAGAATGCTTGCCTCGTCACTAGGGCGATGATGCAAGCGTTCCTCCCCGCCCCCCGCAGCCACTTTGTGCCTCCTGCCCAGAGTCCCTCTGCGGCCAGGGTGGAACGCTGGCCTGGTCACTGTGGCAACGAAGCAAGCATTCCAACAGGCCGCTCATGCTGCCCGCTCTCAGCGGCCACTCCCCCAGGACTGGGGGACTCTGCGGGGCTGAGAGGACTGGGAGCTACCATCTTGTGGCTATAGGAGCTGCCATCTTTGTGACAGAATGATGGTTAATTTGCATATTACCCTTTTATTAGATAGGATTGCTCTTTGATTGGTTGAACAGATGACTGGACACGTAGCATATTAGGCTTTTATTATATAGGACTAGTAGCCTGGTGCACAAAATTCATGCACATTAAAAGGGAATTAATTAGCGGAGATATTTTAATATTGCTATTTGCCCTTTCTCTATAATAGAAGTGTGAGAGATGAAAGGAAATTAGTAAAATGTATATGAAAATCATATATAAATTTATTAATAAATAAACAGTAACAAAAGGATATAACAACAACAGAGGCATGATATAAAAATGACAAAAACATGATATGAAAACAACAAAAACATGATATAAAAACAACATTGATGCAAACAATGACTGATAAAGTCATTAAACTTATTCTAATATCTCCCTGCACACCACATTAGGAGTGAAAACACTTTCAGAGTGCTTGACTAATTTCCCTTGTGATGAAGTATTTAGAACTTTAACTGTAACATCACATGCTCTTCAAACTCAAGAGAAAGCAACATATAACTGACCATGTGCGAAAACAGGTTCAGGTAGGAATATGCTTTCTCTGTCTAGAGTTTGTCCTTGTGATTTATTAATAGTCATCACAAATGCTGGCATCACAGGAAACCATCATCAAATCAATTTAAATGGGAGACCAGTGTCAGATGGGGACAAATCAATTCTTGGAATCAGAACCTCTCCCTCTGCAGATCCTGTTAATACTTCAGCTTCAATAATGTTAGGTCATAATCTTTTGATAATAAATCTAGTACCATTACAAAGACCCCATTTACTATTGAGATTTTTCAATAGCATGATGATTGCACCCACTTTCAATTTTAATTTATGACGCGGCATTCCCGAAGGAGTAATACTATTAAGAAATTTGATGGGAAAATTTTCCTTTTCAGCATCATCTGTGGAATCAATGGAATCATCACTCAAATATGTGTGAACATCTCCATCGAGTATATCCAAAATTTCTTCATTTAATTTTTGAACATGCTCATTTTTTGGACAAAGAATTGCACATTTAGATATATTTTTAATATTATCTATAGATATAGTATTTCCAAAGGTAGCTTCAATAATTGATCCATTACAAATCATTTCACAGAAGATTTCAATAATATCCATTCCTAAATGAAAACTGCTATCAAGTTTGCCATCTCCAAGTTTTACTAACCATCCACTATAAGCAGAATCCTCTGATCTCATATTTGTTGTAAGAGACAACTTTCTGAAAAACCCCCAAACGTTGCAGTACTTTAAACTCGTTTGTACTATGGCTGATCACATAGCATGTGGTACAATACTGAGATACTGAGACACTGTCAAAAATCCCCTCCAAGAAGGAGAACTTTCCCACCAAATATAACATTCAGACTCATAATTTCTCTTAGTAATCTGTCTATGACATTTATAGCATGACTCAATGCCATGGTGCATTCATCAATAATGAGAAGTTGGGCCTTTTTAATAGTTTTAGCAACTTCACTCTTTATATTGAGTCTAGAAATTGAAGTTTCATTTAATGGAATCAGTAATTTATATTGGGAATGAAAGGTTCTTCCACCGAGAAGTAAATTTGCAGTAATTCCTGTAGACACTGTGGGTAAAACAGTACCACCACGACCTCTAATATAATGTATTAAAACTTTATACAAATATGCAGGTGAATAGGATTCCTAGCTGGCAGGCCCTGACAGCAAGCTGGCCACCTGTCAATTCCGGGAGGAATGGGGCTCCCTCCGCTCTCCCGTCAGGGTCCGGGGTGCAGGTGAATGGGGTTCCTGGCTGGCAGGCCACTGACAATAAGCTATCCAACAGCAGATTCTGTGAGGAATGGGGCTGCCTCCTCCCTAATGTCAGGGTCTGGTTAGAAGGCCGGCCATGCCCCCTGTTGGGCCAGACCCAGAGTTCTACCACACTGTGGCCTCTGCCTCAGCAACCCAGGACTGACTGCTGCTGGGCACTCCTGGCGCTCTGAGGGTGGGTTCTTCCCTCAGACCTTGCGGGAAACAGCTTGGGGAGGGCGCAGCCCTTGACAAGGCAACCCAGGATTCAGTACTTCCACGCTCCTCTCCGAGGGCGGGTTCCTACCTGAAACCTCACCCTCTGGGAAACAGCTGGAGGAGGGCACAGCCGTTTCCAAGACAACCCCTGCAGGACTGACTTCCTTCCTTCCGGTTGGTCAAGCTTTGGGATGTGATGTTACACCCAGGGTTTTTATATAAGTAGATGGAAGGCCTAAAGAATCTTGGAGCCCATTCAGCTGTCTCTTATAGATAAAAGAAAAATTAGGCCCCGAGATGCAATTTCTATTCAAAACAGTAATAAAAGAGTAGTGCGGACACATTAATAATTTTGAAAATAGAGTTGGAAAATTATCACCTCTATTGCTTTACTTTGGTGACATGAAGGTGTACTGCAAAGCACATGATTTTAAAAGTCAGCAGACTCAGGCTCAAATCTCAGCTTTGCTACTTTTCTCTGTGATGATTCTACATAATGTATTTCCTCAGAGCCTTAGTTTTCTCATCTATAAAATGGACACCAGAAAGCCTACCTAAAGGTCTGTTGTAAAAATTAGATGCCTGGAGGTAACAGTCATACTTCAAAAATCAATATATTAAAATTATTTTATACTTTATATAACGTAATTTAAAATAGGCATATGTCACTGAAAGTTTATATATTAATCTTAGTTAAGAGCTTATTTTGAAACGTCCTTAAGGGAAACTAAGATTTTTTTTAAATATATATTTTTTATTGATTTTTCAGGGAGAGAAAGGGAGAGGGATAGAGAGTTAGAAACATTGATGAGATGAGAGAGAAACACTGATCAGCTGCCTCCTGCACACTCCCCACTGGGGGTGTGCCCGCAACCAAGGTACATGCCCTTAACTGGAATCGAACCTGGGACCCTTGAGTCTGCAGGCTGATGCTCTATCCACTGAGCCAAACCTGTTAGGGCCTAAGATTTGTTTTTATGTTAATTATTGCCTTATATTGGGGTACATATGGTAATTTGCAGAGTTTTCTAATCTCATGGAACTTATAACTTTTTTTGGTGAGTTCTTGCAAAAACACATTTGGGGAAATGCTGCTCCAGTTTGGAGAGAGCTTATCTAGCTTCTTTGTCTCTGAGCCACCTTCATGTTCCATCCAAGCTGCTGTTCAGTTAGACCAGACGGTGTTCCTCTAGGAATGGCCAGATCGCCCCAGTGCAGCCATTGAGAACTTCCACTGAGGTGAGTGTCCACTAATGCTGCGCCTCGCCTTTCAGAGCAGCTCTGCGTGGTCTGGAAATACCTGTTGACATGTGGTCCTTCATGCCAGAGTGGGTGTCTCAACGAAAAACAGATTCTCTAAAGGGAGGGTTTCTCACATCTTAAAAGTGGTCAAAAGTGTTTCAAAGCCAGAATTGCCACTATATAAATGGTTAAATATTCTTATAATTATATTTTTATATAAAAGATCTCAATAATCATCTACTGCAGCACCTCACTTTCTAACTAATAAAACTGGCTTCTGCCCTAACTGGTTTGGCTCAGTGGATAGAGCGTCGGCCTGCAGACTGAAGGTCCCAGGTTCGATTCCGGTCAAGGGCATGTACCTTGGTTGCGGGCACATACCCAGTAGGGGGTGTGCAGGAGGCAGCTGATTGATGTTTCTCTCTCATCAATGTTTCTAACTCTCTATCCCTCTACCTTCCTCTCTGTAAAAATCAATAAAATATATTAAAAAATACAAAAAAAAAACCCAAAAGAAAAACAAAACAAAAAACTAGCTTCATTCCATCAGAGCCTTAGATGCATAATCTCATTTAGTCCTCTTAGCACACCTGTGATGTGGGTAGTATAACTTTCCAGAGAAAGCTGAGACAACTAGAATTTAAGATCATTGCTCTAAGACAAATAGTGAAGTGATAGGATGGGGCTGAGTTCCTAGACGCTGCTTCCAAAGCCCATGCTCTTAACTTGGGACTTTCTTGTGTTGCATGTCTAAAACGGGCTGAGCTAGATTATGAATCTGGGTCTCCTCCCTCCCAGCCTAATGTCCTGTAACTTCCACTCCTTCAAATACATGCACACCATGACACACTGCCACTAACACCAGATACTCTTATTCTCAAGTTGCCATGTGGATGGCATTGGTTCTCTCACAGAACGAAAACAGCATATAAGGAAACATCTTTTTGCTAACTTTATTTGAGTTTTAATTATTAATCAGGAGTTATTAAACTACTGATTAAGAATCTTAGAGTATCTATATTTGCTATTATTGAAAAGAAAGTATAAAATAATAAAGAGAAACTTCTTTTAAATGGAAGTCAGGAGGCTCGGGGGAGCTTTCAAGCGCTACTTGAACCATGGAGCCACCAGTCAGAACTGTTTACAAGAGCTCTTCCAACTGCCTTTCTCCAGAAAAGAGTGTCCTCTCCTGTGTTTCTTGGGACTTGCACGTGGTTCACCATTAAACTGCATGTCTCAAGTTGCAACTTTTTGTTGTTTCCAAATAAACCCATTTTGTTGGAGAAATAGGCTGTCTACTTTTTTAAGGTCAACAAAAGATCGTATATATAGGAAGACTAGAGGCCCGGTGCATGAAATTCGTGCACAGGAGTGGGGGGGGGGTGTCCCTCAGCCTGGCATGCACCCTCTCCAATCCACGACATCCCTCCTGCAATCTGGGACCACAGGCTCCTTACCGCTCACCTGCCAGCCTGCCTGATGCCCCTAACTGCTCCCCTGCCTGCCTGATCACCCCTAATCACTCTGCATGCCTGACTGATTGCCCCAAACCCCTCTGCCTGCCTGCCTGATCGCCCCTAACCTCTCTGCCTGCCTGCCTGATTGCTCCTAACGACCTCTGCCTGCCTGCCAGATGACCCCTAACCACTTGCCTGCCTACCTGATCACCCCTGACTGCTTACTGGGGGGCAGGGCCAGCCCTGCGAGGGGCCATCTGCCTACCTGATCTCCCCGAACAGCTAGTCTGCCTACCTGATAGCTCCTAACCACTTGCCTGCCTACCTGATCACTCCTAACTACTGTCTGCCTGCCTGATCACCCCTCACCACTCTGCCTGCCTGCCTGATTGCCCCTAACCGCTTGCTTGGGGGCAGGGACAGCCAGGCAAGGGGCCATCTGCTTACCTGACCACCCCTAACCGCTTACTGGTGGGTGGGGCCAGCCCCGCGAGGGGCTGTGGTGGCTCTGGTCTAATGGTCATTATGGTTGTGACACTGTTACGGTCTCTGGCCTTTTATTATATAGAACTAGGGGCCCGGTGCACGAAATTCGTGCACTGGGTGTGTGTGGGGGGGAGTGTCCCTCAGCCCAGCCTGCCCCCTCTCACATACTGGGAGCCCTCGGGCATTGACCCCCATCACCCTCCAATTGCAGGATCGGCCCCTTGCCCAGGCCTGACGCCTCTGGCCTAGGCGTCTGGCCCGGGCAGTGGGGACCTGCAGTGGCAGCGGGGAGTGCTGCGATCGCGCGGGCTCCGCCCCTGCCCCTGCAGGATGCCTCTGGCTGAGGCGTCTGGTTCGGGCAGCGGGGACCCACAGCTGCAGCGGCCCCGCGATCGTGGGCTTCGCTTTAGGCCCAGGCAAGGGGCCCCTAGCTCCTGGGACTGCCAGCTTTGACCGTGCCCAGCTCCCATTGCTGGCTCCACCCCTACTTCCTGCTATCACTGGCCAGGGCGGAAAAGGCACCTGACTCTCCGATCATGGCTGGGGGGCAGGGCAAAGGCGGCCCCAGGGCCGCCTTTGCCCTGCCAGCCAGCTCTTAGCTCCTCCCGGGTTTCCGATCACTGTCAGTGGCAGGGGGCTTCTTCCTGCTTTCCCTTTCGCCTCCCTGCATTGTGCCTACATATGCAAATTAACCGCCATCTTGTTGGCAGTTAACTGCCAATCTTAGTTGGCAGTTAATTTGCATATAGCCCTGATTAGCCAATGACAAGGGTATCGTCGTACACCAATTACCATTTTTCTCTTTTATTAGTGTTGATAGTTTGTGTGTCTGAGGAGACCTGGCTTCCAGCCCAAATCTCTTTGCCTGACAAATGTTTGTGGATACCTGTCTTCATAGAATGGTTATTGCTTTGTCCAGATTCTCAGAACGAAAGGGAGCCTGGCTCCAGAGCAGGGCATGATGCAACGGCTCCTAGGGGTGAGGTGGGGCTACTAACAAAGGGCTCAGCCTTGCCCAGTGAAGGCCACTGTGCCAACATGCAGGCCCTGCAGTACCTACTTTTTGAAAAAGAAGTAAGGTGTCTACATACTTTAGTGAACTCTATTTTTAAAAGTTGGCAGCAGATTACAAACAAAACAAAAATAAGAAATGCTTCTTCTGGCCACCTAGAAGGTGGTGGTCTCTGGTCCAGGGCACCTGTGGCTGGGTGCCTTGGTTTACAGACTGGCTTGGCTATTCCTTTGATGGGCATTGGCCTTGTGGACAGCTGGACAGTCATTTGAAGGTGTCATCCTCAACTCACAACAAGGGCAGATCCCAACCCGGTATGGGGACGAGGGAGTTTAGGGAGCTCAGATGGACAACTGGAATTGAGCAGAGCAAATGTTTCAGATCCTATTTACTCAACTGGACTTGTAAAAGCGTGATTTCTTGGCATTCCTCTTGGACTGCACTTAAATCTAATTAAAAACAAGTTTTGTATGATACTTAAATGTTATTTTACATCTCATTAAAGTTGTATATAAATCTAAAAACAAAAGATAAAAACACCTTTGTTTTGAGAGGAACCAAGATGACAGCATAGGTAAACGCCTATACTTGCTGCTTCCTACAACCATGTCAAAATTACAACTAAAATACAGAACAACTATCATGCAGAACTACAGGAAAGCTGGCTGAGTGGAAGTACTACAACTAGAGAGGTCAAGAAGAAAGTGCATTGAGACTGGTAGGAGGTGCAGAGGCATGGAATGGGCTGCTCCAGCACCCGGATGAGCCGTGTTTTTAATCAGAAGGGAGATCGCCTCTTTGGAGGCTGCATGGAAAATCAGGGTGTCCCAGTGCCGCACCAGCCCCCCAGCCCAGGGTTCCAGGGCTGGGGAAAGAAGTCCCTACTGGCAGTAAGAACTACGGGCTGTAAAAACCAGTGCGGATTGGGGCTGAGTGACACACAGGCTGCTGGAGACCCAGCTGCTCCTCTTAAAAGGCTGGCACCTTGAACTGAATTTACAAGCTCCTGCTTGCTCTGAGCTCCAGTGCCAGGCAAAGCTCTGGGGGACCCAGACACATATGGGTGAGAAACTGGACTGTCTGGCATTGGGCAGGAACTCAGGGGTGGCTTTCTTTCAGACGAAGGTCCTCGCAACGATCATTGTTGCCGTGCTGGGACCTTCCCAGTGCAGGGCTGACTGGCAGCTATTTCTGTTTGCTCCGCCCTGGAGATTCCCTAAGACCTCGCCCCACCCAATTTACAAGCCCCCCCCCCCCCCCCAAGCTGTGCGCAGTGGCTTTTAAATATGAATGGCCTGTCCTTTCTCAACCTAAAACCCATCAAACAAGTTGCAGCTGGGTCAGGGAGCCCCAAAGCTATCAATAAAAGACCCAAGGCTGGCACCAGCACCAGCTTGCCTTGCTTCACAGCTGGGCCCTATCTGGGCACTTCCAAACCTGATACAAAGAGGAGGAATCTGCATATCTCTCTGTAGCTCCTGCTAGGTGGCCCCAGGCAGTGACTGACTTTGCACCTCCTTGGAGATCCAAGAGCCAGTGTACCGAGTGGTCAGTGTGAGACCATACCAGATTACAATTCTTCACATCCACAAGTGACACATTCAAGGGGCAGACTCAGTGAGCACCTAAGCCCGGCTAAGTCCTGCCCCACTGTAATTGCAGCTGGTCCCCACAGCCAATTGGCCAAGAGGTCAATTCTTCCCAGTGATACCAACAGCAATCAAGGTTCAACTACAACAAGACTGTGCACACAGCTCACAAAGGGGTGCACCAAGAGTGTCACCTTAGGCTGAGCCACTGGGCCCTATAGGACACCTACTACACAAGGCCACTCTATCAACTCAAGGAGACTTAGCAGCTACCCAATACATAGAAACAAACGCAGGAAAGCAGCCAAAATGCAGAGACAAAGAAACATGTCACAAATGAAAGAAATGGAAGATAGCAAACTACTGGATATAGAGTTCAAAACCACAGTTATAAGGCTACTCAAGAGTCTTCTAGGAACCTCTGAGGAACTTAGTGAGACCTTTAAGGATCTTAGTGAGAATGCCCCCAAAATGGGAAAGAACCAGTCAGAAATTAAGCATACACTGACTGAAATAAAGAATAATATACAGAAATTCAACAGTAGACTAGAAGATCCCAAGAATCAAGTCAATGATTTGAAATACGAAGAAGCAAAAAACACCTAACCAGAAGAGCAAAAAGAAAAAAGAATAAAAAAATATGAAGATAGTGTAAGGAGCCTCTGGGACAACTTCAAGTGTATCAACATCTGAATTATGGGGTTCCAGAAGAAGAGAGAGAGCAAGATATTGAAAATCTATTTGAAGAAATAGTGACAGAAAACTTCTCCTACTTGGTGAAAGAAATAGACTTACAAGTCCAGGAAGTGCAGAGATCTCCAAACAAGAGGAATCCAAAGAGGACTACACCAAGATACATCATAATTAAAACGACAAGGGCAAAAGACAAAGAGAGAATCTTAAAAGCAGCAAGAAAAAAACAATTAGTTACCTACAAGGGAATGCCCATATGACTGTCACCTTATTTCACAACAGAAACTATGCAGGCCAGAAGGGAGTGGCAAGAAATATTCAAATTGATGAATAGCAAGAACCTACAACCAAGAATACTCTACCCAGCAAAACTATCACTTAGAATTGTAGGTCAGATAAAGAGCTTCACAGACAAGATAAAGCTAAAGGAGTTCATCACTACCAAACCAGTATTATATGAAATGCTGAAGGGTATTCTTTAAGAAGAGGAGGAAGAAGAAAAAGGTAAAGATAAAAAATTATGAACAACAAAGTGACAACAAATACATATCTATCAACAAGTGGATCTAAAAATCAAATGAATAAAAAATCTGATGAACAGAATAAACTAGTGAATGGAATAGAAGCAGGGGCATGGAAATGGAATAGACTGACGATTCTCAGAGATTAGCAGGTGTGGGAGGGTGCGGGAAGTGATTAGACAAAGATATTATATGCATGTATACAGTACCTATGGACACAGACAATAGGGTGGCAAGGGCCTGGGGTGGGAACCAGGTGTAGGGGAGCTATGGGGAGGGACATCTATAATAATCTCAACAATAAAGATTTAAAAAAAAAAAAAAACAACCTTGTTTTAACAGGCTAATCTTCACCTCTATTCAATACCAAGGAATGAGCTGGTGGACTCTAAACAGTGAGTCTTCTTTTCTTTTTAATCAATAGCCTTAATTGCAAAATTCTCATCTTCAACTTATCCCCCCAAAGTCTTCCACGTTGAACAAGATTACATTTCAAGGGGAAAATGAGTTATATATTTCTTCCTATCTTATTAATATAAAAATATCACATTATATATAACACATGTAATATAATTATACTAAAGGCCCAGTGGACGGATTTGTGCACCAGTGGGGTCCCTCGGCCTGGCCTGTGGATTGGGAGAGGATGCAGGTCAGACAAAGGGACCCCACTGGTGCATGATCAGGGTCAGGGAGGGACCGTCAGAGGGACCGCAGGAGGGCTCCAGGACATGTCCGTCCCATCTCGCCCAGTCCCATTTAGCTGGACCCCAGCAGCAAGCTAACCTACCAGTGGGAGCATCTGCTCCCTGGTGGTCAGTGCATGTCATAGCGACTGGTCGAATGGTCAAATGGTCAGAGGGACAATTAGCATATTAAGCTTTTATATATATAGATCACATAAATTGTGGCTATTTTATATCTCTTTGTAAATGAGATTTAAAGGTTATTATAATAATTGATGCTTACTTGGGACTGGTGATGGTGTTAAGGTGAGAACGTTTTCTTTGAATGATCTTTCCTCTCCCATGAAAATCTGTGTGCTATGTGCTGTGCACCAGCCTCAGTCCTTCATATGTGCTCAATAAGTATTGTTTGATTCAATAAATGAGCAAATGTGGCAAGAAAGAATGATGACATGATTTTTAAAAAAATATATTTTATTGATTTTTTTTTTTACAGAGAGGAAGGGAGAGGGATAGAGAGAAACATTGATGAGAGAGAAACATCGATCAGCTGCATCCTGCACACACCCTACTGTGGATGTGCCTGCAACCAAGGTACATGCCCTTGACCAGAATCAAACCTGGGATCCTTCAGTTTGCAGGGCAACGCTCTATTCACTGAGCCAAACTGGTTAGGGCTGATGACATGATTTTATTTCAGAACAAATAGCTTTCCCTTGAAGAAGTTAAGGTAAGTGTGTATAGTTTATCACTGGGCTCTCAAGTCTCTTAGGTGGACAACAGAACCTCAGGAGATGGGAGCAGGAGATGGCCTCACTCCTCATCCCGCCTTCATTCCAGTTCTACCTTCATCTTTGCCACATCAATGTATTGATCTCTTAATACTTTTCTTTAAGTCAACCCTCTCTTTCATTCATTCATATCATCATCTGAATGAAAAACTAGGATCTTTAGCAAACAGAACACAATATCATTCTTTGTTAATGTTGCTGGCAACCCTGGAGCTGGGGGCTTGTTCTTTTGTTAGGAAAGGGAGAACATGAGGGGTTAGGAATAGTAAGAACTTCTTTCCATCAAAATAAGATTTTCTTTTTTCTTTTTCTTTTTTTACTATTTTTATTATTTTATTTTATTTTATTTTTTTATTGCTTAAAGTATTACAAAGGGTATTACATATGTATCCATTTTATCCCCCCGCCCTAGACAGTCCCCTAGCCTCCCCTATCACCCAGTGTCTTATGTCCATTGGTTATGCTTATATGCATGCATACAAGTCCTTTAGTTGATCTCTTACCCCCCTACCTCCTGCCCCCCAACCCTCCCCGGCCTTCCCGCTGCAGGTTGAAAGTCTGTTTGAGGCAGCTCTGCCTCTGTATCTATTATTGTTCAAAAGTTTATAACGGTCTCTATTGTCCATGAATGAGTGAGATCATGTGGTATTTTTCCTTTATTGACTGGCTTATTTCACTTAGCATAATGCTCTCCAGTTCCATCCATGACGTTGCAAATGGTAAGAGTTCCTTCCTTTTTACAGCAGCATAGTATTCCATCGTGTAGATGTACCACAGTTTTCTAATCCATTCATCTACTGATGGGCACTTAGGCTGTTTCCAGATCTTAGCTATGGTGAATTGTGCTGCTATGAACATAGGGGTGCATATATCCTTTCTGATTGGTGTTTCTGGTTTCTTGGGATATATTCCTAGAAGTGGGATCACAGGGTCAAATGGGAGTTCCATTTTCAGTTTTTTAAGGAAACTCCATACTGTCTTCCATAGTGGCTGCACCAGTCTGCATTCCCACCAGCAGTGCACAAGTGTTCCTTTTTCTCCACATCCTTTCCAGCACTTGTCGTTTGTTGATTTGTTGATGATAGCCAGTCTGACAGGTGTGAGATGGTACCTCATTGCTGTTTTGATTTGCATCTCACGGATGATTAGTGACTTTGAGCATGTTTTCATATGTCTCTTGGCTTTCTGAATGTCCTCTTTTGAAAGGTGTCTATTTAGGTCCTTTGCCCATTTTTTGATTGGATTGTTAATCTTTCTTTTGTTAAGTTGTATGAGTTCCCTATAAATTTTGGAGATTAGGCCCTTATCAGATATGTCATTGGCAAATATGTTTTCCCACACAGTGGGTTTTCTCGTTGTTTTGTTGATGGTTTCTTTTGCTGTGCAGAAGCTTTTTATTTTGATGTAGTCCCATTTGTTCATTTTTTCTTTAGTTTCAAGTGCCCTAGGAGCTGTATCAGTGAAGAAATTGCTTCGGCATATGTCTGAGATTTTGTTGCCTTTGGATTCTTCAAGAATTTTTATGGTTTCCCGTCGTACATTTAAGTCCTTTATCCATTTTGAGTTTATTTTTGTGTATGGTGTAAGTTGGTGGTCTAGTTTCATTTTCTTGCATATATCTGTCCAATTTTCCCAGCACCATTTATTGAAGAGACTATCTTGGCTCCATTGTATGTTCTTGCCTCCTTTGTCAAATATTAATTGAGCATATTGGTTCGGGCCGATTTCTGGGGTCTCTATTCTATTCCATTGATCTATATGCCTATTCTTGTGCCAGTACCAGGCAGTTTTGAGAACAGTGGCTTTGTAATACAACTTGATATCTGGTATTGAGATCCCACCTACTTTGTTCTTTTTCAGGATTGCTGCAGCTATTCGGGGTCTTTTTTTATTCCAGATGAATTTTTGGAGAGTTCGTTCTAGATCTCTGAAGTATGCCGTTGGTATTTTAATGGGAAGTGCGTTGAATTTATAGATTGCTTTGGGTAGTATGGACATTTTAATGATGTTGATTCTACCAATCCATGAACAGGGTATGTTCTTCCATCTGTTTATGTCTTCCTCTATATCTTTTTTCAACGTCCTGTAGTTTTCTGAGTAGAGGTCTTTTACCTCTTTAGTTAAGTTTATTCCTAGGTAGCTTAATTTTTTTGGTGCAATGGTAAACGGGATTGTTTTTATAATCTCTCTGTCTGAAAGTTCACTATTGGTGTATAGAAATGCCTCAGATTTCTTGGGGTTAACAAAATAAGATTTTCTTTTTCATGATAGACTCAAAGGATTGAAGGAGAATTGAAAAGGGAATAACCTTCCATGCTATTGAAAAATATAGCATATCTGAATACCAGCAAAGCCTGTCCTAAATTGGGAAATTCTGATCTAGTCCAACTTCCTCATATTACAGGTAAGCAAAGGGAGGCAGAGAGCAGGACAGTGACTTGGCCAGCTGTAGAAATGGGACCGACCTTACATCCCAGAATTCTTCCCACTCTGAGAGGAACAGGGATGCCTATTCTCTCTGTCTGTGAAAATATGGATGGCTACATGAAGGAAGAAGTCCTGCGTCAAAATGCAGGGAGAAGTGGGAAGAGCTGGGCACTAAGGTAGTGAACTGGCAATGGTGTGCATGGGGAATTTAGGGGGCTAAAGGGGAGAGGAGGTTACCATTTGTTATCTTGTCTAATCCCTTTTTTACAGGTGGACCAGAGAAGGAAATGACTTGTCTAGGGTCTCAGGGCCTCTCATGGCTGGGGGAGAGGGCCATTCCCCATCTCTGCCTTCCCAGCCTCGTTCTTTAAAGGGCTCCACTGCAGCCCTCCAGCTCTGACATCTCTGCTTGTTTGTGAAATCGGAGGTGGCATTTTAAATTTATCATTATAATTACTTTCCATCCACAGGAAGAATTACATCTTTATCCCTGCACCAGCTGTTCCCAGAGTCATGCTTGGGGCTGGTTACTCCTCTCCACCCTTAAGATGTCCAGCAGGAGTGGACAGTGTACCTGGGAATAATTATGGTGCCTGCCCCACCCCCACCCCCACCCCCCGTGACTCACCGCAAATCTCTTCCCACACCTCTCGTTGCCACAGCACCCACAGCAGTCATTGTACTTCAGGTCCAAGAACAAGTTAGCAGGAAGGAGCATCTGTCAGCAAGAGAAGCACCTCAGAATGGGTGTGGGATGTGAAAGCAAGGCCCACGCCTGCCTGGCTGTGTGAGGAGCCACACCCTGATGTGGGATTTGGTGGCTGAAGGTTATGGCAGGAATGACAGAGCATGGCTAGTGGGGTGGACCAGTGTCATTGAGTATTTTGATGCCACTTGGCTTAACTGTAGTTTCAATGGACCAAGATTTCAAGATCTGACACCCCCAGTCTCCATTTAGATGGTGGGTTAGGAAAAAACAAACAAACAAACAAACAAAACAGGTGTCCTGGATTGTCATGATAAAGATCTCTCTCTAAAGCAGAAGCTCCCAGTCTCTACTGGAAACAGGAATAAGAAAGCCTTCATGCATGAGTGGAAGAAAATCCTCTGACACCTATTTCTCTTGGTGGTTCAGTCACTCAATTTGCTATAAAGTATATTTCCACCCTCTTCTCCCCCTCCCCATAGCACCCTCTCTTGTTTGAATTAAGAAATTCTGTGATGTTCAGTTTGGTTCCTGGAACTTATTTGGCCCATGAGAACCACCAGACCAAGTTTAAATGACCTAGTAATGCAGCAGACAGGTCCTTGTCAGGCCCTAATGGAGAAGGAACAATTAAGGCACTGACTTTTCATAGAGCAATGCTTAGGCTTTTGTTAGCAGCTAAGTAGCTCCCTGGTTACAAAGTGCCCAATTTTGGAAGAATGGGGTGAAAATCTCCTTCAGGAGGATTTTAATACTCACCAAGAACCCGCTTCCTAATATTCCTCCAAAAAACCAGACCTCTTCAGAAAGGTGATTGATGTTGTCTATCTCTTTTCCTCCAGGGAAAAACAAAAGGATGTTAGCCAGGAAGGCAATCATGGAAAGAAGAATGAGAGTGTCCCCCAGGCACTTGGCACACCCTCCGGTGCACATGCTGGGGAAGGATGGCACAGGACCGAGAAAAACTTCCCTCACTGCCTCCTTCACAGGGTCTCTTCAAAGTTATGAGCCAGAGGGTCCTAGTCAATGTCCCAGTTCAATTTGTATGTTGGAGCTGAGAAGCCAGCCAGCCTGGGAACTGTGCCCTGGTGTTGCTTCTGCTTCTCAAATGGATCAGAACCTCAATGCCGATGGCTATTTATACCTTCTCCCGGGCCCGGAGTCCTGGGTGTTTTATGCTCGATTCAGAGTAACTATTTTGCCATGGAGACTAAGTGTTCCACAGACTGTGGTTCTATCAGGATACAAGTTCTGCCAAAATTGGATTAGGTGATTACATGTGCTTAGGTAAGGGTGGCTTAAACAAAATAAAGCAGACTTCTTTATTGCAAGACATCTCAGAACCTTTCTGAGCTCACAGACATTGTGACTCGCCTGCATTGTGAGAAAGGCAGATGGTGTGGGGGGTGGAGTGGAGGGAGGGGCATGGTCTGCAGAACCCACTTTATAAAATGCTTTGACATTGATCCCTAGTGCCACCAATGAAGACAGCCTTTTAATAACACTGTTAAAAGAAACTCCTCACTATTATCTTTGAACATAGAGGGAGGATATGGGTACATATAAGCTTGCAATTAAATCCTGAGATTATAGCCCTGTGATAAGGCATTTCTTAACAGGCAGGGCCTCTCGACTCTTTCACAAAACAGCTCTTCATGCCACTGTCTCGGGAAGGCACAGGTCAGACCCCCAGGGCCTTCACCTGTGCCTCCCCTGTCTCCCAGGACTTGTCCCTCTGGACATGTCTACCCAGGACAGTTGCAGATTCCCCTGGCACCTCTGCATCTCCTAGGAGTGAGCATCACCAGCTCAGTGTCAGTGTGGTAGCTGAAATTTTGCTCAGAGATGAAATATTTTATACCCATAGCAACGAAATCTGTTTCCGTATAGGCATAGCACAGGTGAAGACGTGAGTTATGTTAACATTTGAACTGCCCCTCTTTCAAGAACCTGAAAAAGGAGTGAACATGGTTTCTTCTCATTCTGTTGCAGGGGAGAACGCAGGGCAGGCACCCATGAACATCAATCCTCAGCAGACCCGTTTCCCTGATTTTCTGGACTGTCTCCCAGGAACCAATGTGGACCTCGGAACTCTGGAATCTGAAGATCTGATCCTCCTCTTCAATGATGTAGAGTCTGCTCTGAACAAAAGCGAGCCCTTTCTGACCTGGCTGTAGTCAGTATATTGTAACCTGTGTGCAGCCATGACCTGACATTTCCTGAGCCTCTTGGGAAAAGCGATGGAGCAGAGCAAGTCTGCAGGTGAACCGCTTTCTGCGCTCATGACTCTTCGCCGTGTTCCACATCAGCGGGAAAGTGCACAGTCAGACACCTATTGTAGTCACATTTGAATATCAAGGAGGGGTCAGATGAACATTTCTCAGGCATTTCCCATCTATATTTTAGAATAATAAGTACAGCAAAGGTACCCTCAGAACTGAAAGTGAAACAAATGCTTTGGGAAGACACAATGTAGGGGAAAAAATAAAACAAATTAAACAGTATTATTCACAAGAAATTATTTGGAATAAATTGTCTTATCAACAGTATAACCTATAGGGTGAATTCAGAAACTGAGAAATTAGGTAAGAATCCAGAATCAATTCATAGCTTAGATTGTTATATTGTAAATCAGAAGACGCCTTAGTCAATAAGCCAAATTTATTTGGAGTCCTGTTCATTTTCGCTAGCGCTAGCGGGCCCAGAGGAACTCTTGCTTCTCAAATTCTGGGGCCCCATATGGTGGAAGTCTTTCCTATTTATATGTTTTTCAGCTCTTTGTTTTCCAAATTTGAAATGAGACTTCTGGACCTTCTGAGAAAAAATCCTGTTTGCTGGGAAAGGCCGTGAGACCATATCTCAAGGCCTAGCCTGGTGCCAGCACTGACAACTCTGTCTGGGGCATAGTTTATGGCCTCTCTGGAATGGGGAGTAGTCTTATTTTCCCTATTATTTAAGCAAGCAAATGTTTACAGAAACCAGAATAGCAGGGTTAAAATTTTTAACATCAGTTTTTACCCAAGATGGAGGTTACTATGCTTCAAGATGAATTTTGTCTGGTCTGAATAGCTCCTGAATAGCTATCTCATCAGGTGTCATCAATTTCAGGAAATCTTCACTTTTGGGTCACTAGGTGGTGTGCAGATCCAGGCAGGAGAGGTACTTTCTTTAGATATGTCACCTGAATCCAGGTCTCTATTCCCTGGAGTTTGTTGGCGCAGGGTGGTTAGCAATGCCTGAGAGAGGTCTTTTCAGTGAGGTTGAAGCAAGTCTTTCCAAAGATGTTTTTTTCCAGCAGATAAAACCTCCAGGTTGTAGAGTGTGTGGCTGAAGGTCTTCATGTGCCTGGAGCGCCCTATGAAAGGATTATTGCAACAGAATGTGGTTATTTTGATAGAGGCAATCAGGCCTTCAGAGTATTGAAATATGTCTCCTTTATCAGCTGTGGATCAAGGGGCAGGGACCAAGTGCATTGGGTGCCCTGTGACTATCTCAAAGGGTGAGAGTTTGTGAATTCCAAAGTGGGTGGATCTGAGATTTAGAAGGACCAATGACAATGCTTTGGACCAAAGAACTTGGAAGGTCTCTACAAATGTTGCCAATTAAGTTTTTTTGTTTTTTTTTAAATCTTTGCCAATTGTCTTAATAATGCTGATAGTGTATTCAAGTAACCTGGGGTGAGGGTGGTAAGTGCAGCCAAAGTGTTATAAAACTGACCAAACAGCACAGACTTGTCAAAGCATGTGACCCATTGTGGGAGCCTGGCAAGTTCTTAGAGCACTTACTCCCAAATCCTGCGCACAGCATTAATTGTTAGAGTAAGTTCCTCCTTGAACCCTGCTCGCTGTACTAAGTGTTGGGAACATGCATTGCTCTGTCCTGCCATCTGGTCCAAGTGTAGAGGCACAGGTCCTTCATCCTGCTCCACTACACCAACTGTCAGGTCTGAGTCCCTCTGCTAGGGGCTGGACCTGCTGAATGCTGGGTGGTAGACGGAGAAGCCATGAGAAGTTGTGGGTATATAAAAGAGTCTTTATTGAGGAGCCAGTCACGATGTAGCCATTGCTAACCAGAAGCCACTAGACAAAAACAGTTCTTTAAGTAGTCTATAAAACAAGCAGCCACATACCTGCTAGGTAACAATACATCTTTCCCCCACAGCAGCAGCAGTCCTGTCCCCATAGTCATTATCTGAGCAGCTGTGTGCTGCCTCTAGACTCACAGCCTCTTATAGTAGCTGCACCTGAGCTCACTACAGCATAGTAGCTATATCTGAGCTCCCCTTGATCTCTCTAGCTTTAGTAACATACTTTAATACTACTTAGATAAAAGAGGTTTCTAGCCAAATAGTGACATAAGTCTTTTGGGTTGTAGAAGGGCATGTCTGCACAGTGTCTGCATCTTTGCACCTGCTTATAGTCTTTGGACACCCTGATTAAGATTCCCATGTTCAGAGTGGCCTTGAACATCCAGCATACTTTGAACAAGGCCTTCTCACTCTAATTGGCCTTGAGCATCCGGCATACTCTGGCATGGTTCCCACACTCACCCAATGGGTGTGAAAGTCCACAGCCAGTGTGGCTTTCACACTTCAAAGGCTTGGAGGAAGAGCTGACACATAAATGACACACAAGACGAAATATTAATTTTGATACCAGGGGAAACCAGAGAAAAACTCAACCATAGCAGTCAAGTTCTCCCTGAGTCTCCATTCCCAGCTGCTTTTATTTACTAGAATACACAATTGCCTTTAGGAATGCAAACAGACATATCAATGGTAATGATTACTAAACAGTAAGAGTGTCAGGTTTGGAGGGAGTTTGCTTTAGGCCATTGAGTCAGCAGCAGGTAATAAAATGTAGCTATTCACTCTGTGAATATCAAAAGGAGTCCTGGTCAACCTTCTGCCAGACTCCTCACATTTATATTAATTACTGTTGATCTTGGTTTCCAGCATTTCCCCCCGTCTTTAAATTCTTAATAAATGTTGATATGTCTCTTGCAGAGTTTGAATTCTTTTAAGATTTTTATTCCGCATCTGCAGACTAAAATTAAAGAAATAAGAACAAGAATGAGACAGGTAATAGTGGTTATGCTAAAAGGCTAAAGTAAAGGAGCAAATTCTTTCTTTTTTTATTTTATTTATTTATTTTTTTTAATTAAATCTTTATTGTTCAGATTATTACAGTTGTTTCTCTTTTTCCCCATACCTCCCCTCCACCCGTTTCCCACCCCACCCTCCGCCCTCAACCCCCCCCCACACACACACTGTCCTCATCCATAGGTGCACAATTTTTGTTCAGTCTCTTCCTGCATCCCCCACACCCCTTCCCCCTCCCACAAGAATAGTCAGTCCACTCCCTTTCTATGCCCGTCATTCTATTATAATCACCAGTTTATTCTGTTCATCAGATTATCTATTCACTTGATTTTTAGATTTACTTGTTGATAGATGTGTATTTGTTGTTCATAGTGTGTATCTTTACCATTTTCTTCTTCTTCCTCTTCTTAAAGGATACCTTTCAGCATTTCATATAATACTGGTTTAGTGGTGATGAACTCCTTTAGCTTTTTCTTCTCTGTGAAGTTCTTTATCTGACCTTCAATTCTGAATTATAGCTTTGCTGGATAAAGTAATCTTGGTTGTAGGTTCTTGGTATTCATCACTTTGAATATTTCTTGCCACTCCCTTCTGGCCTGCAAAGTTTCTGTTGAGAAATCAGCTGACAGTCATATGGGTACTCCCTTGTAGGTAACTGACTGTCTTTCTCTTGCTGCTTTTAAGATTCTCTCTTTGTCTTTTGCTCTTGGCATTTTAATTATGATGTGTCTTGGTGTGGTCCTCTTTGGATTCCTTTTGTTTGGAGTTCTCTGCGCTTCCTGGACTTGTAAGTCTATTTCTTTCACCAGGTAAGGGAAGTTTTCTGTCATTATTTCTTCAAATAGGTTTTCAATATCTTGCTCTCTCTCTTCTTCTGGCACCCCTATAATTCTGATGTTGGTATGCTTGAAGCTGTCCCAGAGGCTCCTTACACTATCTTCGTATTTTTGGATTCTTTTTTCATTTTGCTTTTCCAGTTGGGTGTTTTTTGCTTCTTCGCATTTCAAATCTTTGACTTGATTCTTGAGATCTTCTGGTCTGCTGTTGGGAGTCTGTGTAATATTCTTTATTTCAGTCAGTGTATGCTTAATTTCTAGTTGGTCCTTTATCTCAACAACGAGGGTCTCACTAGATTTCTTGAGGATCTCACTACATTTATCGGCCGTCTCACCAGTCTTTTGGAGGGTCTTACTAAATTTATCGGCGGCTTCTAGACAGTTCTTGAAACACCTTAAAAGTGTGGTTTTGAACTCTATATCCAGCAGTTTGCTTTCCTCCATTTCTGTCATTTGTGTCCTGTTTCTTTGTCTCCGCATATTTTTATGTTTTCTTGGTGCACCCCCTTGTGGTCTTTGTGCACAGTCTTGTTGTAGTTAAGCCTTGATTGTTGTAGGTAACACTGGGGGGGATTTGACCTCTAGGCCAATTGGCTGTGAGAATCAGTTGTGTCTGCAGTGGGAGAACTTCTACCCTGATCTCTAGGGAGGTGCTAATCTAGCCTCTGCCTGAGGCTATCCAGCAACTGCCTCCGTGCAAGGCTTGGGTGGGGCGAATCCCAGGGGATCAACAGGGCGGGCGGAGCGAGCAATTATGGCTGCTCTCAGTCCTGCCTTCAGAGGCTCTGCTTCTCAGTGTCCCAGCAATTGCTGCAAGTACCTTGGAGAGAAAGATGCCCTTGAGTTCCGACCGATGCCAGACAGTCCTGCTTCTCCCATTTGAGTCTGGGTCCCCAGAGACTCGCCCGGAACTGGAGCTCAGAGCCTGAGACTCCCTCCCAATTGAAAATGACAACCGCACCCTCAGCTGCCAGCCCGCTCCGCATGCACCTCCGCACCTTAGTATTTTACTTCCACACTGCGCTTCCTCTGAGTCTCGGTATGCTCTTTTCTTTCCTTCTAGAAAGAAAATTTCCACCCAGCCAGCCTTCCTGTGGTTCTGGGTGATGTCCGTTCCATCTTTTAGTTGTATTTTTGAAGTGGTTGTGTGAGGCAGCAATCTCCGGTGTTTACCTATGCCACCATCTTGGTTCTCTGCAAATTCTTTCTTTAAATTGCTGCCAGGCATCTAACAAATTAGATTTTTCAGTTTTCCTGGGATAATTATACAATATGCTGCTGTAATTCCAAAATATCAAGGGTGGTGTTATTTTTACTTTAAGCACCAAAAAGGTGATTTTTCATTGAAGTTATTATTTTAAACTATATCTTTTTACTGGTGCAATTGCAGCAGCTGATTTTCATTGATTATTACTATATGCAGACCCATAGGGGCTTCAGTCCACAAAAGAAAAAACTGTTCTCAAGTTTTCTGCTAGTAGGTGCCATTCATAAGATTTTTTACATAACGGCTTAGTAGGGGGAGGTCTTAGTAATGTTACATTTTCTTAGCCTTTCCCAGAAGCAGTGATAGTAATTAATTAGGTTTTTGCTTCCCATTCCTTTGGTGTGATGCTAGCCAGCTTTAATTTTACACACAAAGGAGCAGTAGTTTGATTCTTGTGTCATATAAAAAAAGGAAGCCGGGTGGGGACACCCGGGTAATTATACTTTGCCCATATATTTATTATACTAGGTGGGGGATCAGTCCATGTAAGGGATTTTACCCAGGGAGGACATCCCCATTAGCCCTTGGTGAAATTACCGCACAGCTGGTTACTGCTGGCATGGCAAGAAAGACATTTTCAGGTGTTCTTGGGGTTCTGGTCTCTTCACAAATTTGTTCAGCTTTCTGGACTGTCTTCTTTATCACTCCAAGTCATCTCTGGGCTGTTCATTGTCTGCCATGTTCTTCTTCCACTCCTTATCTTCAGTGTGTTGCCTGGGGCTGCTGTTTGTGGCTGGGGTAGCCAATTGTCCACAGCTGCATGGTGTGGCTCCAGGCGCAAGGTCCTCATTAATGTGGCTAGTTCCTCTCTCGGATCCATGTTGCAGTTTAATATTTCTAGCAGGAATCCACACAGGTTTGTAGAAATTTTCTGGAAATATACAAGCACACCCTCAGCCATATGTTAATAATGGATCGGGTCCCTACCATAAACGAGATTCAGGATCTTTCCATTTAACTAGAGTCTAATTTTCCTTTGTTTTATTTTGACACCAGTGTAACTCCACGGGTGTCTTGCCATCAACATCACAAGTGAAAAAATTTAAAGTAATTAAGGCTTGGTGCAGCCTTCCCACAGGTGATTTCTCCATCATTTTTGTTTCTCCCCCCTTTTTGTTTTTCAAGTTGGGATTTTAGCTGTGGATGCTGTCATTCAATAATGGCCTGTCCTTGGGAATTATATGGTATTCCTGTAATGTGCTGAATTTTCCACTTTTTACAAAATTTCTGGAAATGACAGCTTGTGTAAGCAGGCCCATTATCAGTTTTAATAATTTTTGGAATTCCCATGATGGCAAAAGCAGCTAGGCAATGATTAATAACCTGTTTTGCTGTCTCCCCTGTAGATGCAGTAGCCCAAAGGACTTTTGAAAAGGTGTCTACAGAGACATGCAATGCCCCAAGGCATCCAAAGGAAGTATAATGTGTCACATCCATTTGCCAGATATAGTCCCTTAGCAAACCTCTAGGGTTGACTCCTGTGTTAGGCCCTTGAGATAGATGTAACATGCAAGTGGGACATTCTCTGAGAATCTGTTTTGCCTGCTGGTGAGAGATTGAGAATTGTTTGGACAACATTTTGGCAGGCTGATGTAAAAGCTGATGAGATTCTGAGGCCTGTTTTAATAAAGCAACCAATTGATCAGCATGTGCATTTCCTTTTGTCAAAGGGCCAGGTAATAAACTGTGAGCCCTTATGTGAGTAATATAGAAAGGATATTGTCTTTGTTGCACAATCTGCTGGACTTGTTTAAATAGTAAAAACAAACTTTGGTCACTAAGCCATTTTAAATTAGCAGTTTCAATTCTATTTAATAAACCTGCAGTATAAAATGAATCCAAGATAATAATTATTAAGAGGTTCTTGCAATTCTTGTAATGCAGCTTTAATAACTTCTAACTCAATTCTTTATACAGAAGTATGACTAGTTTGGATGACTCAGTCTAAATTCATTATATGATAAGCAGCTTTTCCATTTGATGATCCATCAGTAAAAACAGTTAATGCTTCAGGAATAGGTTCCTGTCTAGTATTTTTTGGTATTATAATAGGAGTATAATATAAAAATTGTAAAAATTTGTCTTTTAGTAGGTGACAACTAAGATCCCCTGAATATCCACTCAATCCAATTTGCCAATTTAACTCAGTCTGAACTAACATTTCTAATTGCTTCCCAGTAAGGGGAAGGTAAATACATCGGGGTTCTTGTCCTCTAAGCTGTCTGCAGCATTTTCTAAGCTGAAATATTAATTGAGCCATAAGCTCTATATATGTAACTGCAGTTTTAGAGGATTGATGACCTAGATGGACCCATTCAATAATAGCAAGAGAGTTTTTATTTTGGAAGATGACTCCAGTGGATTATTTGCAGTAGGATTAATCTGTCCCAATAAAGGCAATTCAGGCAGTACTCGTACCACTTGGGCTAAGGAGGTTGCCTGCTCAATTCTTTGTAACTCATTTATAGCTTCATCTGTCAATACTAGGGGTGAGGAAAGATTAGAGTCACCTCTAAGTATATTAAATAAATTTGTTATTTCTCCTGTAGAGATTTTTAGATAAGGTCTTAACCAATTAATGTCCCCTGATAATTTTTGAAAGTCATTTAAGGTTTTAAGGCAGTCTTTCCTTATTTCTACTTTCTGAGGTTTAATATATTGGTTTGCAATTATGGTCCCTAGATATTTCTTTCTGTACTTTTTCTGGAACAATTTTTAAGCCCCATTTACGAAGTTCCTTTTCTAATTGAGAAAACATTGCTAAAGTCTGTTCTTCCCATGGACTTGCTAAGAGTAAGTCATCCATGTAATGGACAATATAACACTGGGAATATTTGTCCCTTAAAGGCTGAATAGCTTGAGCTACATATTTTTGACATAAAGTAAGGCTATTGGCCATTCCTTGAGGCAAAACTTTCCATCGATATCTTTTCATAGGCTCTGTATTATTAATAGACGGCACTGAAAAGGCAAATCTTTGTTTATCTTGCAGTGCCAAGGGAATGGTAAAGAAACAATCCTTAAGATCTACTACTATAAGAGACAAATCTAGAGGTATTTGTGAAGGCCCTGGGAGTCCAGGCTGTAAAGCTCCCATGGTATGCATAGTGGCATTAACAGCTCTAAGATCATGTAACAGTCGCCATTTTCCTGCTGCCTTCTTAGGTATAGTAAATATAGGAGTATTCCAAGGACTATTGGAAGGTTCTATATGACCAGCCTCTACTTGTTCCTGTTTTAATTCATGAATATGACTTAATTTTTCCTTGGTTAATGGCCACTGATCCACCTATATAGGCCTATCATCTTTCCATTGTATAGGCTCAGCATGGGGGTGAGGAGATTGAGCAGTGACCACTCCTAAAAAGGCTGATATTCTAATTCTTGTTTTCCTATGTTTTCTTTGGCCTGAATGGGTTCTTTAATCTCCTGATTATCTTTTTTTAAACCTTGACCAGCTTGATATCCTATCTGAGTTATTAACTGTTGTCTTTTTCCAGTAATAATAAAAGCTTGAAAACCTTCTAAAATGTCTTGTCCACATAAGTTGACTGCCATTCCAGAGACAATATAAGGCTGAAACCATCCTGTTTGTCCTTCCTCATCTTTCCACTTTAACACTGCAGCGCTGCATTGCGTGTTATCAGGAATCCCAACACCTGTGATAGAGCCCATAGCTTCTACCATGAACCAACTTGGAGGCCAGAATTCTTTTTTTTTTTAAAAATTAAATCTTTATTGTTCAGATTATTACATTTGTTCCTTTTTTTCCCCCCCAAAACTCCCCTCCTCCCAGTTCCTGCCCCACCCTCCGCCCTCACTCCCCACCCACTGTCCTCATCCATAGGTGCACGATTTTTGTCCAGTCTCTTCCCACATCTCCCACAACCCTTTCCCCCCCAAGAATAGTCAGTCCATTCCCTTTCTATGTCCCTGATTCTATTATAATCAACAGTTCATTCTGTTCATCAGATTATTTATTCACTTGATTCTTAGATTCACTTGTTGATAGATGCATATTTGTTGTTCATAATTTGTATCTTTACCTTTTTCTTCCTCTTCCTCTTCTTAAAGGATACCTTTCAGCATTTCATATAATCCTGGTTTGGTGGTGATGAACTCCTTTAGCTTTTCCTTATCTGTGAAGCTCTTTATCTGACCTTCAATTCTGAATGATAGCTTTGCTGGATAAAGTAATCTTGGTTGTAGGTTCTTGGTATTCATCACTTTGAATATTTCTTGCCACTCCCTTCTGGCCTGCAAAATTTCTGTTGAGAAATCAGCTGACAGTCGTATGGGTATTCCCTTGTAGGTAACTGAGTTTCTTTCTCTTGCTGTTTTTAAGATTCTCTCTTTATCTTTTGCTCTTGGCATTTTAATTATGATGTGTCTTGGTGTGGTCCTCTTTGGATTCCTTTTGTTTGGGGTTCTCCGAGCTTCTTGGACCTGTAAGTCCATTTCTTTCACCAGGTGGGGGAAGTTTTCTGTCATTATTTCTTCAAATAGGTTTTCAATATCTTGCTCTCTCTCATCTTCTGGCACCCCTATAATTCTGATGTTGGTACGCTTGAAGCTGTCCCAGAGGCTTCTTACACTATCCTCGCATTTTTGGATTCTTTTTTCATTTTGCTTTTCCGTTGGATGTTTTTTGCTTCCTCGCATTTCAAATCATTGACTTGATTCTTGCGCTCCTCTGGTCTGCTGTCGGGCGTCTGTATAATATTCGTTATTTCAGTCTGTGTGTGCTTAATTTCTAGTTGGTTCCCCAATATAAGATCGAGGGTCTTATTAGTTTTCGTGCAGATCTCATTAAGTTTATCGGCAGCTTCTAAACAGTTCTTGAGAGACCTTAAAAGTGTGGTTCTGAACTCTATTTCTTCCATTGACAATTTTGTCCTGTTTCTTTGTCTCCGCATTTTGTTATGCTTCCTTGGTGCACCCCCTAGTGGTCTTTGTTCGCAGTCTTATAGATAAATCTTGATTGTTGTAGCTAATTCCAGGGAGGGTTTGACCTCCAGGCCAAGTGGCTATGAGAATCAGCTGTGTCAGCAGTGAGAGAACTTCTGTCCTCTAGGGAGGTGCTAATCTAGCCTTTGCCTGAGGCTATCCGGCAAATGCCTCTGTGCAGGGCTTGGGCGGGGCGGGTCGCACAGGATCAACAGGGTGGGCCAGAGAGAGCAGTTATGGCGGCTCTCAGTCCTGTCCCAAGGGGCTCTGCCTCTCTGAGTCCCAGCACCCGCTGCAAAGCTCGGAGAGAAAGCTGCACTCGCTCTGACCGAAGTCAGACAGTCCCGCTTCTCCCGTTTGAGTCTGGGTCCCTAAAGACTCGCCTGGATCTGGTGCTCAGAGTCTGCAACTCCCTCCCGATTGAAAACAACAACCGCGCCCTCCGCCGCCAGCCCGCTCCGCGCACTCCGCACCTCAGAATTTGACTTCAGCACTGCGCCTCCTCTGAGTGTCCGTGTGCGTTTCTCTTTCCTCCTAGTTGTAGGACTTCCACTCAGCCAGCGTTCCTGTGGTTCTGGGTGATGTCCCTTCCGTTTTTTGGTTTCACTTTTGAAGTAGTTGTTCAAAGCAGCAAACTCCTGCGTTAACCTATGCCGCCATCTTGGTTCTCTTCCGGAGGCCAGAATTCTTGACTGATGACACTAATATCTGCTCCAGTGTCTACTAGACCTTTAAACATTTTTCCCTCTATTTTTAGGTTAATCATAGGACAGGTCTTGCTAATTTTCTGTATCCAATATATATCTGAGCTTCCAAATCCTTGTGTCCCTCTCTTCCTATTTATAACTTCACCTTGCTGAATATAAGGTAAAAGCAGGAGCTGAGCAGTTTTTTGTCCTGGAATAATTTGCATAATATGTTTGCATTCTAAAATTACTTTGATTTCTCCCTTATATTCTGAATCTATGATTCCAGGAAAAACAGTCTTTTTAGCATATTTTCACTCTTTCCTAGGACTAAACCTGACATTCCTGGTGGCACAGGTCCCCAAATTCCTGGAGGAACAACTTGTCTAGCCATATCAGGGATCAGGGTGATTGTTATTGTGCTATTAAGATCAAAGCCATCATTTCTTTCTGGAGTGACTTGAAGGAGGGATTCTACTGTGGTCCTGGCAGGGTGGAACTTCCCCTTATTTAATAACGGGGCTGGGGGGAGCCCCTCAGGCCGTTTCCCTGCAGCTGGCCATTTCCTATGTCTTGATTTATGCCTGGCCATTTCTATGAAATTTAGATCTACATTCATTGGCCCAATGACTCCCCTTCTTACATCTGGGACATAGACCTGCATTACCTGAGTTGGGAGGCGGAATGTTTATGCCTTCTCTTTGGGCGTCACCTTTTGGTTGCTTACATTCCTTTTTAAAATGTCCTTGTTGTCCACAATTGAAACATAATTTGTTTCTTGTTGTAATTGTGGCAGCTAGTAAGCTTGCTTGAAAAATGCCTGACCCTACATTCTGACATGTTCAAATTATTTCGGTAATGGTACTATTTTTTCTTAGAGGCATTAAACATTTCTTACAATCTGCATTTCATTTTCATAAGCTAATTGCTGAGTCAAAATGTCTCCTGCTGTCTCATGTTGAATCTTCCTTCTCACTGCTCTAGTGAGGCGAGCTACAAAATCAGAGAATGACTCGGTGGGCCCCTGCATGCACTTACTAAAGGCTCCTTCAGGTTCCCCTTTTGCTGGTAAAGTCCACCAGGCTTTTCGTCTACAACGTCTAATTTGCTCATACGCCTGCTGAACGTATTGGAGCTGATTATGAACATCACTAAATTGTCCCTGTCCTGCAAGCATCTCAAAAGTTATGGGAACATTCTGCCTGAGATTTGAAGAAGCTTGCTCTTGACATTTCTCTAAAAATTCTCCTTTCCAGAGCAAATAATCTCCTCCATCCAGAGTTGCACAGGTATTCACCAATCATAAGGAGCTAGGAACGCTTCAGAAATGTTAGTTATAATTTCTCCAGTAAATGGAGCATTTGCACCATTCTGTATTACACTATCATGCAAGGCCTTTATCATTTTAAAGTTAAATCTTTCATGGTTATTATTTGATTTGGGAATTGTGGATTAGCTACCTGTATAATAGGAAAAGCAAGTCTATCTTCTACTGTCATGTCCTTTAATCCTTTTTTGATGGCTATTTGCATAGGTGGTTCTGTTAGTGGCGATTTAAATGTTTCAGAATCAGGACATGAAGGCCACTCCTCCAATTTATCTTTCTGCTTCTTTTTAGGAGCGGAGGGTGCAAGAGGAGGAGGTCTTTCTTCTTTGAAAGGCTCTAGCAAATGCAATATTGTTTCCCACAAGAAGAAACAATTTGGAGGCAATTTTTTCCCCTGCTGCTGAGCTTCTTTCAAGTTCTGACCTATCCGTTCTCAACATTCAATATCCAATATACCCTCATCAGAAAACCATGGATTATATTCTATAATAATCTGTAGAAACTGTAAAAGAAAATCTTCTGAAACTGGAACTCCCTTATCAACACTAATAAAAGAGAAAAATGGTAATTGGCGTACAAGCTACCCTTTTCATTGGCTAATCAGGGCTATATGCAAATTAACTGCCAACTAAGGTTGGCAGTTAACTGCCAACAAGATGGCGGTTAATTTGCATATGTAGGCACAATGCAGGGAGGCGAAAGGGAAAGCAGGAAGAAGCCCCCTGCCACTGACAGTGATTGGAAACCCAGGGGGGAGCTAAGAGCTGGGGAGCAGGGCAAAGGCGGCCCTGGGGCCGCCTTTGCCCTGCCCCCCAGCCATGATCAGAGAATCAGGCGCCTTTTCCGCCCTGGCCAGTGATAGGAGGAACTAGGGGTGGAGCCAGCGATGGGAGCTGGGCACGGTCGAAGCTGGCAGTCCCAGGAGCTAGGGGTCCCTTGCCTGGGCCTAAAGCGAAGCCCATGATCGTGGGGCCACTGCAGCTGCGGGTCCCCGCTGCCCGGGCCGGACGCCTCAGCCAGAGGCGTCAGGCGTGGGCAAGGGGCCGATCCTGCGATTGGAGGGTGATGGGGATCAACGCCTGAGGGCTCCCAGTATGTGAGAGGGGGCAGGCTGGGCTGAGGGACACTCCCCCCCCCCGCCACCCAGTGCACGAATTTCGTGCACCGGGCCCCTAGTCCTTTAATAAGCAAGTCAGAAGTCTATAGGAAAGTCTCTCCTCTCTCGACAAATTCTGCCCCATTTTGATCTGGTTGAAACCAAAGAAATCACTCGATCACTTACGGATCCGTGGGCTTCTGCAGTTGACACAAGTTTTGCATGCAGTTAACCTTCCACCACTGGGTCCGGTGATATTTTTCCGCTCTGGCGAATCCTTTTCCTCCAAGATCCTGTTTCGGATGCCAATTGTGAAAGTCCATGGCCAGCGTGGCTTTCGGGTTCAAAGGCTAAGAGCTGACACACAAATGACACACAAGACGAAATATTAATTTTGATACCAGGGGAAACCAGAGAAAAACTCAACCATAGCAGTCAAGTTCTCCCTGAGTCTCCATTCCCAGCTGCTTTTATTTACTAGAATACACAATTGCCTTTAGGAATGCAAACAGACATATCAATGGTAATGATTACTCAACAGTAAGAGTGTCAGGTTTGAAGGGAGTTTGCTTTAGGCCATTGAGTCAGCAGCAGGTAATAAAATGTAGCTATTCACCCTGTGAATATCAAAAGGAGTCCTGGTCAACCTTCTGCCAGACTCCTCACATTTATATTAATTACTGTTGATCTTCGTTTCCAGCAAATCAGTTCTTTCACTGTGGAGTTTGAGAGTGGTTCCCCAGGTAGAGATAATCTTTTCCAAAAGAATTTTAGCTACTACTCATTAGAGGCAGTATTCTAGTGAGAAAACATGTAGACCCTGAGACTAAAGCACATGTATGTCCATGAGATGGGGAACTGTATGAAATCCATTTGCCAACTCTTGAATGGTCCATTATGTAATTTAAAGTGTCTTGGAGCAGTGGGAACAAGTTTCCCTGGGTTGTACTTCGAAAACATGAGACAGGTGCTTTTTGTGGCCTTGTTAATATTCCCCCACTAATACTGATTCATGAATGCTGTCATTCTGTCAGTGGACCATGGTAATGCATGGACAGTAGTTAGAAGTGCAGATATTAGGGTCTCTGTTAGAACTGGGTTGTTATTTGGCCTGTACCGGAGCTTTCTCTTTTTTCAAGCAAATGATTGCTGGATTTCCAATCTTGTCTTTCTTTTTCTGAGGCCAATTGTTGGGCTTTTCTAGGCAGTTTGTCTAAGTTATCATTTGGGGAAATGTCTTTTTAACTGCTGCTTGTCGCAAAGAGCAGTCTTCCCTGTGGAAGTGTCAGCAGGCTGATTTCCCTTAGCTGCCAGGGAGTTTGAGTTTTGAATGCCCTGGGAACTTAATGATAGCTAAAGTAGAAAGTAAATGTATGGCAGCCAATAATCCCCAAACATACTGGCCAGTTTTAACTTTATTTCCACTTGAAGGAAGCCATGTTGCTTCCACAACATTCCAGTATCATGAGTTACTCTGAAGCACATTCACTATCAATATGAATGTTGTCGGTTTTGACTTTGTCTAGGGTGCAGGCCAGTGTGAACAAGAATGAGCCCATATAATTAGACTTTTCAGGCTGAATAGTAAAGGCAAAGGTGCTGCTTCAGTTACAAAGGCTGTTGATGTTGCATATCTTGCACAATACTTGCCATTGCCACCTTTTAAATAAGAACTATGAGTGAGCCACTAGAAGCCAGGAGTCTCTTGCAGATCATTACGAAGGGTCAGGAAGTGATCCATCTGTCAGTGTTAAGCAGTTGTGAGGGGCTTTGTCAGTGCTGAATGAGGGTTGTTCTGTAGTTTAGTTATAATTTTGATGTGGTTGTGGGAGGATGCAAGCACCACATTTACCAACACCAATATCTTGACCAGAAGTCATGAGGGGCTTTGTTGGTAACAGAGTGGAAGAGATTAGCAGGTTATTACAACATGAAAGATTTATGTGAGGAGCAGTTAACAAAAGGATTTCATAATAGGTGAGGTGACTTACTAAAAAATCTTGAGTTTGATGAGATAATTCAGAAGGGCTTCTATTGCATGGGGTACAAAGATGGTTAAAAGAGATACCACAATGACTTCCTCAGTGGCCTTAACCTAAAGGACAGTGACCATAATGGCTCTATGGCAAGGGAATGTCCCCAGGCCACAAGGCCCTGTTGGTGCTGTCATACCCTGTGGATCAATGGTGGTCCTCATTTTGGGTGAGTACCCTAAGAACATCCCCTTACTTTTCATATACTTAAAGGAAAAAGGGGATGTGATAATTGGATGCCCAAAGGCAATGGGTTCATTAAACTCTCCTCTGAGGTTTTAAAGCGATGCCAGTCCTGTTCTTTCCATAAAATTGGGTAGGAGTCATTCTTTAGTAAAACACACAGAGGTTTGGCCATAGGGAGAGAAAACTCAGGACACCATGAAGCCTATCTGGTCAAGATGCAACCTTGTTCTAATATCAGATGCACTAAATATTGAACTTGGGCTTGGGAAAACTGCAATTTTCCTTTGATGACCTTATGTCTCTCAAAGGCTAAAAGCTTTAGCAAAGTGATGATATCTCCTGTGAGGAGACTTGAGAGGAAGGCAAAGAAGCAAGTTGTGCACATATTGCAACATAAGAGAAGCCCTAGAGAACTCCCTATCATCCAGCTCGGCCTTCAGGAATTGGGAGAAATAAGAAGGGCTCTCAGCAAATCCCTGAGGCATCAGTTTCTGGTTATGTTCCTTCCTAAGTGAAGGCAAGAAGGTACTGACTAGCTTCATTAGTGGGAATGTGGAAGGATGCACTGCATAAACCAGTTACAGTAAAGAATTCGCTTTTAGTTGAGATGGATGTTAGTAGCACATGGGGTTAGGAACAACAGGGTGTTGCGGGATAATAATGTTGTTTATTGCTCAGAGATCCTAAACAAACCTTCCCCTGTAGCCCTTGTGTTTCCTCACAGGGAGTATTACAGGGACTAGTGCAAGGCAGAATGAGGCTCTGAATCTTGTAATCTTTCATTATGGGTTTTATACCATGAAGAGTTTCTTTAATTATGGGGTATTGATTGATTCTGAGGGGATTTGAGGGGATTTATTTGAATCTTGAAAGGAGGTGTGCTGTGAATTCTCTCAATATCAGTTGGAGATTTTGCCCCAAAAGAGGGTGGTAGCTGATCCAATAGGGACAAGTGACCAGTGCTCCCAAGTTCAGGTATAGTGACACCGGAAATAAAAAATGTCAAAAGGGTCATTTAATTTGCTTGATTGGTTATTCTAATGCTACTGTCAAATTCTAGAATTATTTCCCACTCTGGAGATGAAGAAATTCCAGCATGATACTTTTATAAGAAGTATAGGTTTAATATATGAATAAGGGCAAAGCCAGTGTAAAATGAAATTATGAGCCTTTTGCTCAAATTAAGGATTTCAAGATGGAGGCATTAGGGCATTTAGCCAAGTGTGAGGCTCTGCTGAGTGGAGCCCTGTGTGACTGCACAGGACACACATGGCCAGGAAGCCAGCTTGCTCATCACAAGCCTGCAAATCAAAGAACTGTAAGTGCTAGTGTACTTCTCTGTAAAATTAAGAAAAAAGAGAATAATATAAAGAGCTTTATAAAAATGAAATAATTATTAAATTAAGTCAGGGAATTATTAATATTTTTTCCTGAAATAACCTCTTACCAAAATATTCTAGGGAGCCAGCTGGGTTTCCAATGGTAGGAGAGAGTGGGGTGGGTCTGAGGCTTCTGGTCCTAAGCCAGATTTGGTTTTTCCCCAGGATACTAAAGAATGTAAAACTCTTTTAGGATTTTTTTAATATCTTCCAATATTCTCAGGGTTTAATATCAATGACAAGCAAATATATATTGAGCAGTTCATTCATTCATCCATCCATCCATCATTCATTCATTCATTGATTCATTCACCACTCTGTACTTGCTGAACCCCTGCCATGTAGAAGGCATTGAACAGGCACTGAAAATACAAGGATGAAGAAAACTCAATCTTTTTTGAGCTTATGGTTTAACCAGTGCCATATATTATGGGACATAGAGTAATGGGAGCTCAGAGTAGGGAAGGGAGAGAGTGAACAGCCTCATGTAAGCCCTGGTGTGTGAAGTAGGCCCTCTAGTTGGACAGTAGAGAACTCCAGCTTCAAGGAGTTAGTTACCTGAACATTTCAGGTAAAGGAAACAGCATATGTGAAAGCACAGGATTTTGGAAGAGGAGTGATGAGATGGTCCATGGCCCTGGAGGGAGAGTGTGTGAGGACAATGAGGCAGGAGGTGAGCCCAATAAGGAAGATGGAGACTAATCCTTGAAGGGGCTCATGCGCTTTGTTCCAGAGTTGGAGTTTATCCTACCTAGTGGAAGCTAGGGAAGATTTCCTATTGTAGCGTGACTTAAGGAAAACAGACAGAAAAGTGGAGATGGACCAAACTGGACAGCAATTGGTGGCCCTCCCCAAGTACAAAGGCTTATATGGTGCTTTGAGGGCAGGATGAAATTGAAATTCTGGCCTCTGCCTCCAAAATGGCAATTTACTATTATGTGTTTAATACCAGGTGGATGCTAATATAGTTCTGGAGGGAGGGAGAGCTTTCGGGCTGGGTGGTGAAAATGAGGGGAGCAGGCAGAGCATCCTGGGAACAGGGAACCAGCAAACAAAGTCATGGAAGTGAGAATGGAAGGGCAAAATGTATAATGGCAACCTGCTTTGTCCCGGGAACTAGGCATCATTAGTCCGTTTGTGTGTGTGTGTGTGTGTGTGTGTGTGTGTGTGTGAGAGAGAGAGAGAGAGAGAGAGAGAGAGAGAGAGAGAGATACAGAGAGACAGATTGTGTGTGTATGTGTGTGTGTGTGTGTGTGTGTGTGAGTGAGAGAGAGAGGGGGTGGAAAGAGAGTTTGTGTGTGAGAAAGTTTGTGTATGTGTGTGCTGGAATAGCATTACATTTTTAGAATTATTTAGGAAAAATTAACATCTTTATAATGTCTTTCTAGTCAATACAAATTATTTTGTTAACATTCTCAAAGTCTGTGACTTGAAAATAGGTAGACAAAACCCCCAAAACCAAACAAATAAAAGCCTTCAAAACCACAGTGTTGAAAGTCAGGCAGCTCTATCAGAAATGACGTAATAATCACAGTCTCTGGAATCCACCTAACCTTTCTGGGTCTCAATACTTACTGTCCTTGTCTATGAAACACCCACCTGGTTCCGTTTTATTCTTTTCCCTAGTGTTTGAACAGATTTTCTACATTAAGGAGGCAGATGGATTTGTGTCATGTACTCAAAACACACACTCTTTCTCTTACAACATCTTGAGAGTCTGATAGTTATGAGACTGGAAGATGAGAGGCTGATATTTTAACTGTTACTCTAACCCTGTAAATGACATCATTTCAGCATGTTCTTCATTGCCCAACTAGAGGGCCTGGCCTTTCCTCCATTAGGATTAGGGACTGTTGCCAGAAAAAGGCCCCACCCAGAGATGTTACTTGGGTAATGATGATTTGACTGTAGGGCTATAAATTGAGTAAATTATTTGTGTGATTAGCAGAGGTTAACTGTCACTAAGCCCTTGCACTATAGAAAGAAACTGTATCATGGAATGAGCAGAGAGGAACACATTTTAGAGAATGAGGATATGGGGAGTACTAATGGGAAGGTGAGCTGGCACACTGCAGGCAGCATTGAAAGCCCCAGGGAAGGTGTGTGAGCAGTAAGTAGGGGAAGGTGTGAGCAGTCTCCTTTTCAAGTCCTCCCTGGGCTTTGTTCCTATAACCAGTTAAGAAGTTCAATGCGTGCAAATATTAACTAACACCTGGGCCAAGTTTCCTAATGTTTCAGGCTTCAGTTTCTTTACACATAAGACTGGCTATTATAATAAAAGGAAGGGTACAATGAGAGAGTGAAGATGAAGAGAAGTGACCTATATAGAACACCCAGTAATTCAGTTCATAGCTGGCCGATAAATGTTCATGTTCTCTCTGTTTGTGAGTTCTTCCCTCGCTTCTCCTTAGCCACGTTTTCCTCCACAGCAGTTCACTCCATACAAGAGGGAGGACAATTCACTTCTTCGTTGTCTCCTTCCCATTGGCTGTCAGCGTTGTGGGATCAGGGATTTTTATGTTATTTTTTATTAGGAACTTGAACAATGCCTAGTACGCTGTTCCAAATCTTTTCAACATTTCCGTTGAATGAATGAATGTGTTTGTGAGAATATTGTCTTTCACATACAATTCTTCCTCTGGATGACACCACCTCTGATTGACCTGTTTGCTCATCCTGCCATGTCCTGATTAACAGGCCTTTTGGAAAATGTTCCTTGAAGGAGGCATTAGGGGAGAAACTATCTGCAGAGTGGCCATTAGAGGGCAGCAGTGGGCTTCACCATGGTGTGGTGAGCAGAGGCCCAATCAGGGGAGGACAGGGGAGCCTGGGAGAAAGGGTTCTCAGGGGAAGGGGAGGTAGAAAGACAAGCAGAATGCTGATATGTTTGCTCCCTTCCTTGCACTCACCTATATATCCATTGCCAGGGAGATCTGTGGCTTTTGAGTGAGAGAATACAGCTATTTTTAAGTAGAGAGAAAGAAAAATAAGGCATTTTCTGAGGGAGGTTCATAGTGGAGTCAATGGCTCCCTGCTCAGAATATCCTAAGATGTTAGTGTAAAGTGTGAATTTCTCTGAGTCCGGAATCCGAATGAGGCTGAGGGCTGGGACTCTGCACTTATTTAGCAGCTGCCAAGGGGTTCTGGGGCCTCTCAGGTGAGGACACCTGGTGAGTAGGCACCTGGCTGTCTCATCAGTGAGCCCTGATGCATGTATGTTTGCTTTTTATTTCTTAATTTATAGATTATATACATGGATGACTGTTTTAATGCACTGTGTACATTACAAAACAGTCACAAAAATGGAAAATTTGAAAGGATGTAAAACCATCTACATTAAAGTTTCTGTATCGGCCTTTTCTGGGAACTGACTAGAAATGCCTTGGCCCTCACCCACTGAATCAGAAAGTTTTGGGTGGGAATCGCCTTCAGGTGTTTTTGATGAACATTCAAGTTTGAGAACATTCCAGAGCCTTGGTTCTCAAACCTGCCTCCTCATTCCTTATTGGAACTCCATGCTGAGTTGCAGAAAAAAAGAAGTACTGATGTTGGGCTTGATGAATCCACTGTCTCTGCAGGCAGGGCCTGGACATTGGGATTTGGAAGTTTCTCCAAAGGAGCTAAACTCAGTGGACAGATTGCTAGCCCAGCTACTGTGCCCTCCCCACTAGAGCATGGTGGCCTCAGAGAGGAGCGAGCAGCAGCCTGACCTGTCGTGTCATTGACTGACAGGAGATGAGGCCATGAGACTGAAGCTTTTCCAAAGCTGCACAGTTACTGATTGTCTCAGCCAGCATCCAGTCCTCCCTCCCCTGGTGCAGCGCACATACTGAATCAGTGAGCCCAGAGCACTCCTGACATATGTATGTGAAAGTGGCTGAAACCATGGCACTTTCAGCTGTAGGCCACAGACATCAGCTCCTGACCCTGCAGGGCCCGCTGCTCTTTTCAACACTTGTTGCAGGGAGCTTTCTGGAGAATGAGCACAAGCAGCCATTAGGAGAATGGGTTCATGTGGGGTCTGCAAGCATCTGTCATACAGAGAATTCTGTGACTGAACGTGCTGCTGGTCTGATTGGCACCGGGAAGGACTCCATCCCCGTGGCCACGGGAAGCAGCCAAACTGGCGTGCAGCAGGGGGACAGTCTTCAGGGGACAGGGCAGGGTGCCCTGGTGGGGTTGGAGAAGCTCTGTGACGTTGAGCTTCTTGCCGAACTTCTTTGTGCCTCAGTCTCCTCATTTCTCCTATGCAGTTATAATAACAGCATGACTCCTGGAGGGTTGTGGTGCAAAATGGGGCTGACATCTGTGAAGAATGGTGTGCCTGTCTGAGTGCATGATCTGCAAGTGTCAGCCCTAAGTGGGTGGCAGGTACAGAAAAACGGTGAGCCTTTGAAGGGACAGAATGAAACTGATAGCTGTGTCCCTAACAAAAGGACAGAACAGAACTGATAGCTGTGTCCCTAACTCCTCTCCCAGGAAAGCCACAGAATGTATCAGTTACTCAGCCTGCCCTTATCTCAGCCAATGGGAAAGCAAGGGAAACTAGCCCCCGGCCCTCACTCAACCAACCGGAATCGACCAAGTGCCTCCACCCCTCTCCCCAAGCCCTATAAATTCTTTGTTCTCTTGGGACTCGGGGCTCTCTCTTGCATCCAGTAATGGAGGCAGAGGGGGACCAAGCCCGAGCTTGAATAAAAGACTCTATGCTTTTGCATTGGACTCGGCTCCCTGGTGATCTGTCTTGGGGGATCTTGAAATCTGGGCATAACACCTTCTTACTGCTGCATGGGGCAGAGAGCGAGAGCTTAGGATGCTACTTTTCTTTCTTTCTTTTTTTTTAGAGGTAACCTAAAAATGTCTTCATTTTTTTTTAAATCTATTTATTGTCTAAAGTTTTACATGCGTCTCCTTTTTCCCCAATTGACCCCCCAACCCAAGCCATTCCCACCCGGGGCAAGCCCCCACCACCCCAGTGTCTGTGTCTATTGGTTATGCTAATATACATGCATACAAGTCCTTTGGTTGCTCTCTAATAACCCCTCTCCTACCATTTGTCTCTGGATCTGTTCTTCTTCATCAAATTATGTTGATCATTATATCCCACATAGGAGTGAGATCATGTGATATTAATCTTTCTCTAACTGGCTTATTTCACTTAGCATAATGCTCTCCAGTCATCCATGCTGTTGCAAATGGTAAAAGTTCCTTCTTTTTTTATAGTGGTATAGTATTCCATTGTGTAGATGTACCACAGTTTTTTAATCCACTCCTCTGCTGCTGGGCACTTAGGCTGTTTCCAAATCTTAGCTATTGTAAATTATGCTGCTATGAACATAGGGGTGCATATATTCTTTCTGATTGGTGTTTCTGGTTTCTTGGGATATATTCCTAGAAGTGGGATTACTGGGTCAAATGGGAGTTCCAGTTTGAATTTTTGAGGAAACTCCATAATGTCTTCCACAGTGGCTGCACTAGTCTACATTCCCACCAGAGTGCAGGAAGGTTCCCTTTTCTCTACATCCTTGCCAGCACTTGTCATTTGTTGATGTGTTAATGATAGCCATTCTGACAGGTGTGAGATGGTATCTTATTGTTGTTTTGATTCGAATCTCTCGGATGATTAGTGACTTTGAGCATGTTTTCATATGTCTCTGGGCTTTCTGTATGTCCTCTTTCAATAAGTGTCTATTTAGATCCTTTGTCCATTTTTTGATTGGATTGTTTATCTTCCTTTTGTTAAGTTGTATGAATTCTCTATAAATTTTGGAGATTAAACCCTTATCTGAAATAGCATTGGTAAATATGTACTCCCATGTAGTGGGCTTTCTTGTTTTGTTGATGATTTCTCTTGCTGTGCAGAAGTTTTTTTTTTTTTTAATGTAGTCCCATTTTTTTTATTTTCTCCTCAATCTCCATTGCCCTAGGAGCTGTGTCTGTAAAGATATTGTTACAACATATGTCTGCTATTTTACTGCATATGGAGTCTTGTAGGATTTTTATGGTTTCCCATCTTACATTTAAGTCTTTTAGCCATTTTGAGTTTGTTTTTGTGTATGGTGTAAGTTTGTGATGTATTTTCATTTTTTTGCATGTATCTCACCAAATTTCCCAGCACCATTTATGAAAGAGACTGTTTTGACCCCATTGTATGCTCTTGCCTCCTTTTTCAAATATTAATTGAGCATAATGGCTTGGATCAATTTCTGGGTTCTCTGTTCTGTTCCATTGGTCTACATGTCTGTTCTTGTGCTAGTGCCAGGCAGTTTTGAGAACCGTGGCTTGGTAATATAGCTTGATATCGGATATTGTGATCCCTCCAACTTTGTTCTTCTTTCTCAGGATTGGTGTGGCTATTTTGGGTCTTTTATTATTCCAGATGAATTTTTGGAGAGTTTGTTATATATCTTTGAAATATACCGTTGGTATTTTAATAGGGATTGCATTGAATCTGTAGATTGCTTTGGGTAGTAGGGGCATTTTAATGACTTTAATTCTACCAATCCATGAATATGGTATGTTCTTCCATTTGTTTATATCTTCCTCTATCTCTTTTTTCAAAAAGAGATAGGCCTGTAGAGCTATGTGGTTTTCTGAGTACAGGTCTTTTACGTCCTTAGTTAAGTTTATTCCTAGGTATCTTAATTTTTTTGGTGCAATGGTAAATGGGATTTTTTTTTTTTAGTTTCTCTTCTGTGAGTTCATTATTGGTGTATAAAAAGGCCATAGATATTTGGGTGTTAATTTTGTATCCTGCTACATTGCCAAATTTATTTATTAGGTCTAATAGGTTTTTTTTCCTTTTTTTTTTTTTCTTGGTGTCAGGAGTGGGATGGTCTAGTAGTTTTTTGATGGAATATTTGGGGTTTTCTATGTATAGTATCATGTCATCTGCAAATAAAGACAGTTTTACTTCTTCTTTTCCAATTTGGATGCCTTTTATTTTTTCTTCTTGTCTGATCACTATGGGCAACACTTCCAGTACTATGTCAAACAGGAATGGTGAAAGGGGGCATCCCTGTCTTGTTCCTGTTCTTAGAGGAAATGAGTTTAGTTTTTGCCCATTGAGTATGATGTTGGCTGTAGGACTGTCATATAGAGCTTTTATTATGTCGAGGTATGATCCTTCTATTCCCACTTTGTTGAGAGGTTTTATCAAGAAAGGGTGTTGGATTTTGTCAAATGCCTTTTCTACAGTGATTGATATGATTATGTGATTTTTGTCTCTCATTTTGTTTATGTGATGTATCACATTTATTGATTTGTGGATATTGTACCATCCTTTCATCCCTGGAATAAATCCCACTTGGTCATGGCGTATGATCTTTCTAATGTAATGCTGAATCCAATTTGCTAGAATTTTGTTGAAGATTTTAGCATCTATGTTTATCAAGGATATTGGCCTGTAGTTCTCTTTTTTTGTGGTGTCTTTATCTGGTTTTGGGATTAGGGTAATGCTGACTTCATAGAAAGAGCTTGGAAGTGTGCCTTACTCTTGAATTTTTTGGAATAGTCTGAGGAGGATAGGTTTTAGTTCTTTGAATGCTTGGTAGAACTCCCCTGTAAAGCCGTCTGGACCAGGGCTTTTGTTTACTGGAAGATATTTGCTCACTGCTTCAATTTCTTTAGTAGTTATTGGTCTATTCAGGTTTTTCGATTCTTCTTGATTGAGTTTTGGGAGCTTGTGTTTTTCTAAGAATATGTCCATTTCATCTAGGTTGTCCATTTTGTTGGAATAGAGTTGTTCATAGCATGTTTTCATAATTATTTGTATTTCTGTGGGATCGGTTGTTATTCCACCTCTTTCATTTCTGATTTTGTTTATTTGGGTCCTCTCTCTTTGCTTCTTGGTGAGCCTGGCTAGAGGTTCATCAATCTTGTTTATCCTTTCAAAAACCAGCTCTTGGTTTAGTTGATCTTTTGTATTGTTTTTTTTTTTGGTTGTTTTTTTTTTTTTTTTTTTTTTTGGTCTCTATGTAATTTATCTCCACTCTGATCTTTATTATTTCCTTCCTTCTGCTTACACTGGGCTTTTTTTGTTGCTCTCTTTCTAACTCTTTGAGTTGTAGGTTAGATAATTTATTACCATTGTTTCTTGTTTTTTGAGATAGGTCTGTAGAGCTATGAACTTCCCTCTCAAGACTGTTTTCACTGTGTCCCATAGATTTTGGATTATTGTGTTTTCATTGTCATCTGTTGCCATAATGCTTTTTATTTCTTCTTTGATCTCTTTGGTAACCCAATCACTGTTTAATAGCATGCTATTTAGCCTCCAAGTGTTTGATTATTTTTCATTATTTTTATTGTAGTTGATTTCTAATTTTATGCCATTGTGATCTGAGAAGATGCTTGATATGATTTCTATCTTCTTGAATTTGAAGAGATTTTGCCTGTTCCCCAATATGTGGTCTTTCTTTGTGCACTTGAGAAGAAAATATATTCTGTGGCTTTGGGGTGAAATGTTCTGAAGATATCAATTAATTACTTCTGTTCTAGTGAGTCATTTAGGATTGATATTTCTTTGCTGATTTTTTGTTTAGAGGATTTGTCCAGTGGTGTTAATGGAGTATTAAAGTCCCCTACTATGACTATATTGCTGTGAATCTCTCCCTTGATATCCACCAGAAGTTTTTTTTTTTTTTAAATGTATTTCGGTGCTCCTGTATTGGGTGCATATATGTTTACCAGAGTTATATCTTCTTGTTGAATTGCTCTCTTTAGTATTATGAAGTGGCCTTTCTTATCTCTTGTTATGGCCTTCATTTTGAAGTCTAATTTGTCAGATATAAGTGTTGCTACCCCAGCTTTTTTTTTCATTTCCATTCGCCTGAAAACCCCTTTTTCATCCCTTCACCATCAGTCTGTGTGAGTCCTTTGTTCTGAGGTGGGTCTCCTGTAGGCAGCAGATATATGGATCATGTTTTCATATCTACTCAACTACCTTATGTCTTTTGATTGGGGCATTTAATCTATTTACATTCAAAGTTATTATTGATAGGTATTTGTTTGTCACCATTTTTATTCTTTATGCCTGTGTTCCTTCTTCCCTTCTTATTTCTTCTTTTTACAGCAGACCCTTTAGCATTTCTTGCATTGATGGTTTGGTGGTAATAAACTCCCTTAGTTCTTTTTTGTCTGTGAAGCTCCTGATTTCACCCTCAATTTTTATTGCTTGCCTTGTTGGGTACAGTCTTATTGGATTCAGACCCTTCCTTTGCATGACTTTGTATATTTCATTCCATTCCCTTCTTGCCTTATGTGTTTCTGTTGAGAAATCAGTTGATAGGCTGGCAGGTGATCCTTTGTAGGTAACTTTCTGTCTCTCTCTGGCAAACTTTAAGATTCTTACTTTGTTGCTGGTGTTTGCCAGTTTAATTATAATGTGTCTTGGTGTTGGTCTTTTGAGGTTCATCCTGTTTGGGACTATGTGATCTTCTTGGACTGTGTGAGTTTTTTCTTCTTTCCAATATCAGGGAAGTTTTCTGTCATTATTTCTTCAAACAGGTTTTCTATTCTTGCTCAGTTTTCTCACATTCTGGTACCCCTATTATGTGGATGTTGCTTCTTTTCATGTCGTCTCAAAGTTCCTTTAGGCTTTCCTCCTGTTAATTAAGTTGTTTTTTTTCTAGATGCTACTCTGCTTGGGTATTTTTTCCTACCTTGTCTTCTAGCTCACTTCTTCTAGTCTATTATTGATGCTTCCTGTTGAATTTTTTATTGCAGCGATGTCATTCTTCATTTCCACTTGATTCTTACACGTTGAATTTGTCTTCATCCTTTTCAGTGACTTTTTGACCATTTTTCTGAACTCTTTCTCTGATATATTGCTTGCCTCCATTTTGTTTACTTCCTTTTCTGGTGATGCCTCTTTTTCTTTTGTATGTGGGCTATTTCTTTGTCTCCCCATGATCACTCCTCTCTGGGTTTCTGGTTATGTAGCTCTCTCTCTCCTGCATTGACTTAAAGGTACAAAATACAATACAACAAGGCATAATGCACAAGGCACCAAACACAAATGTATTCACGATACTAATAACCCCAAATAAAGGTGGCCACCAGAGAATAGAGAATTAGGGGATAAAAAAGAGTGCAAAAATAATATTGACAGAAGGAAAAAATGTAAGAGAGAAAAGAAAAAGAAGAAAAAAAAAGGGAAAATATATGTATGTGGGGAGAAAACTCCAAAAAAATCAACAACTAATCCAAAGAATGCAAACAACAAACACCTAGAGATGAATGCAAACTACAAACAACAGCTAATCCAAAAATGCAAATAAAAAACACCCAAACAACCTATACCCCAATGAATCTGAGGAGCAGAGCTTATTTCCAGAAGGTAAGGTCAAGGAATTGAATGAATGGAAAAATAGCCAAAATTCAGTATAAAGGAGGTAGAAAGAGAATAAGTGTTTAAGAAGAAAAGTAAAAAACAAAATACAAAAAGAGAAAAAAATATATATATACTAAAATTTATAATAACAAAAGGGTAATATGGTAATTAGACCAGACAGCTGAACGACCTTCCGCACATCTGAACATGCTTCCCAACAAAGACAGACTGGCGGTGGCTGAGGTAGAGCCAGCTGCTGTGGTGGCATTGGGTGGCTGAGGCATCCAGGGCTGCGAGTAGGACCCTCCAGCCTTGGTGAGCCCACAGCCTCACCCCTGCACCAGCCACTAACCCTATGCATGGTTCTTGGGTCCCACAACACAGCCCTCACCTTTGCTGACCCTGCCGACCCGGCACCACCGTACACCCCAGCCTGGAGTTGTTCATGCACACACACGGGACCATGCACCCACCGGGCAGAGGGCAGCCTGTTCTGCTCCTGTGGCAGCACTCCCGACATCCAGGTGGAGAGCTGAGGAGGACTCAGTGCTGGCGATTATAATAGCTCTTGTTTATCAACCACTCACACTGTGCCAGTTTCTGTGTTGAACCCTTTGTGTGTGTTCATCCTCGAGTCAGCCCTGTGAAGTTGCCATGATTGTTATCCTTATTTTTCAGAGGCAGCATTTGAGATTCAGAAATGTCAAGCGACTTGCAGTCAGAAGGTGGTGAAGTCAAAAGGGAACCAGAATTTTCTTGACACCCTACCTGCTGCTGAAAATAAAGCTGTGACACCCATCGAGGTCTTGCTGATGTCAATAAATCGCTTTCCAGTAGAAATAAAATAGCGGTAAAGAAGAAGGGGAGAGTGTGGATGAGAAGTGTGAAGGAAGCACTGGAGGGTCACAGTATTTACTGCAGACTCCCTAGATAGTGGGAAAGCCAGATCAGTGCCCCAGAGGCCATCGAGGATCATGAGGGGGACAGTTACCACCCAGAAACCCTCTCATAGATCATTGTTTAAGGCAGAGATTTTAATTTATTGTAGCTGCTAACTATTTCACAGCTGACTGGAGATGCCCCCAAGTAATTAAAACTAAGGGTGTTAAAATAAAAATTTATTCTTTCATCCCTTTTAATGACCTTTGAAGAACTTTCACTGGGGTGAAAAAGAACCCTCTACATGCTAGCCCATACACATACACATTTGAGTCTGGATGCAGCTCCACTTCATCCACCCAGTGAACTGCACCACCATCTACTGGTTTGCTTCAGCCAGAAACCTTAAGATCATCTTTGACTACACTTTTGCTTGACTTTAGGTGAATATAAATGTTTTCAATTTTTATTATGGAAAATTTAAAAATATAGGTGAAAGGAGAAAGAACAGTGTAATGAACCCTACTGATATAGCAGTCACTCAGTTTCAACAATTATCAACACCTGGCCAAGAGTTTATTATTATTTGACAAATATCTATGATATATGAATCATATACCAAGTTCCAATATAGGCCCTAGGGATCCAAAGATGTATCAGATTTGACTGTAATCCAACCTGGAGGATATAACACCTGGCCTTGGTCCTTGATAGGTGAATAAGAGTTACCCAGAAAAAGAAAGCTGTCCTTATTCATTCATTCTCTTTCAACAAATAATTTTTATGTGTGAGTCACTGTCCTTGGTGCTAGGAACACATAAAGAAACAAGATTGCATTTCTACCTTCTTGAAATTTGAATAATGGGAAAGAGACATTAAACATGTGATTAGAAATGTGATGAGTATCTTTATTTTAAAAAATATTCTTATTGTTGATAGTATTACAGATATCTACCATTTCCCCCTCTTACTTCCCTCCCCCTAGGTCTTCACTACTCTATTGCCCATGTCCATGGGCTATGCATAGCCTATATAATAAAAGGGTAATATGCAAATAGACTGGACAATGGAATGACTGGTCACTATGATGCACACTGACCACTAGGGGGCTGACGCTCAATGCAGGAGCTGTCCCCAACCTCTCAGTCTCTCCCCTCCATCCACCACCCCTGGCCAGCAGGCTCTGATTACCTGATGGTGACCAGGGAACTGGGAACTGGGAGTGGGTGGCCATGGGGGATGGGACCAGCTGCCAGCAGCCAGGGAAACAACTTGGTCCTTGATAGGTGATCCTAGGTCAGGCCTAGGGACCATACTCGAATTTTGTGTGCCGGGCCTCTAGTATATATAAAAGAAAATTTATATATATAAATTTTTTTCTCTTCTTTAATTTTTCTATCTATGTATTCATTAACTATTGGAAAAGGGGAATAGAGAGTAGATAAGCCTGAGTTGGTGATTGGAATTAGTTAAGCTATTAGTAGAAGAAGATAACAAGTGAGGAGAGGAAACACAGAAGCAAAAAAAAGAAAAATAAACAAACAAAAACCCCCCAAACTAATCAACAATCAAACAAATAACAACAAGACAGAGAGAAAGAAAAAAGCAAAACAAAACAAAAAAAGGAAGAGAAAAGAAAAATAAAAAGATTTGGATAGTGAAGAAAGAGAAGAGAAAAGTGAGTATGGACTTGGAGTAGGAGAGCAGAAATTAGATATATAAGTAGGATCAAGTTTTTAACAGGAAGTAAAAAGAAAGGATAGGGAAAAACTAAAGCAGGAACAGGGTAAGAGAAACAAGACAAAAAAAGGGGAAAAGTGAGGAAGAGGGTGTTGGCATAAAGGAAAAATTGAGATAGAGTAAAATAATGCTAAAGAAAAAATAAAAATAGAATGTAGAACACTAATCCCAAAATAAAAGAAAGAAAAATAAAATAAAACTTTAAAAAAGGTAAAATAATAGTAGTAATAATAATAATTAAAAATGAAAATATAATAATAAAAAAGGTAAAATCAAGTGAGAAAAAAAATTAGTTTCTTAAGTAAAAGTTAAAAAATAAAAATGTCGAGTAGTGAAGGTCAATAACTTCCTCTACTGTTCTGTTTGGCACGTCTGTTTCCTGTCAGGTAGTCAGGACAGTATTGAAGTTCCCTGCTATCCACCGCTCCTCAGTGTCATAAGCCCTGTTTTCAAGCAGGTGGGATCTCTTTGTTTCTCAGCCTGCCTTTAGTTGTATTTACACAAGAGTCAATTTGTGATTCAACCCCTGGGTGGCAGTGTTTCTGTATTAATATCTGGTGCTAAAAGGCCTCTCTACCCAGTGTTTAGATTGCTTTCCCTGCAGCACTTAATACTGGGTTGGGGAGACAGACTGCCCCAAAGCTGGTTTTCTGTTAGTCTCTCCCCACTCTGATCCCCAGGTTCCACAAAAACAACTTTCCCCTGCAGTCTCTGTGAATGTTTTTAATTGGAAGATCCAACGTACTGGGCTTAGTAATCAAAAGCAAGGATTTAAAAAGAAAAAAAAAGCCAGAGTAAGTGTGAAGACTCACGTCTTTTCCCCCTGGCACTGCAAGTGTCACTGCGCAGCCAGTATACTGGTAGAAGTTCAGGCTGCCTTTCTGGGCCCAGCCTAGCTGTGGGTTGATTTCTAGAGTCCTCTTCTGCCAGAAGCCCCGTGGACCCCCTTGCACATTTTTGGGCTATACTGACCCCTCCGGTTGCGGATTTTGTGAGGCGCAGTCTTCCTCTGAGACTCTAGATCCCACTGCACACATTTCTCCCTCCAGCCTGGATCCCAGACCACACCTTTCTCTAGGCTAGTGGTCGGCAAACTGCGGCTCATGAGCCACATGCAGCTCTTTGGCCCCTTGTGTGTGGCCATGAAGTTTCAATCGCACTGTACGTGCTTGCCCGCACGTGGTATTTTGTAGAAGAGCCATACTCAAGGGGCCGTAGTTTGCAGACCACTGCTCTAGGCGATATCTGACCTTTCTGTCTACCGATTGCCTCACCAGCTGTGTTTAATTTGTCAATTCCAGGTGGGTGTTATTCGATTCAGCTGTTCCTTCTATCTGCTCTGTGAGAAGGCGCAGGGCTCCTCCATATATTCGGCGCCACTCTGTCTCCCCGTTTGACAGACTATCCAGGAGCCTGCGGTCTTGGAGGCTGGAGTTCTGGTGGTCGTGGGTTTTCAATTGAGGCAGCTGGTCCCTGGGGGTTGTGGTTGTAGGGTCCTGGGAGATATCCAAGGTCTCCTCAATTGAAGGTAAGGCTGGGCTTCCAATCACAGCCACTCTCCCCTTCAAGATGGCATGGTCTCTGTGGCAGAGCCAGCCACTCCAGGAGAGATTTCAACAGTAGTAGAGGCTGCCCGTACCAGGAGAGCCAGGTCCGGCAGTTCCCAGCAGTCCCTTGGAATATAGCTGTCCCCCACTCAAAAACACAGACACTCCCCGCATATCCATGCACTCTCCTTTGTTCTCTCACTCACACACTATCTTGCAGCCTGCCATCCCATCAGCTGCCATCTTGGATCTCCTTTCCTTTTTTTAAAAAAAACAACAACCCTGATGATGCTAGAAATCTGCCCCTGCATCCTGGCTTCTTCCACACAGACAGGATGAAATCACTAAATAGAAATACTTGGGATGGTGGGCTCACAATGCAATATATAGATGATGTACCATAGAATTGTACACTTGAAACCTACATAATTTTATTTACCAATGTCACCCCAACAAATTTAATTAAAAAAAGAAATAACTGTGAAACAAAAGACATAGGATTGATCAACCAGGGGCACAGAGGGTGGTTGTACTGATATAGGCGCTTTGAAAGATTATATAAAAATACAAGCTTTGATTTTAATATTTTAATTGATAGTTTTCACAAATTCAGGTTACTATGAATTAATGAACAGTATAAATGATAACATTTTAAAAATAACAATATTTTAGTGATTTCATTCTACACAGGAACCATAAGTGGCCCAAGAAAGCTTCCCTTCAGATGCTGTTAGGAGACTCAGTGAGGCCACTCACTGAGTGAGCCTGGCTGAGAGTGCACAAGCTCACCCTCCAAGAGCCAGCTATCTGGATTTGGATCCAGATGTCCCATTTGTTGTTTAAGGGGCCCTGGAATATGAGGATTTTTTTTAAGCCTTACTTTACTCTGAAGCAAAATGGACTAATCATAGTTTCTATATCCGAGGGTTGTGTCAAAATAGGCAAACCCAGACTTAGACAAGAAGAAACTTGATTCAAAAGGACAGATTCCACAGGAGAATATGCAATCTCAGGCACATGCAGGTGCCTCAGACACAAAGAGAAAAGGGTTTCCTTTTACAGGGATGGGTGGGCAGATCTCAGTGGCATTGGGCAGCTGAGCAGGAAGGTGCACAATGGCCGGGGTCTGACAGGAAATGCCTCACTGTGGTCAGCCCACTTCCTGGAGAAGCCGAGGAAGGGACACTTCAGTGCTATCTCAGGCTGTGGCCAAGCAGGGGGCCTGTGGGAAGGTTAGAAGCCTCACCAAGGTCAAGAAAGCAGAGGGCAAGACATGGGCAATTGTGAACGCATGATCAGTTCTGAGAAGTAAGTGAAATGATCCTTGTTATTATAACTCACCAAGTTTTCTGCTTATTAACTAGGAATGCTGGGTTGGTTTGTTGTTGTTGTTGTTTTAATTATAAGAGCTTGAGCTTGATTGTAAAGAGCCAGAGACTAGCTGTTTCTTTCTTTGGAGCAGAATAGTTCAGTGGCATGGCCACAACAATGGTAACACACCATGCAGTGAACATCTGCTATGACCTGGCATGGCTCAGAGGCCCCCAGGGGCTGGGCGATGGAGCCACGGAAAGGGCAAGGCTTGAGAAGTTGTGTATTTAGAGCAGTCATCTAGAGTCACTCCTGAGGTTCTATGTCTTCTTAATGCAGGCGATGACATTCCTGAAACCAGGAGTTCAGGAGAAGCATGTGTGGAGGGACTGGGAATCTTACTTAGAAATGTTGCTTTGAGGGGCCAAGGAGACATTCCAAAGCGGACATTTAGTGGGCAGGGCAGTGGTCTGGGCTGGATATAAAGATACTAGAGGCCTGGTGCGTGAAATTTATGCATGGGGGCCAGAGGGTCCATCAGCTCGGCCTGCATCCTCTCACAATCCAGTACCTTTTGGGGGATGTCTGACTGCCAGTTTAGGCCCAATCCTGCTGTGGATCAGGCCTAAACTGGTAGTTGGACATCCCTCTTGCAATCTGGGACCGCTGGCTCCTAACTGCTCGCCTGCCTGCCTGATCACCTCTAACCACTCGCCTGCCTTCTGATCACCCCTAACTGACTCTGCCTGCCTGCCTCATTGCCCCAACCACTCGCCTGCCTGCATGATCACCCCTAACTGCTCCCTGGGAGGCAGGGCCAGCCTGGGCAAGGGGCCGTGGTGTTCTGCACTTTCCAACCAGGAATGTTTTATTAGGCAGTCTCCAAAAACTTGAACTGGAAAACCTAAACATAGAGTGCTCAGATTTCAGGCATCAGGTGCTATTAGCAGGATTTCTATCCCAATTAAACTCTAATTCTGAGGTCTCAACAGTCTGGACAAACTGCCCTTCACTATCTCCAAAGTTTCTTATTCGTCACTACCCCATTTTCTTCTGCTTCAAACCAAGGTAACAAACAAAACCTTTAGTTCTGATCTTCCTCGTACAAACCTCAATTGAAATAATTTCCCGCCAGAAGTCATATCCAAATACTGCAAGACTGAGGACTATAGGGCTTACTATGCACATGCGTAATAACAGGCTCACATTCTAGTGGTAGGCGCCCAGGCGTTCTCCACAATTCCACAATCCTCTGGTCACATACTTCCGGTTTTTCTAGCTCCTCCTTAAGTGGTGTTTCCTTCAGTCACGTTGCAACATTCAGGGCCTGTAGTTGGAGAGGATTTTTCTGTTCTTTGACGTTGATACCTGTTTACTATCTGGAATCAGTGAAGTTTCAGGAGTACTGCTGCTGCCATGAACATGTCGGTCCCAAGTGCACTCATGAAACAACCGCCCATTCAGTCCATTGGTTTGCAATGAGAAAGGTACTGTGCTGAGCCATTTTCCAATCAGATTTTACTCTTCCTTCCCAGCACACTCCAAATCTACTCCGGGCGGACCACCTAACCCAGCAGACCCTTAAAACCTTCTCCCCTATTTCTGTGACTTTCCCCCATCAAACTCACACCCTATCACATTGCCTAGGGGCACCCCTAACCACTCCCTGTGGGGTGGGGCCAGCCTGGGTGAGGGGCCGTGGTGTTCTGGTCTCTGGTCATTCTAGTCATTCCACTGTTTCAGTCACTGGCCTTTTATTATATAGGACTAGAGGCCCAGTGCACAAAAATTTGTGCACTCGTGGGGGCGGGGGGCCCCTCAGCCCGGCCTGTGCCCTTTCACAGTCTAGGACCCCTCCGGGGATGAACACCTGCTGGTTGAGGCCTGCTCCCCAGGGGATTGGGCCTAAGCTGGCAATCAGACATTCCTCTGGCAGCCCAGCAGCCCTCAGGGGATGTCCACTTGCCAGTGGGGAACAGACCTAAGCTGCAGTCAGACATCCTTAGCGCTGCTAAGGAGGCAGGAGAGGCTCCCACCACCACCGCTGTACTGTCAGCCATCAGCCTGGCTTGTGGCTGAGCAGAGCTCCTCCATGTGGGAGCTCACAGACCATCAGAGGTCAGCTCCTGCATTGAGCATCTGCACCCTGGTGGTCAGTGTGTGTCATAGTGACCAGTCATTCCCAGTCTTTCTGCTCTTTTATTTTTTTAAAAAAAGATGTTATCAATCTTTTATTTAACTAAGCATTGACCTTCATTTTGAAGGAAATGATACAATTTCAAATTAGAACTTCCTTCTCAAGAAGTGGTATGAGAACATAACATAGAGTTAACATACAACCTTCAACAAAATTAAAGTTTACACAATTCACTGAGAAATAAAACACATGTGGAAATTATCATGTTCATCAGTGGAATTCTCCATGGATTACAAGTATATTGAAGAACAAAACAACACAATGAGAAGTTTAGTTACCCTGATTTTTAAAAATCATAAATAAAATATAACTTTTCAGACTAATCCATTCAATGACCATGATCATACTGGATTTTATTTCAATTTATTGGTATAAAAAATGGTTAGACAATCACATAATATCAAGAATCTTCAACACAGTGGATTCCATTTTGTTAAGAAAAAAATAGAAAACAAGTAATCCTTAAATTTTCTTCACTCTCCATAGCATATGTCGTATAAAATTAAAGTTTTGCTTCCAAAAATATGTTTCCATGTGGTTGTTGTGTTGTCTAGTGGTGCTATTAGGGTCAGAAGCACCAATGACATGAGACGTTTAACCACTGAAGGATCTTTTTTCATAAAATTTCCTTACAGGTCTGGAGGAAAATCTTCTGCTAGGCATTTTAGTGCTATAGTTACTTTAAATTAAATGTGAAATAAAAGCTACAAAAAGTTGAGTTCTTGCAGTACAAAAAGTTGTGTGGCTGAAGTTGTGGGCTCCTCGGACATACATAAGCAGTCCCATAAAATAGCTGCTCAAGTAAGAAAATAGAATTTGTCTGATTACACTTAGCATACGCTCCACTCGGATGTCCTGCTCACCCTTGCCAGAGCCTCTGAAAAACCTTAGAATCAGTATTTCTTTCCTTCAAACAGCATCTGTAATTCAAAATACAAAATAGTTCCAAAGTCTTAATCCTAAGGAGAAACAAAAATTATTGAATATATATATATATATATATATATATATATATATATATATATGTTTTGTTTTAAGTGCCAGATGTAGCCACTGCCTAGGATTAAAAACTCACCCACAACACTGCCATGCTGAAGAAGAGCTGAGAGCTGGTTCCTTTCTCCTTTCTTGGCACCTTCGCTGGTTGGTTGCTGCTCTACTTGAAGCTGTATAAGCCTACAAACACTTCCGAAGGCATCACAGTTCCTAAGTATCACATATTTCACATCTCTGGTACCCTGTACAAAATGCTTGCTTGACATGGGAAAGCAGCAAGTGGAGTAGATCTATTTCCTCCTATTATCAAAAACCTGTTTGCTAGAGGCAGAATGTGATCACTGGTGTAGGTCTTACAGTTCTTCATCACGTTGAAACTTCTCACAAAAAGCAGTTTGTTTGCAACAACAGATAGTCGCTGCTATGCCTCAATGGGACCAATGACATTCACTTTCCATTTGAGAGCAAAAGAGGGAGACGGAGATGGGGGAGTGGAAAAGAGAGTGTTGCCCGTTCCTCCTTTCTTCTGCCTGCACGTTAGTCATTCCTTCCAACTATCACTGCTGTGCTAAACATAAAAGAAAATCCAAATCTGTTAGGTAGAGTAGCTCTCCTCAATGCCTGTACCCATGTTTCTCTTGCTCTGCTTTTCCATGAGCAAGACAACATAAACACTAAGTGGTGAGACTTACTAAACATGGAAACTAGACTGACATTCCCAACAGGAGACATATGGGTCTCCAAAGATGCAGACTGGGGTCGAGTGTGGCTCATCTTTAACAATGTGATAGGACCTGTCTGGAGATCCCTGCAAAAGCAGGGAACATGGCTAATGCCCTTGTAGTGAAATGGTGTCATGTGGAAGTGCTATGAAGTCTTAAAAATTATGGCCTCAAATGCCAAGTCTGAAAAAGTAAACAAGGATATCCTTCAAGTCTTGTTGCCTTGATTTAGAGATATCCAGGCAGGAGGCCCAAGGATGACCACACTGTAGAGACTCAAATATGATTCTACTCCAACTGTGAGAATTAGGTCGCGAAATGACATGTTCACTGTAATCTCTAATGACTCCCAACAGGAAGAAAAACTTTACTCAGCCGAAACCGGTTTGGCTCAGTGGATAAAGCGTCGGCCTGCGGACTCAAGGGTCCCGGGCTCGATTCTGGTCAAGGGCACGCACCTGGGTTGAGGGCACATCCCCAGTGGGAGATGTGCAGGAGGCAGCTGACTGATGTCTCTAACTTTCTATCTCTCTCCCTTCCTCTCTGTGAAAAATCAATAAAATATATTTAAAAAAAGAAAAGAAAAAGAAAAACTTTACTCAACTTTTGAGACAGTGTTAGCAATGTCATTGTGTGGCAGAGCTGCATTCTGAAGTGCAGGGTACACATCATTAAAGAGCTCACATGAATACAAGGAACAAATTGTAAAAAATGTTTAAAGCCTCATAATAAAGCAAACTATAGCTCAGCAGGAGATCCAACTGGTATTAGGCAGCCTGCTGCCAACAGATCCCACAATTTGGAACCAGTGCTTTAGGAGTGTCGCCAGATTTGGCACTGACCTCACCTCCTGGCATTTGTGACTGCCCTCAGCTATCTGGGGAAAGCATTCTGAAGGGTGTCCTCAAGCACCAAGGAGACTGCTTCCATATAAAAAGACTCTGCACATCTTTTGAATTAAGTGTGCATCAGGTGTCGCTACCAAAATAAATACCTTATCATTGAAGTAGGCCTCAGGCCTAAGATTTTAACAGCAGAAGAACAAAAATGAGAAGGGAAAATGAAAATTCACAGGACCACCATGAAAGCCTTATGTTTGCATATTACCCTTTTACTATATAGGATAGAGGCCTGGTGCATGCGTGGGGGCTGGCTGATTTGCCCTGAATGCTGTCCCGGATCAGGGTGGGGGTCCCCACTGGGGTACCTGGCCAGCCTGGATGAGGGACTGATGGCTGTTTTCAGGCTGCCCGCACCCCCTTCACGGGTAGGGGTCCCCACTGGGGTGCCTGGCCAGCCTGGATGAGGGGCTGAGGGCCATTTTCAGGCTGGCCAAGCCTGCAACTGAAGCTCCCAGTCTCTCCTTTTTTTCTTTTTCTTTTTTTTATTCTGGGATTTATTTACCTTCTGTAATTGAAACTTTTTTGCGGGTCCAGTTCTGAGCCCGGCTGGCTGAATGCAGGTATCTGGGGTTTGTTTAGCTTCTATAATTGCAACATTGTTGCATCCGGAGCTCAGAGCTGGGCCAAGCAGGCAGGGAACCTTGGCTTCCTCCATCGCCAGGGCAACCAAGCCTTATATTCACTTCAGCTGCGTGGCTGCCGGCCACCATCTTGGTTGGCAGTTAATTTGCATATCACCCTGATTAGACAATGGGAAGCGTAGCGGAGGTATGATTAATTACCATGTTTGTCTATTATTAGATAGGACTAGAGGCCCGGTGCACAAAAATTTGTGCACTCTGGGGGGGGGGTCCCCTCAGCCCGGCCTGTGCCCTCTCGCAGTCTGGGACCCCTTAGGGGATGACCACTTGCTGGCTTAGGCCTGCTCCCTGGGGGATTGGGCCTAAGATGGCAATCAGACATCCCTCTGGAAGCCCGGCAGCCCTCGGGGGATGTCCATTTGGCAGCGGGGAGCAGGCCTAAACTGCAGTCGGACATCCTTAGCACTGATAAGGAGGCAGGAGAGGCTCCCACCACCACCGCTGTACTGGCAGCCATCAGCCTGGCTTGTGGATGAGCAGAGCTCCTCCATGTGGGAGCGCACTGACCACCAGAGGGCAGCTCCTGCATTGAGCATCTGCCCCCCGGTGGTCAGTGTGTGTCATAGTGACTAGTCATTCCCAGTCTTTCTGCTGTTTGGGTCAGTTTGCATATTACCCTTTTACGATATAGGATAAAGGCCTGATGTAAGGGTGGGGGCCAGTTGGTTTGCCCTGAAGGGTGTCCCGGATCAGGGTGGGGGTCCTGCTTGGGTGCCTGGCCAGTCTGGGTGAGGGGCTGAGGGCCATTTTCAGGCTGGTGGGTGACTGAAGCTCCCAACCTCTCCTTTTTTTCTTTTCTTTTTTTTATTCTGGGATTTATTTACCTTCTATGGCTGTCACTGGAGCTGAGAGCTGGCTCCAGCTTGAGGCCTCAGCTGCTGAAAGCAGGTATCTGTGTTTGTTTAGCTTCTATAATTGAAACACTGTTGCAGCTCCAGCTCTGAGGTCCGGCTGGCTGAAAGCAGGTATCTGGGGTTTGTTTAGGTTCTATAATTGCAACATAGTTGCTTAGAGTGCAGCTCAGAGCCTGGCAGCAGCAGGCAGGGACTCTTGGCTTCCTCCATCGCCAGGGCAACCAAGCCTCCTGTTTGCTTTAGCTACGTGGCTGCCGGCCACCACCTTGGTTGGCAGTTAATTTGCATATCGCCCTGATTAGCCAATGGGAAGCATGTTGGAGTTATGGTTAATTACCCTATTTGTCTATTATTAGATAGGATGGGAGACATGAACACAGTCATGAAAACCATGGCAGGAAGACCATTTCAGGAGCAGGTACCTTCCTTCAAGTGCAGTCTGTCCCTACGCTGATGGGTAAGTATCTGCTTATGCACTTCTATGTGCATTCGCTCAGCAACTACTAAGCTCATTCTACATGCAAAGCACTGCTGGTTTCCAGGAGGAAAAATGAATTGTTCTCCTCAAGCAGCACACGACCCAGCCCAGCAATTCACAGCTATGGAGGTTTGCCCCTGGGGACACTTGCAATGTCTGGATATATATTGATATCACAATTGAGTAGGAGAAGCTGGGACTAGCACTGGGAGGTAGAGGCCAAGGATGCTGCGAAACATCCTGAAGGGCATGAGACAGCCCTCCCACCCTTGACAGAGAACGATCTGGTCCCAAGTGTGAGGATGAGAACCCCTGACCTACACTAAGAAACAGTACATGCACTCACACAACTAAAACCCCATTGCCTTCTGCAAACTGCATGTGGTGGCTTTGTAACTTGTCAACTTGGCTAAGCCAAACTCCAGTCCCCCAAGTCCCCATTCCTCCATTTCCTGCTGGGGTGCACCCTGAGAGTGGCTCTATGAGCTGTGGAGGCCAAGGGAAGCAGCAGCACCCCTGGCTCAGACAAGTGCTGCCCACATGCCACCTCCCTCAAGATGTCGGGCAGCAGGTGGTCCTACAGCCCTCGTCATCCCCAGCTCCCCCAGCTTCTCCAACTGCTGGGCCAGGGAGAGGTTGTGCAGCTCTGTGGCAAAGGGTTTCAGCTTCTTCAGGAGCCCTGCACCTCTGAAGCCACAGGCAGTAAGAACTGACGTGGGTGTCAGTTCAGCTCATGCTTGTGGTTAGAGCTTGCTCTTGCTCTCACACTTTACATGCACCTTCCGTGGCTGATGCCCGCCCTGTAGACGTACAGCTCCAGCATCAGACAAGAAGACACATCTTTTAGAGAATGTGCAACTCATTCTTGCAATTACTAAGGGCAAGTCCTTGATATTTTTGTGTATACTAGAGGCCCAGTGTACAAATTCGTGCATGGGTGGGGTTCCTCAGCCTGGCCAGTGATCAAGGCCTATAGGGGGCTGGCCAGGTGGGGGGAGGACCCTAGGAGGTTGGCCGGCTGGCCCCCTGATCAGGGTCTATTGGGGGGCTGCCAGCCAGCAGGGGGGAGGGACTGCAGGAGGCTGGCCAGCCAGGGGCAGGACCAGGGTCTGTGGGAGGTTGGCCTGGTCCACAGGAGGTTGGCTGGGTAGGGGAGAGGGGTTGCAGGAGGTTGGTTGATGGGGGAGGGACCACAGGAGGTTGACCGGCTGGGAGGAAGGGCCGTGGGAACTTGGCTGTGGGAGCGCACTGACCACCACCTGGTGGTCAGTGTGCATCATAGCGACTGGTTGACTGGTCATTCCGGTCGTTCCGATTGTTCTGGTCTTTCGGCTGTAACAATCGCTTGGGCTTTTATATATATATATATATATATATATATATATATATATATATATATATATATACACACACACACACACACACACACACACACACACACACACACTAGGGGCCCGGTGCACGAAATTCGTGCACTGGGTGTGTGTGTGGGGGAGTGTCCCTCAGCCCAGCCTACCCCCTCTCACATACTGGGAGCTCTCAGGCATTGACCCCCATCACCCTCCAATCGCAGGATTGGCCCCTTGCCCTGGCCTGACGCCTCTGGCCTAAGCGTCCGGCCCGGGCAGCGGGGACCTGCAGTGGCAGCGGCCCCACGATCGTGGGCTTCGCTTTAGGCCCAGGCAAGGGACCCCTAGCTCCTGGGACTGCCAGCTTCGACCATGCCCAGCTCCCATCGCTGGCTCCACCCCTACTTCCTGCTATCACTGGCCAGGGAGGAAAAGGCACCTGATTCTCCGATCATGGCTGGGGGGCAGGGCAAAGGCAGCCCCAGGGCCGCCTTTGCCCTGCCCGCCAGCTCTTAGCTCCCCACTGGGTTTCCGATCACTGTCAGTGGCAGGGGGCTTCTTCCTGCTTTCCCTTTCGCCTCCCTGCATTGTGCCTACATATGCAAATTAACCGCCATCTTGTTGGCAGTTAACTGCCAATCTTAGTTGTCAGTTAACTGCCAATCTTAGTTGGCAGTTAATTTGCATATAGCCCTGATTAGCCAATGAAAAGGGTAGCTCGTACGCCAATTACCATTTTTCTCTTTTATTAGTGTTGATATATATATAGACTAGTGTCCTGGTGCACAGATTCGTGCACATTGAAAGGAAATTAATTAGAAGGTGGCCAGCAAGACAGGACTGGGTGAGACTGGCCAGAAACGCCCTAGAGTCAACCTTCCATGGTCCCTCCCTGGCTGCTGCAACTGGGGCGGAGCTGGGGCTTGAAGGGCATATGGGGAGTGAGCAGGGTCCCTCTGGCAGGTGGGATCCCTTGACTTGGTCTGCAGGGATTGGGCTGAAACTGGCTCTCCAACATCCCTGGAAGGGTCCCAGATTGCGAGAGTTGTTGTCACTAGGCAGCTCCCGTGTTGAGTATCTGCCCATTGGTGGTCAGTGCACATCATACCTAATGGCCGGTCGGATGGTTGCTTAGCCTTTTATATATATAGATTTGATCTCTGATTTAAACCTTAGTGATATGTTGTGTTTAGATCAGGGTCAGCTTATTATCATTTCTAACACAGAACAAGAGAATTTTAAAAAAATATATGTTTTATTGATTTTTTATAGAGAGGAAGGGAGAGAGATAGAGAGTTAGAAACATTGATGAGAGAGAAACATCAATCAGCTGCCTCATGCACAGCCCCCACTGTGGACGTGCTCGCAACCAAGGTATATGCCCTTGACTGGAATCGAACCTGGGACCCTTCAGTGTGCATGCTGACGCTCTATCCACCGAGCCAACCGGCTAGGGCAGAACAAGAGAATTTTATAGAACGGCAGATTATTTTTTCTCCTTGGAGTACAATCAGTGGTCCTTTCCCATAAATTTTTCTAAACCCTGGATTATTTTGTTCTTCTTTCTCCTCTTTGTCTTCTACCTCTGTCACTTCTTCCCTCTTCTTACTTTTGTCCCATTTCACCTTTTAGATGAATAAACTCCATGGATTACAATATGTGTAGTTGTGTGCCAAGCCAGTTACCCTGGGTTTGTGTGTACTTCACGTGTGTTTTGCCTGAGGCCAACACAAAGTCCTCAGTCATATCCTGCCACCACCTGGGTCTTAGTCCATTAAAGAGGTATGATGTGATAACTGGGATGATCCCATTTGGTTGGGATGGTCCACCTAACCATTGGTGTTCAGGTTTGTTTGGGACTCAGAGTCCTAGTGTCTTCCTTAAGCTGTTCAGAGCAGAGCTGTCCTCATTCCTGGGCAGACACCTACCAGGTAGGCCTTTGGCCTTATGCTCATAGACTCAGTAGGACTGAGGCAGAGGGAGAGTTCCACAAATAGCCCAGGTTAACGCCCAGTGCCACGTGCTCAGAGTCAGGAACCACATGCAGTTGTAGGAAACACAGTTTAAACTTCTATACTCATGGGCCTGTCATGGATCCATAAGCTCATGTCAGCCCCTTTGTTCAATTTGTAGCTCAGATGCCCACTTCCTACTTTTTTTTCCTGGCTCAGTATGGAAATCTTCTTACAGTTTATTTCAGGGCCAGGAGCACTACCTTACTCAGCCTGGGGGTGTAGGAGAAATGGCGTGGGTTCTGGGCACCTCCACTGACACAGCGCATCTATGGATTGCCTACCATGTGCTAGGTTCCTTGTTAGGCACTGGGGTGTAGCCTCGGATGAGATACTGTTCTTTCCTTTGTGCTTTTGTACTCCAAAATGTAGAGACCAAATCACGTACTCAAGAAAGCAATACCAAGTTAGGAACTCACATAAGGAAAATTTATGGACAATTTTATTACCAACCTTGGTGTGTGTGTGTGTGTGTGTGTGTGTATGGGAGGATCTGCAAAGGAAGGGCCCATTCAACCTTACCCTTTGTTTCCTGTCTCTTCCTTCCAAGTCCTCTTATCCATGGCAAGCTATTTTTCCCAATTTTATAGTAATTGCATTTGGAAAATGGCTTTTGTGTAAACATTTATCAAAGTTGTGTGTCACTTCTTTAATTATAAAATAATGAAACTGGATTTGATGATGAATACAAACCTTCATTTCTAAAATGTGTTTCAATGAAAAGCCCTAAATAAGGAAGTGATGCCTCCTCCACATTCTTATTTCCTCAACAAAGAACTTAGGTTGATGAGTCAGTCCCAATGCTCTGCTGTCTCTGAACTTCTGGCACATAGTTACCGGTGTGACCTTTAGGATTCGGCATATACTACAAGGGTTAACGGTGATCTGTAGAGTGTGAGCTCCCAGTGGGGTCTGACTCCTTTTTATTCTTGGTGCCTGCCAGTCTGTGGTCTAGTCAATGGTTGCTCACAGTGGCTAGTTTTTAGTTTTTAAAACTCAGCAGCTTTAAAAAGTAAGTAACACCAGAGATAGACATCCATGCCTCATGCCTGATATTTCAGATGCAGTAGGCCTATGCTGGGGTTCAGGAATCATAATTTTAGAACATTTCCTGGGTGATTGTGATGATTGGCCACATTTGAGAACAAGAGGTCTCAACGCATTTGAAACTCTCTGTGTGTGTGTGTGTGTGTGTGTGTGTGTGTGTGTGTGTGTGTGTGTTTATAGGTCCCTCAAGGAGAACGTAATGCGTAACTGCCTGCCTTTCCTCCTTCTTCCTGTTGAGTGCCAGGTTTGACCTCTGATCTCAGAGATCTCATTACAGTGAGGGCAAAATCAAAAGACGTGTAACTCCTCGAGTCTTCAGTGGTGATTCCCCCAGTGGCCAACACTCAGGGGTGATTGGTAACTGCTTTGTTAACGGCTATAAGAAGCCCCATTGTCAGTGTGCCTATGAGCTTGGCAGGTGCAGAGGTGAGACTTGCTGGCTTGTAACTCCCTCTGAGGTCCTCACTGTGCACGAGCCATGTGGACAATCGCACAGGCCTCCCGGTTTCATCCTTGGGACTTCGACATTTCTTAACCGTCCTTTTACAGATGAGGAAACTGAGACTTAGAAAGTAACTTTCACAGGATTCCAAGCTGGTATATGATGCAGTTGAGGTTTGAACTTAAATCAACACAATGGAGTTAACTGTATATTAGTGCCTGACCCATAAAACTAAAGTCTTAGTGTCACAATATAACACATAGAATTAATAATATCTATTATCTTAACCCTGGGCCATTGGCTGACAAGTTATTTTAAAAAAATCAACTTTAAAACATATTTTTTGTTTGATTAAAGGAAGCAACCTTTTGCCCCTCCTTCCCGAAACACTCACCATCTTTATTATCTACCACTGAATTAGTATTTTAATGTAATATTTATAAGGAAACCCTTATTCAAATGAATAGGTACAATTAGTTCAAACAAGTTAGCCAAAGGACAGCTATTAAAATTATTTTTGACAGGTCAGTCATTCTTTTTTTCCAGAAATCTTGACAACAAAATTGGTCTTAGCTGCTCATTTTAAAGTGATTTTATCCTTTCAATTATGTTAAACTTCCAATAAACATAAACACCCATATATACAAAGAAGCAGTGTGGTAGTACAGGTGACATCCATTTTTCATTCTTGAAGAAAAAGTTGTGAAAAATTAGCTTTTTACCAGCTCTTCCATTCTAACGGGAAGCTAATTTGAAAGATTTATAAATCTAACTTATGTGGGCAATCTGTTTTTTTATTCAAAGTTAACATAAAGCGCCAAGTTGAGCTAAGATGGAAACAGACAACCCCAAGGAGAGATTACTTTGAATGTCTTCTCACATGCCATCGAGTTAACAGAAAGTCATCACAGAGGTTTAAACTGGTCCATCTCCCTAGAAGGTAGAAAAAGTTAATTAAGTATGACATAATTTTTTTGGCTTACTTCTCCCCTTTCCCTCCATTCTCTGTCACCTCTTCTCTGATTACTCCTGCCCCTCATTGGTTACTTATTGGATATTTATATTCTATTCTGACTTTGTTTCAGAGCTTTATTTAATCTTTTGACTGTGTTTAGGTTATAGGAGTTGAAGCTTCATTTTATTTTGCATCAGTTATTATTAAAAACAATTTCTATAAGAAGCACAGAGAGTTCAAGTGATGCCTCTAAAGCCACAGCTAAGTAGCCAGGATTTGAACCCAGGGAGGCTGAACTCGGAGATTGTGTTCCTTTTCTGGAAGCTATGCTGTCTCACTGATTTTCATGCTGTTAGTAAATAACAATCAGTGCAATGTACCGAGCCTTTTAACTGTTCAAATGAATGTATATTAATTACCCCATATTAGATGCTCAGTCAACAACTTTGCGAAGTTAGTCTAACAATCACGTTTTACAAAGAAACAGATGAGGGCAACTGACTTGGCCAAGACTGCCTAGCTGTCACTCATCCCAGGCCATGGCTTGGATTTTAAAGCACATTTTTATTTCTTGCCTCTTCCGAGGATTGTGCCAGACTCAGGAACCTCTCATAAATATTTTCTGCCTGGATGAATGAATCTGCTCTGCTCACTTTCTGTAGAAGTTCAGTAAAGGTGGTTGAGGTAACTATGGCTCTGAGAAGTTAGGCAGCTTGTGTGGGTAATTCAGCTATTAAATAACTGCTGAGAGAGCCCACATCTTTCTGTCTTTCTGCCTTTCCTCAGCGACCTACTTGGGGGGGGGGGGGGGTGGGTAATGCTGACCTGCTCTCTGAGAGGCAAATTGGCAACTAGAGAGGAATCCTCACCAGACTGAGTTTAACGTTCACCGAAATATTTAGTAATGAAGTTCCACAATGTCTACAAAATACTTTCCAGTGGTTAAAAAAGAGAGAGTGAGCCAAAATTGAACAACTTGTATATCCAGGTGAAAAAGATCAGGTGTATATTGCAGTATTCTTCTGAAATTTATATAGATTTGAAGTTTTCAAAATAAAAAGATGAAGAAGGAAGGAAGGAAATAAGGGAAGAAGGAAAGGAGAAAGGGTGGGAGGGAATTTCAACAGGGTTCATCTACTGCCTTTTGCCTATCAATGATTTATTCATTAAAATTTCAAAAATATGATATTTGAGTAAATGACACTCACTGAAAAGAGTCAATGTACTGACATTTATGGGTATGTGGTTATATATACAGATAATCCTCAGATTTAGTAAACTACTATCTTGTATTCAAAGAGCAGTTGTATTTTCAATAAGTCTTGCAATAAAAATTTTCTACCTAACTATAAAGTGTGAAAGCAGGAAAATAAATAATATTGGTGTTTGAAATAAAATTGCTGATTCAGAAAGCAAGAATTCATTTAGGAGGAATCACAAGATTCAAGTGCTCAATATTCTCACTGCTATCATAAAAATAATTTTGATGAATAACTGGTAGTTTTCTCTCCAATTGTGTTTATTGACAAAAAAATTAAATACAACACAATAGAATTGAAAATTTATAGAAAAAAATCCATATCCAGTAAAATTTACTTATAATATATGCATTTTACAGTAGATTTCTGGAACTTTTTGTTTACTCTTTTATATTTTAAAATATATAATGGTTAGATATTAAATAATATAAAGTAGGAAGAAGAACAAAAATGAAAGCCTTCTTACCCACAAGCAACTATTATTTAACACTTTAGTTGGATTTCCTTTAGGTCTTTTTTATTTAAAGTATTGGTTTTTTCTTATTTACATACTTTTATATCCTGCATACATCTATTTTGTATTTTGCTCTTTTTAAATAACACTATCTCATAAACATTAGTAATAAGTTTTGATAAAATCCTTTCAAGGTAAGGGAAATAAAAACAATAAAAAAGAAACTCTGGGAGGATATATGAGAAATTAGGTAACATTTTCTGGGTGAAGAACTGGGGGAACTGGGGGAACAGAAGACAAGGGCAGGATGCAGCCTTCCCAATGGAATACCTCTCTATATAGCTGTATGTGTCACACACACACACACACACACACACACACACACACACACACACAACTTTTGACTTACAGACATATAATGCTTGCTAAATATTTAAAGAAAATTATTTGAATCCTTTAAAATTAGGGAATTATTTTTACAATATTATGTTAAGTAGATAGACATGTATTTACTTTATTTGCACAATTTCCAATTAGAGGACCATGTTGTTTATGCCCTCCCCACCTCCCCCCCACCCCCTACACAAATCTGAGTATTTAAATAGCTTTGTCTGATCTGGTTTGGTCATTAGTTGAAATTAATGCACTATCTTACTTCCCATAGTTTTATTTTTATTTTTATATCCTTGCTGATAACTTATCATCAATTTTGAGACTAAACTTTTTGTACTTTTCCTTTCCCCCCACTTTAGGAATATTTCTCTCTTTTATATCAGATATCTCATCAAAATGTAGTTGTTTATTTTTAATTGGTATGTTCTGTTCTTTTACAGAGAAAATAAAATATCTTGAAGCGTGTTCTGCATACTACTTGGCAACTTTAGCCCACTCTGTAGCTCTAGTTAGAAAATGGGGAGAACATTTCGGGCCAGGCTGTGATGCACTACAGTGACACATGCCCACTTCCTGGGGACTTTCACATGACATCACTGCACATTTATCAATGCATACCCAGTCCTTTGCCTCCAGGACTGAGTGTGAAGCTAAAAATTTGGGCCAATTTGAGCCTGGAAATGTTAACATGCACAGAGGACAGAGTTTCTGGGTTCCAGCAACACAATGTCACTGTTCCCTGGGTTGACAGAGGGGGCTGCCAGACTGTCCAGCCTGGCTGTGGCTTTCTGTAACTGCAACCCTCTCCACCCTGTCATTCCACTAGTGCTGGAGGCCAGCCTTGGCTTCCCATCCTGAGGAGTAAGGACAAAGACCTAACTTACCCTGCAGCAGCCACAACACCGGCAGTCTCCACACAGGGTCCCCAGGAGGCCGTTAACCACCTGGATGGTGCAGAGAAGCATCTGGAACACTGCTATGATGAGCAGGATGGAGAAGAGGGTCAGATTCCAGGACACCACGTTTTTGGGCTCCTTGCACTTGCTCCATAAGGCTTTGTCATTGAGGTAATCCCTGTCAGGGGCATGGGAAAGAAAGGAAACAGCTGTAAAATGTAGGCAATACCTAGACTAGAAAGTCACAATAATAATTTTCCTTTTGAAGTACTTTCATCCAAAAACATAAGTGCCATAAGAAAAATATCCTATAATATCAATACTTTTACAACAATACCTAACATGTCTATAGACTATATACTATGTGTAAGATCCTGTTCCAAACATTTTAAACTATTAACTATTTTATTTCTTTTTAAAAAATTTAAAAAATATGTTTTTATTGATTTCAGAGATGAAGGGAAAGGGAGAGAGAGAGAAGGAAACATCAATGATGAGAGAGAATCATTGATTGGTTGACTCCTGCATGCCCACATTGGGGATTGAGCCCGCAACACAGGCATGTACCCTGACTGGGAAACTAACCGTGACCTCCTGATTTATAGGTCAATGATCAACAACTGAGCTACCCATAACTATTTTATTTCTTGTAGAAGTCTTATGCTTCTTTTATTTCATTTTACAAATAAAGACATTGAGGCACAGAGAGGTTAAGTGATTTCCCATAGGTCATAGAGCTCAGTGACAGAGTGACTTTTGTGAGCTGACTGAGAGGATGGGTAAACTCAGTATCTACCGGGGAGCCAGGAAAATGAAGACACTCCAGGAAAAGAATCTCACCACCTGGGCTTGGTTCCACCTACTGTGATTTGGGACCACTTGGACATTTGACAAATTCTGCCACGTCTAGTGGCCATCTGAAGTCATGTAAAGTATAATCGTGTCACATAGTTAAAGGGGAGAGCTTGTCTTTTTTAAAGGCCTAATTCTAAACAAATTGTAAATTTGACTCAAGTATATTTTTGTCAACATGTGGGAATTCCACTTGCAAAAAGATTTAATTACCTAGAAGCACTAAGTAATCTGCTGCCTTAATATGTATCTTATAAAAACTTGGAAATAGGAGAACTGCAATACATTTACAAACTGTATATTAGGAGTCCACTGTGTGACAACGCACATCATGCCATGAAGGAGGAAAGTGAAGCACGCTGTCTTCAACGCCAACCCCAGGAAAACAGTCAGTCCTTTGGGTCATTATCCTTCCTCTCACATTCTCAGAGCCACAGATTGGTCTCCCTGTCTTCCTTTATGGCTCCTCTATCCTCCCAAGGCCTCAACGGGAAACTCCATCTGCATGTGGCTACTAAGTCAACACCCACCTTATTGTTTTTAGACCTTTTTGAGATGATGAATCTTTTAGTAATCAGTACACACTTATTTAATACATTCTGTGTAAAAACTTGAAAAACGTTTGCAATGATGGACGGAAGGAAGATATTTTGGCATTTACCAGTCAAAAGGACAAAGAAAAGGGCATTTGCTCTTGCTTTAAAAATAAAGCATTGTTCATAGCATCAATGGACCTTTCCATAAGAGCACATGTTCTAGCTGCTCACTAGCTGTGTGACTTATCTGTAAAATGGGAACAACATTATCTATGAAATCACAGAATTATTGTGATTAAATGACTTAATACTAGGCTTGATTCTAGTAGAGTGCTTAGGACAGTGCCTGGCATACGTTACGTCTCAATAAATGCTAGTGTTATTATTTCACTTAATCTGAGCTGTCTGGTCTAAAGGAAAGAGTATGGTATTTTGGATTTCAATGGACTTGGGTTTGAATACAAGCATTCCTCTTACTAGGGTGTATTTCTCACACAAGTTACTTATCCCTTTCCCAGCAGCAGTACCAGTTTCTTCATCTATAAAAGAGGCTAAAACCAACCTCTCAGTTGTGAGAAGTCACTGAGATAATACACCGTACATATTGTTGTGTAAGACTTCTTTTCAGTACTTACTATTTTTTAAACACACGTCTTTCTGTTCTGCATTTTTCCATGTAGTCCTATCCCTCTTTACAGTTTTTAAACTTGATGATGATAGGAAGTTACAGGGAGACAATATTTTCCAGGCACGTTTGGTAAAGAGAAGACCCTGAGATAAAGTGATTGGCAGTCCTGAGTTCTTCCCTCTTCTGAAGGTGTGTGCAGTGGGCACACTCACACCCTGCTTGTGAGGTGATGGTCCCATACCCAGCTCTCATGAACTCACTTTAGTCAGCGTTTCTCAACCTGTGGGTCGCGAGCCCTTTGGCGGTCGAACGACCCTTTCACAGGGGCCACCTAAGACCATCCTGCATATCAGATATTTACATAAGGATTCATAACAGTAGCAACATTACAATTATGAAGTAGCAATGAAAATAATTTTATGGTTGGGTCACAACATGAGGAACTGTATTTAAACGGCCAGAAGGTTGAGAACCACGGCTTTAGAGAGTGGAAAAGTCCTTTTTTAAAAGTTTTGCTATAGGTAACTGTGCCTTTAGCACCTCCTGGTGGTGAGATCAGCTCACCGGGGAACTTGGAAACAAGGATTGAGTTTGGTGCCTGGAACAGTCCTCTCAGTCCCACTCACAAACCACCTCAGATGCTGGTCCAGGCCCTTCTCCCATCCCCCAAACTCCCAGGTTCTGAGACTCTCAGAGATGCCAGCAATGATTGCTGTGTCCAACTCTCCGACCTCATATTCCTTGGACCTGGGGGCAAATCATGTTTCCACACTCTGTGAAGCAAGGGGAGCTGAGGCAGTGTACAGCCAGTTTACTGAGCTGGAGTTTTACAGCATCCTGCTCTTGGGAAGGGCATTCCCATGGAGCAGCAGTAATCCATCAACATCGGAATGGAGCGTCAAGGAGTTCATGCAACTCATTTCTTGCAGCTGAAAGAAGGACAGGGGAGCACCACTGCTTTGCTGGCCACTCTGCCTGGCTTTGGTCCCCTTCTGTGCTTCCCAGAATTCCGTGTCGTAGTCTGGCGATTTTTCTGTCTTCTATTAGGATTGTACACTCACAAGGACAGAGACCATGTCCTCTGTGTCTATCCCAGTTCCAGCACAGGGAGTTTCCATAAGTGATAGTAGCTTGCACCTACTGCGCCCTGCCTGTGTTCCAGGCCCTGGGCCAGCTGCTTTACATCTCCTTCCCAGCCCTAACAGTTCATGCTGCTCTCCTTGAACAAGACCTGCCATAGAGTCACCTTTAGGAAATAGTCACTGAATGAATGGACGTACACCCACCCACAGATTAAAAAGTTGAGGCTAGAAATGTAAGTGCCTGGATTTGATCTGAGGTCTGTCTGACTTCAAAGCCAATGCTCTTAACCATTACACAAATCCCTCTGTTTAAGAAAGTATATCTCCTTGGGCTATTTGAAATATGATTGATAAAATACATAAATACCTCCATAATAGTGTGCCAATCAGGGTTTATGTATATCATGATAAAGAGGTTATTCTCTTTGAATCTTCGTTTGACTGCTATAAAAGATTCAAATTAAGTCACAAATTATAATAGCATACATTTTAGAAAGTTGTAATGCATAATAATAAATTCCCCTTGTAGCAGTGAGTTATATGCATAAAAATCCTATCTAATAAAGAGGGAATATGCTAATTGATGGTCACGCCCTCACAAAGATGGTGGCACCCACAGCCAATAAAGAGGGAATGTGCTAATTGACCATCATGCCCTCACAAGATGGCGGTGCCCACAGCCACAAGATGGCGGCACTCAGTTCCCTCAGCCCCTCCAGGGGGCAGCAGGCACTGCGCGCCTCATCCAGCCAGAGTCCCCCAGTCCCCTCAGCTCTGCCTCATCCAGCCTCAGTCCTCCAGTCCCCTCAGTCCTGTCTCATCCAGTCCCCGCAGCATCCAGCCTCATCCAACCTCAGTCCCCCAGTCCCTTCAGTCCTGCCTCATCTAGCTGGAGTTCCCCAGTCCCCTCAGCTCCACAGAAGAAGGCAGTTGGGGGCGATCGGGCCCGCAGGGGATGGCAGTTGGGGACAATCATGCTGGCAGGGGAGCACTTAGGCGTCAATCAGGCCAGCAGAGGAGCGGTTAGGGGGCTATCTGGCTGGAATGCAGAGTGGTTAGGGGCGATCAGGCAGACAGGCAGGTGAGTGGTTAGGAGTCAGCAGTCCCATATTGTGAGAGGGATGTCTGACTGCCAGTTTAGGCCCAATCCTTGGGACATCCTCTGAGGGGTCCCAGATTGGAGAGGGTTCAGGCTGAGCTTAGGGACACCCCACCCCCCATGCAAGAATTTTGTGCAGCAGGTCTCTAGTGAATAATAAGGCTGAAAGTATAGCAAGCACTATGTGGCAGTAGTTGTGCCAAGTGCTCTATATACATTCTGTTATTTTATTCTTGCCTGAACCTGTGAAGTAGAGCTTCCTATTATCCCTTTTCACAGAGAAAGAGCTGAGACATGAATTTATCACCCAAGATCACATCATTGGTATGTGCTGAGGTATGACTGGACCCTAAGTCTGGTCAGGCCAAGAGCAAAGCCAGTTCTTAACATCAGCGTGTTTCTTGCTTCCTGAGAACTGGGAACAAGCCATGCTATCCCATCTCACCCTACTGATGTGATGTAGCTCTCAGCTCTAGGGAATGTGTTCACAAGCAGTTTATGGGCTTCCTTGCTAATAAGTAATCTTTGAAGTGCAAATGCAGACAGCCTTAACTGAAAGTCCAGGCAGATCGTTTAATTGAATTCAGTTCTGTGTCTTGGGGAGAGGGTTGCAGTCTGGGCAAGGAGTGCTGTGCTTGCCTATGTTCCTTTTCCCTCCCCCACTGCTGAATGTCCTCAGTCTTTCCTCTGATTTTCCCTCCCACAACTGTCCCAATGCCCTGTGCAAGCAGCTCAGGGTCAAGGAAGAGGTCGCCAATTGTCTCAGAAAGGAAGACTTTGGATGGGAGGAGATCTTACTTCAAAGGAGGCCAAGAGGGCATATATCAAAGTGTCCCAGTTTTCTTTCCCTTCTTTGGGATGCTTCCTTAGTATGGTTCTCATGACAGAAAAAGTTAACTGTCTTTGCTCCTTTAACATGATTACCAACAAACATTTCTGAGGAAAACAGTGGGAAATTCTACATCACTGAAGATTTTGTGCCCCAAGCTGGAAATCTAAGTACAGCTTGGTCCCTTCCTCCTCACACCTAATCTTGATGATTCCATCTCAGAGTCTCTGAAACTTGCCTCCTTCTTTCAGCCCCAATCCCACTGTCTGGCAGGTGCTTATGGTCTTATGTGGATGGTTACTCCAACCTTCAGTTACTGAGCCCTCCTGTCATCCTCCATGCCGCTGCTATCATGATCGTCCTGAAGCTCCCAAGTGGGCATGGCCTGTCTCTGCTGCCTCCTAATGTCCTGCAGGTCCAGCCTGCCTCTCAGTCAACCACTTGTGTGGTGCCCTTCTCTCCCTCTCCCCCATATTTGCCCTGAGCTTCTGGCCATTCTCTGAGCATATCAGGCCTTTCCCAGTTGCCTCAGGGCTGTTTTTCTCTCTGCCTGAAACTTGTTTCCCTTCCCTCCTGCAAGCAAACTTCTCATCTTCTGAAAGCAGCCTAAGTCACTTGCCTTGAGGAAGCTTTCTTGCACTCCTCAATATCACTCCTTTTTGTATTGTGAGGGTGTGGTCTGTGTTGTCATCCTAAGTAACCATGTGATCATCAGAGCAGGGACCGTGTCTGTCCCCTTTTGCTGCATGCTGGGACAAGCATCAGCATAAAGTAGGGTATTGCCAAGTGTTTTTATTTTGTTTGTTGGTTTATTAATTCTCTTTCTACTAAATACTAGCTGGGAGCCCTCAGCAAATTAACCTTTTGAACTTCATTTTTCTACTTCAGGGATAAGAATTCTTCTCATATTTATTAGGAATTTTAATTGAGATAATGTGTGTAAAATACTTGGCCCTTAGTCCTTAACAGGAGGAGGAAGGAAAGGAAGAGGAGGGACAAGCAGCTGCTGCCACTGCCATTTTGTGATAAGGAAAGAGTGGCTGGCAACTGTCTTGAGTGCTTTTGTTTGGGCTCATACAGTGATTACTCTTTCTCACTCCCTAAGCAGATGTGTATGTGTTAGGATTGCAGCTATGATGACAGCTGCTATGATGCTTACACATTGGGATAAGAAGAGTCCTTGGCCCAGTAAAAAAGACAGGAGACAGGAGGCCCCTGAACTCTGCTAGGTGGGTTTTATACAAAAAGCAATAGTGCCAATCAGTATGAATTGTGCTCAAGATAAAGCACTGTGACTTGGAGTTAGAAACTTAGATTCAAACTTCAGTCATGAAGAAATAGGATTCTTTCAGGTAAGTCACTTGTCAACTCTCTGGGTCTCAGCTATATCCTCTGAAGGAGAGTTCATAATCCCAAAGCTTTTGGGGAGGATCGAATGAGACACTGTGGGTGAAAGTACTTTGTTAACTGAAAAACACTAAGCACCAAAGGTTCACTTATTGTTGCAGGAAACTCAAGATGGGCCTCTACAGTCCCAGGGAAGGTTTGGAGCTGGTAGTGGGAGATAGGTCAACAAAGAATGTGAGTTTCTGTCTCAGAAAGTGGGCTACAGGATGAGGGAGAGTGCACCACTGAGGGAAGGATGTAGACGGCAGGGGATGCAGTGATGCACTCTGCCTGGGTCCACCCTATTGAAAGCCTTCCAATTGGGCTATATTTCACTCCTTGCAGAGAGTGGACTTTCACTGTATGTGGGATTAAATTCTAAAGTCAGCCATGAGGGAAAAACCATGAACAGTCACAACCACTCTTACCTATAAGTCACCTGGAAAGTATAGTAGGTATGGTTCTGTAACACAACCCTATAGAGCAACTTTTGATTATTTGCTAGTTTGCAGCCACTGTGTAGATGTTTAGGTATGTAAACCTTTCTCCTTTTAGAGCCTAATCAAAGCCATACAGTGGGCAGAGGTGGTAGAGAATTCTGAAATGTTCTTGCTTGCTGCAAAATTGATCCCACTTTGTTTTTATTATTAAACTAGAGGCCTGGTGCATGAAAATTCATGCACTCAGGGAGGTCCCTCTGCCCAGCCTGTGCCCTCTTGCAATCCGGGACCCCTCGGGGGATGTCCACTTGCCAGCTTAGGCCTGCTCCCTGGGGGATTGGGCCTAAGCTGGCAGACAGACATCCCTCTGGCAGCCCGGGAGTCCTCAGTCAGACATCCTTAGCACTGACGAGGAGGCAGGAGAGGCTCCTGCCACCGCTGCTGCATTTGTAGCCATCAGCCCTGCTTGTGGCTGAGTGGAGCTTCCCCTGTGGGAGTGCACTGACCACCAGGGGTAGCTCCTGCATTGAGCATCTGCCCCCTGGTGGTCAGTGCATGTCATAGCGACCAGTTGTTCCTCCATTAGGGTCAATTTGCACATTACTCTTTTATTATATAAGATCTCTCTCATCTGAGACCTATTGATGGACCTATTAGTTGTTGTGAGGAGTAGATTAAATAACATATACGACAGTGTCTATCACAGAATAACGTACAATATATCATAGTGTGATGTGAATGAAAACTGGCTTTGCCAGAAGGACAAACACTGAGTATTTTGAAAGCTGGTTTCCTGTCCTTTCCCCAAGTTGGCATTTCCTTTGCTGGCCCACAGACAATCTGTCACTCCTTAGCGGGGCCACCCATCCCATGGCACCACAAGCAGGGTTGGAGGTGCTTAGCCCTTAATGTCAGACATGTGAGATCACTGCCTGGGAGTGTGACTTGGCATCTGTTGTGTTTCCTTTCTTCCCCTTTGTTTTGTACATAGATTTACTCTAACTGGTCTTAAGTTCATCCAGGATAGTATCATTCAAGTAACAGGTAAATAGAAAACCATATTCTGTGCTGCGCTGATGCTGTCACCTGTACTTACTCCATAGTTAAACAAATATACAAGCCCTCCCATGGCAGGGGAGCCCCAGCAGTCCTCTTTGAGATGAGAGGGCTTTTCACAGTAAATTTGGGAATCCCTGCCTGTGGTATGAGGATATTAGAGGCTGTGTATTCCTGTTCAGCTATAGAGAAGGGTGGGGATATTTTATGTGAAACTTGTGAACACACTGGACCTCAGGTCATAACCAGTACCGCCACCTCCCCTCCCTGAAGCCTGCTCTGGGTTCTTAACTTTTCACTGTAAATTAATGAAAAGGTTTGAGTTAATAAACTAGTGCCCTATAGGTTTTCTAGTAATGAACCCATCCTCCATGTGCAGGAGGACCTAACAACCATCTTTCCTGACCCTCCGGGTGCATCAGTCACTGTGCTGGGCAGAGGGGCTGCAGCAGTGAACAGAGCAGAAATGGTCCCAGCCCTTGTGAAGGTTCGAGTCCATGAGCACTGTCTGGTAGGCTGGCTGTGACGGTGGAGCTGCCTTGTGTCTGTGATATTCATTACAGTCACTACTAGCCATGTGTGGCCACTGAGTGCTTGAAAGATGACTAATGTGACTGAGGAGTTTTTAACTCTATTTCGTTTACATGAATTTAAATTTAAATAGCTACACGTGGCTACTGACTACCATATTGGACATTGCAGTGTAGAGGCAGAGAATCTATATATATTAAAGCCTAAGCAACTGAACGACCAAATGACTGGTTGACCGATCACTATGATGCGCACTGACCACCAGGGGGAAGTTGCTCAACACAGAAGCTTCCCCCTGGTGGTCAGTGTGCTCCCACAGCGGGAGCACTGCTCAGCTGACAGATGGACACCAGACGCTGGGCTCACAGCTGGTAAGTGCAGCTTCAGCGGCGCAAGCCTCTTCCTCCTCCACAGCAGCACTACCAAGCAGTGGTGGTGGCAGGTGCAGCGGGGCTAGGATGAGCGGGTGTGGTGTGGCACCCGGCCCAGACTTGGGCTCCTTCCTGGCCACCTGCTGCTTCACTACTGGGCCTGGGAATGCCATAGAGAGCAGAGAACAGTGCAAGCATCTAGCAAATCGTTGGGGAAGGAAAATAAAATTCAAGTATCTAAGAGTTCTGGCCTGAACTCTCAACTTCTGTATTAGTGAACATGCATTGTTTTATAATATTTCAAGAGGTTTAAGTGAAAACAGGATATCTTTATTCTTAACATTAAAAACAAATACTAGTATAACCTATAAAGAGCACATAGCAACATTTCTAACAATGGAATTTTGCACAGTTAGGAAGTAGGGGTAAGCTGGGAACTGCTGCTTCACTTCCCCCAAGGGGTCCCAGATTACAAGAGGGCACAGGCCAGGCTGAGGGATCCCACCAGTGCACGAATCCATGCACCAGGCCTCTAGTGTGTAATATAAGGAGACTGAGCTTGAAAGTCAGAAAATGTGAATTTGAGCTGTGCCTTTGCCCCCAGATGGCGGTCTGACTTAGTTAGAGCTAGTCAAATTTCTTAAGCCTATCTTGGCAGGAAGTAAATTACCCTTTGGGGTTGTTATGGATATTAAATTATAAATTTGTTAAAAACAAACAAGAAAAAGAAAGTTGTGGGTTTTTTGTTAATCCTCACTTGAGGATATTTTTTACCCATTGATTTTTTTAGAGAGAGTGGAAGGAAGGAAGGAGGGGTAGAAAGAGAGAAACACTGGTGTGAGAGAGACACATCAATTGGTTATCTCCCCCATAAATCCCAATCGGGGTGGGGGATGGAACCTGCAACCCAGGTATGTGACCTGACTTGGAATTGAACCCAAGACACTTCAATGCTCTAACTTCTTGCCGGGGCAAGAAGAAAAGTATTTTTTTTTTCTTGTTGTCAATCCTCACCAGAAGATATTTTTTTCCATTGATTTTTAGAGAGAATGGAAGGGAGGGGGCAAGACAGAGAGAGAGAAACATCAATCTGAGAGAGACACATCAATTGGTTGCTTCCCACATGTGCCCCAGGATTGAGCTTGCACTGATATATGTACATGCCCTTGACCGGAATCAAACCTGAGACCATTCAGTCTGAAGACCAACACTCTAACTGCTGAGCAAAACTGGCTATCACAAAAAGGAAGCTTTTTACAAAGAACAATGAAAATATGAAATGCTATTTTAAAGATTTCTGTTGACATTAACTCTCATGAAGAATCTACAATGTTTCCAATGTCATTAGCTGTAAATTTGCACCTTAAAAATCTGTTTAGTTATAGTCCATTTGGGATATTAGTGAAAGCCTTTGAGCCTGTTAGTGAATAATTGTTCTTGTTTTCCATTGTCATATTTTTAATGGAAGCCAGTTCTCCCTGTTTATTAATATTACTAGAGGCCCGGTGCACAAAAATTTGTGCACTCGGGGTTGGGAGAGGAGGTCCCTCAGCCTGGCCTGTGCCTTCTCACAGTCTGGGACCCATCAGGAGATAAGGACCTGCTGGTTTAGGCCTGCTCCCGGGTGGCAGAGGGCAGGCCTAATCCTAGGTGTAACCCCTGGTCGGGCTCAGAGCAGGGCCCATTGGGGAGTTGGGGCCCCGCCTCCTGTCATGCACAGAGCAGGGCAGATTGGGAGGTTGCCATGCCACCCTCAGTCATGCTCAGGGTAGGGCCGATTGGGGGGTTGGGGCACCACCCTCTGTCACACTCAAGGCAGGGTCCATAGGGAGGTTGCAGTGCCACTCCTGTCATGCACAGAGCAGGGCCGATCAGAGGGTTGGGGCTCCGCACCCTGTCACACTGATCCCGGTGCTGGGAAGCCTCGCTGCTCCGCTGATCCCAGGGCCAGGACGCCTCTCGGCTCCCCTGATCCCTGGCCCGGAGGCCTCTCGGCTCCGCTGATCACCGGGGCGGGAGGCTCTCTGCTCCGCTGATCTCGGGGCCTCCGACTCCGCTGATCACGGGGCCGGGAGGCCTCTGGACTCCGCTGATCACCGGGGCTGGGAGGCCTCTGGACTCCGCTGATCACCGGGGCTGGGAGGCCTATGGACTCCGCTGATCACCGGGCCGGGAGGCCTCTGGACTCCGCTGATCACCGGGGCCTGGAGGCCTCTCGGCTCCGCTGATCACCGGGGCCGGGAGGCCTCTCGGCTCCGCTGATCACTGGGGCGGGAGGCCTCTCGGCTCCGCTGATCACTGGGGCCGGGAGGCCTCTCGGCTCCGCTGATCCCAGGCCCTGAGGCCTCTCTGCCCTGCTGCTTCAGGGCTGTTTGGCTTCGCTCTGCTTGGAGCCTGAGTATGCAAATTAACCGCCATCTTTTAGCTTCTATAATTGAAACATTGTATCTTTTGGAGTTGTTGCTTCAGGAGCTCAGAGCCCCGCAGCTTCGCAGCTGCGGGGATCCTTGACTTTCTCCATCGCTGGGGCAACCAAGCCTCCTATTCTCAGCTGCCTGGCTGCCAGCCGCCATCTTGGCTGACAGTTAATTTGCATATCTCGCTGATTAGCCAATGAAAAAGGTATCGGTTGTACGCCAATTACCATTTTTCTCTTTTATTAGTATAGGATTAGTTGTCTCATGTGTCTGCTAATAAACTTTGAATGTCAGCAGAGACACCACAAATGTCCTTCCCTCAGGCCAGCTGAGGTGCCCCCTTTCATTATTTCTCTTGGTCTCTGTCAAAGCAGCAGTTAGAGCTGAGATCTTGGCAGCTTTACTCCAGTACACACTCCAGCTATGCCTCAGAGAGCAGCATGCCTGAGACTTGCAAATTAAGATGACAGGACATGCATGTGCAGCATCTCCCCTTTGGCCATTTATCTGACTGTGCCCCTTGCAGAGTGTACTTTACCCGTCATGGAAGGGGTAGCCCCATGTGCTATTGTCCATGAGACATTTAGAACCCTTGTTGATGGAGATAGCTGAGATGACAAATGAGTATCCAGCCCCCAAGAATCCGATCACAGCAAATATTGTGGAGGTGAACATCTGAAAGATAAGGAGACAGTCAGGTTCTTAAGTTGGTCCAGAGGTTGCTCTCAACACACCTAACCAGCCTGTTGTTGAGCATGGTAGCTACAGGAACATTACAGGTAAAAGCCAGTATTTCCAGGAGATGGGGCCTCTCAGGTCTACTAGAATGATTTAGGTGTCTCATGTCCCCTTCTTTGCCTCATGCCCATATATTTTTCACCTATTCACCGATGATTGAAGTGATAATTATGAAATTCATGCATGGATAGGGTCCCTAGGCCTGGCCAACGATCAGGGCCAATATGTGTGGAGACTGGGAGGGAGATCGGGGAGGCCCCCACTGTCACCTGCCTTGGCTGGCCTGGGGCCTGCAGGCTGGGGGCAGCTCCTGCATAGAGCATCTGCCCCCTGGTGATCAGTGCATGTCATAGTGACCAGTCATTCCACTGCTGCCCCAATCATCCCTCAGGAACAGGGGGAGGTGGAGAAGCCCTCAGGGGTGATCAGGCCGGCAGCCACTGCTCACACCCACTGACAGCGCTGAGCGATCAGGACTGGCACTGGGCACCAGTAGTGGGTGTGAGCGGCAGCTCCGGCACAGGCTGCAGGTGCGAGTGAGGCTGGTGCCGGCAGCAGGTGTGACTGGGAGTGGGTACGAGAGGCAGCTGCCAGCCCCGATTGCCCCTCAGGAGCAGGGGGAGGTGGAAAAGCCCTGAGGGGTGATCAGGGCCTGCACTGAACACTGGCAGCAGGTGAGAACAGGGCCAGCAGCAGGTGTGAGCACCGGGCGGGACCGCGGTGCACAGGAGCAAAGAATTTTCAGTAACCACCAGAGGCTTGCCCCGATGACAGCGACTGGTGTCCTGCCTTGGTCTGGTGCCTCTGCTCACCTGCTCCACCATCTCGCCATGGCCAACACCTGCCATGTTCCGCGCTCTGCTGCCTGCTTCTGATGCCCGCCATGTTCTGTGTGCACCCCCTGGTGGTCAGCACATGTCATAGCAACTGATTGTTTGGTTGTTCTTTTTTTGGTCTATTTTCATATTAGCCTTTTATTATATAGGATTATTATATAGGACTAGAGGCAAGGTGCACACAATTCATGCGCTGGAGGGGTGTCCCTCAGCCTGGCCTGAACCCTCTCCAATCCGGGACCCCTTGGGGGATGTCTGACTGTCCCTCTCACAATCCAGGACTGCTGGCTCCTAACCGCTCACCTGCCTGATTGTCCCTAACCACTTCTGCCTGCCAGCCTGATTGCCCCCTAACTGCTCCCCCGCCAGCCTGATTGCCCCCAACTGACGCCCCCTGCCAGCCATCTTGTAGCAGCCCTCTTGTAGTGGCCATCTTGTGATGACATGAGGGTGGCTATCTTGTGGTGGCCATCTTGTGATGATGTCGCATGAGGGCGTCGTGCAAGGGCATCGCTAGAAGGCGTGACGCCACCTAGGATGTTATTATATAGGATACTCTTGAACCGAGTTTTTCAATCTTAAGTATAGAATTTCCTTTACAGGGCTAATATGGAAGACCAGTCTATTATAGAATCAAAGAATATTACAATTTAAAATGATCTTAAAAGTTTTCTGGTTTAATAATTTCACAGAGACTAAGTCACTCTGTAGTCTTAAGCACCATGCAGGTTCTGCTTATGAGAGAGAGAGTAGAAGTCTAAAAATTATCATTGGTTACAGTTACATTCCTTGAGGTTAGAAAGATTGAGTCCAATCTCTCTTCCATTTGGTAGCAGCCTTTAAAATATTTGGACATTTTATATGTTAAATAAGCATATTTTTATATTTTACATCACTCCCTTCCTTCTGCCCTCTGAAAGTTTTCTTTGGGTTAAACAAACCCAATAATTCTAGTTTATTTACCTGTTTTACATGACAAAGATTACCTTGTAAAAAGTTTATTGCAATAGCAGCTTTCTTTTTTTAAATGTATAGTCAAAAAATTATACAGTATGAAAGGCATAAAAAAAATCATGGAGCTCATTCAGGCAAACTGTCTCTTATAGATAGAAAATATTAGGCCCAGAAATATAATGTCCATTCTAAACAGCAATAAGAGAGTAGCATGGAAACATCAATAATTTTGGAAACAGAGGTGGAAAATGATCACTTCTATTACTTTGGTGACATGAAGGGGCAGTGCCAAGCATAGGAGTGTTTTTTTAAATATATTTTATTGGTTTTTTACAGAGAGGAAGGGGGAGGGATAAAGAGTTAGAAACATCGATGAGAGAGAAACATCCATCAGCTGCCTCCTGCACACTCCCTACTGGGGATGTGCCCACAACCAAGGTACATGCCCTTGACTGGAATCGAACCTGGGACCCTTGAGTCTGCAGGCTGACACTCTATCCACTGAACCAAACTGGTTAAGGCAGCATAAGAGTTTTTTCCCTGAAAAATAATTTTTATTTACAGTTGATGTACAATATTATAATAGTTTTAGGTATCCAACATAGTGATTAGACCAGCCGTGGGCAAACTACGGCCCGCGGGCCAAATCCGGCCCATTTGAAATGAATAAAACTAAAAAAAAAAAAGACCGTACCCTTTTATGTAATGATGTTTACTTTGAATTTATATTAGTTCACACAAACACCCCATCCATGCTTTTGTTCCAGCCCTCCGGTCCAGTTTAAGAACCCATTGTGGCCCTCGAGTCAAAAAGTTTGCCCACCCCTGGATTAGGCCTTTATATAGCTTACTAAGTGATTACCCCAATAAATCTTGTACTCATTTGACACCATACATAGTTATTACAATATTTTCTTTAACTCAACATATCTAAACTTGTATGATTTCAACATATAATGAATAGAAAAATTACAAATAGTATATTTTACATTCTCCTTTTTGCACTAATTCTTTGAAATCTGTAGTATATTTCATACTTATGGTACATCTTAATTTAGATTAGCCACATTTCCTATGCCCAATAGCCACATGTGGATAGTGGCCTCTGTATTGGGCAACATAGGTTAGAACATTTGAAAGTAGATTTTTTTTTTGTAGTAAAAGTTAAATAAATGCATGGATGTGATCTGCACTGGTTTTATGACATGGATGAAAGGGGGCACTGTAACAAAGCTAACTGAAAGTAACCTCACAGGCTGATTTCATCATAAATTGCTAACTAGGCAGGTGATAGTGGGTAGTCCTGCACCCCTGGCCTATAAAAGGTTTATCTTCCCCTTAACCAAGCCCCATCTGTCTTAATTTGCATCTAGGTTAACACACCTTGGAAATACCTCTTTTCAGACCCTTGGAGGTGGAACCATCCTCAAGGGATCATCTAATCTTGTTAAATAGCTGAAACCTAATCATGGAGATTTCTCTGCCTTGCTTTCTTCTACCTTCATGCAATCTTCCTTATGTTCCCTTCTTAATTCCAAATGCATAAAAGAACCTGCAAAATGATCATTATTTGGAACACTTGAGATCTTGCTTCCTGGCTTAAAAGAAGTCTTATAAATATTCTGTTCAGGTGTGAATGTTCTTACATCAACAATGATTATGATTACTTTCAGGAGGGAATGTAGTGTAATAGAGGAGAGGAATAGTGACTCTCAATTGAATCAGTAGTGATTTATTTCTTTATAAAACTATCTGAAGAAAATACGGCATTGAATTATAACTTCTTTAAACTACAGGTGGCATGTTCCGGTTTTATATCCCAGTTTAAATTTCTTACCTTAAAATGAATAAAACAACCACCCCAAACTGATTTTTCATAATGATTCCAGAGGAAACACATGAAGCAAGGTACACTTTATGTTATTTTGCTGTAAGTAATTCTAAGTTTAGAAGTCTTTAAAAATTGCCAAATTCACTACTCAGAGATAGAGCCAGTCTTAAAACCAGTATGGAATAACTAATTTTTCATGGGTTTCAATATACAAAATATTTTTATGTTAAAAGAAAAATTATAGATTACGGAAGATGGTGGCGATATAGGCAGACGTGTCCCAGGTCATGTCCTGGAGCAAATGGAGTAAGCAGCTGAAACTAATAACACCCACCCCGAATTGGCGAAATTACTCAGCTGGTGAGGCGGTTTGCAGCCGGGAAGGGCAGAACTCCCCTGGAAAGGTAAAAAAAAAAAAAAAAAAAAAAAAAAAAAAAAAAAAAAAAACACAGGGATTTGGGCAGGAAAGTTTGCCAGACCTCTGAGCCCAGAGGGTCGGGGGGAGACCGCGTGGCAGACAGCCGCGTCCCTTGGGACAGGCACAGCCCCTGACTGGGGAAAGGAGATCCGCGGGATTCCTGACGCCAGCGGATTTGAGATCTGGGTTCTGTGATCACAGAGGACTGAGCCTAAAGGGGGCAGCCTGAAGAGCTGAGCAGACCATGCAGTGCCAGTAAGAGAAGAGCTTACAGAAACTAAGCCTTCCCCATTTCCGCGGCCTGCGTGTGTTTGTTTGTTTTCACTGAATCCTGTACATAAGACATTTCGGATACAGACACTCACCTGTGCTGAAGAGAGGGAGAAGGTGCGGATGAGTGGAATCTGGGGAGAGGATGGGGAGAGAAGGGAGCCTGGAGAAGTGGCAGGGAATTGAATGCTGAGACACCCCTGGGCCCAGGATCGGGGCAGCCATTCTCTCCGGAGGGTGGGACTCCCCTACCTAGCCCCCAGGCAAGGAGCACAGCCACACCCAGATTCCACCCTGAAGGAGATCAAGGATTAAAATAATCTGATCAGTCCCTGGGAGTTAACAGGGTCTGGCCTATAGAGGGATTTTCAATCCTAGCAACACAGAGCGGGTAACTATTAAGGAACCAGCTCTGGGCAGTGGACTTCCCCACACCAGTTTTAAGTGCAATAGAGACGATAAACCCAAGCTACTGGACAGAGAGGCCCTATAGCCTCAGAGGCCAACCCCAAAACACTGCCACCCAGAGGCTGAGCCACAAACTGACTCTTAGCTAAATACAAATTAAGACAGTCTGGGAAACAAATACGGCCTGCTTTATTTTTTTTTTTTTTCAGCCTGCTTTAAAATCAGGACTGTGGTTTACAACACGGAGGAACAGTGTATCGCAGGGAAATTCAACATTCTCCTGAATACCTGACAGGACTAAGGCGAGCCAGACTGACAAGTAGAAGAACTGAAGGACCTTCACTACTGCAATTTTTTTTTCTTCTTTTTTCTTTTTTCACCTTTTAACTAAGAAACCAATTTTTTTTCTTCTTTTTCCATCACCTGATTTTACCCTTTTAATTACTAAATTTTTATTTTTAACCAGTATTATTACTGCTACCATTTTACCATTTTTTAAAGTGCCATTTTATTTTCTCTTTATTTTATTTTGGGATTAGTGTTCTCCATTCTATTTTCATTGTTCCTTTAGCATCAATTTTCCCTACCTCAATTTTACCTCTATGCTAAAACCCTTTTCATCACTTTTCCCCTTTTGTTGTCCTGTTTCTCTTACCCTATTCCTGCTTTAGATTTTCCCTATTCCTTCTGTTTACCTCCTGTCAAAATTTCACCCTACTTATATATCCTATTTCCAATCCACTGCTCTAAATCCTTATAAACATATCCCTTATCTTTCTTCACTATCCAAATTTTTTTTTCTTCTTTTATCTTTCTATTGTTTTGTTGCTGTTTGCTTGATTGTTGAGTATATTGTGTGGTTTTTTTTTTTGTTGTTGTTGTTGTTTGTATTTTTTGTGTTTGTGTGTGTGTGTGTGTGTGTGTGTGTGTGTGTGTGTTTTAGGACTAGTTGTGAGGCTGTTTTGCTTTTTCTTTTTCTTTTTTTCTGCTGGTTTTTCCCCTCCCTCCACCCCCCCCCCCCCGGTTATTTTTGTGTTTCTGTTTTCCCTTGCCTCTCTTGATATTATTGGTTGTTTCTAGTTTGAATTCATCTCCAGGGAGCTGTTGCTGGAATTTGTTGGGATTAGTGGTGGTTCTATAGGAGTTTTCTCCTCATCTACATAGTCTCTTCCCCTCTTCTACTTCATTCTCTCTTTTTGCTCTTTTTTTTTCTCTTTTCTTTCCCCCTCCTTTTTCCCAATTTCATTTTTGCACTCCTTTTTTTTCTTCCCTACTTTTCTTTACTTTTCTTTTTTCTCTTTTATCTTTTTCTCTTCTTTCTTCCTTATCCCCTAATTCTCTTAATTCGGGTGTTCACCTTTTTGGGGGGTTATTAATATAGTGAATATATTTGTGTTTAGTGCCTGGTACGTGGTGCCTTGTTGTGTTGTATTTTGTGCCTTTAAATCAATGCAGCAGATCCAAGCAACAGCAGCCTCCTGAGCACCACACCCTCTGTCTGAGGAATAGCAGCTGTACATGAAGCCTCCCCCCACCAGCCAGAAGAGCCACCACAGCTGTGAACAGCACCCACCAGAGGAGCTGCTGCCAACTGAGGAGCAGCTGCTACCAAACTGCCTGAGGAGCAACCACAGCCCAAGAAGCCACTGCCACCCAGGGAGCAGCCACTGAATGACTCAACGTCTAGATATGTCAGTGAAATCAAACATGGGTAGACAAAGAAACCCCCAAAGGAAAGAGAAGGAGGACTCTCCAAAAAGCAGCTAAGTAATACAGAGGCATGCAACATGACAGAAAAAGAATTCAGAATAAGGGTCCTAGAGTGCATAAACCGGATGGAGGAAAAAATCAACAACTTCTGCAAGAAGCTAGAAGAAACAGATGAAAAAGTCAACTACCTATGCAAGAAGCAAGAAGAAACAGATGAAAAAAATCAATAACATATGGAAGAAGCAAGAAGAAACAGATGAAAAAAATCAATAACATATGGAAGAAGCTAGAAGAAACAGATGAAAAAATCAACAACTTAAGTAAGACCCAAGAAGAAATGAAGAGTGATATAGCTGCAATAAAAAACACCATTGAGAGACCAGCTACTAACCTGGAAACAAGGGATCTCAAGCAGCATGACTGCGTGAACTCAGACTAGCACTGCTTCTTCTAACGGAAAGGTTGGACATCCCCTAAAGGTGCAGTTTGCAGTTCGGGTTGGAGGGAGGACCGAGCTCGCGCGCGCGCGGGGCGGAATCTGCGCCCAACAGAGTCCGCAGCCGTTGGGACCAGCGTGACCCGCGAGTGGGGAAGGGGCCCCACAGGGCTGCTGGCAGAAGGGAATGCGAAAAATGAGCCCATAGCTGGACTGGATGTAAAGGAGCAGCCTTGGACTTTGCCAATCTGCTGGCTGCTTGGTGCCAGGGGTGAGTGGGCGCGCGGAGACTGCGCGAGGAGACTGTGCGCAGACCTGGAAGGTGGAGGCTTGTGAATTCGCACAACTATCAGGCTCTTGTTACAGTTCCCCTTAGATCTGTGCATTTGATTATTAAACCCAGTGCATGGGATTCCCCAGTTGGGGTCATTCGCAGAGCCTGTAGGGGAAAGTTCTTTTGGGGGAGCCTGGGAAACAGCGGGCAGTGGCAAGGAACCAGCTCTGGGCAGTGGTCTTTCCCAAATCAGTTCCAAATACCATAGAGGAAAAAAAAAACAACCCTACTGATAGAGAGGACTTATAGCCTCGGAGGTCAATCCAGACACACTGCCACCCAGAGGCAGAGCCACGAACTGTCTCTTCTGTGATCACAAATAAAGGCAGTCTGGTAAACAAATACAACCTGCCTTAAAATTAGGTCTGTGGTTTACTGCACGAGGGACAGTGTATTGCAGGGAAGTTCAACACTCCCCTGAATGCCTGGCAGGACTAAGGCGTGCCAAAAAGAAGAGTGGAAGATCTGAAGCACCTTCACTTCTGAATATTTATATATATATATATTTTAATTCTTTTTTCACCATTTCATTAAGAACTCATTTTATTATTTTTTTATTTTTTATTTTTTTATCACTTGATTTTACCTTTTTAATTATTACATTTTTAACCAGTATTATTGCTATCCTTTTACCATTTTTTCAAGTGTCATTTTATTTTTTTTTATTTTTCTTTATTTTTTTTGGGGATTAGTGTTCTACACTCTATTTTCATCATTCCCTTAGCATCATTTCTCTCTATCTCACATTTACCCTTAAGCCAAAACTCTCTTCCTCACTTTTCCCCTTTTGTTGACCTGTTTCTCTTACCTTATTCCTGCTTTGGATTTTCTCTATTCCTTCTTTCTACCCATTGTCTAAATTTCACCCTACTTATATATCTAATTTCCAATCCCTCGCTATAAATCCATATACACCTCTCTCTTATCTTTCTTCACTATCTAATTTTTTTCTCTCTCTCTTTCTGTCGTTTTGCTAGTGTTTGCTTGATTTTGAGTATATTGGGGTTTTTTTTATGCTTGTGTGGGAAATTGTTTTGTTTTTCATTTTCATTTTTCTGTTTTGCTTACTTTTTCTTTATCTGGTTATTTTTGTGCTTCTGTTTTCCTTTGCCTCGCTTGATATTGGTGATTGTTTGTAGTTTGCATTAGTCTCCAGGGATCTGCTGCTGGAGTTCATTGAGATTGGTTGCGGTTCTCTTGGAGTTTTCTCCCCATACAAATAGCCACTTCCCCACCTCTATTTCATTCTCTTACTTTTTTATTTTGTTTGCTTGTTTTTGTTTTTGTTTTGTTTTGTTTTTTTGTCTTTTTGTTTTTTTCTTCTCTCCCTTTTCCCAATCTCATTTCAGCACTCCTTTTTGTTTTTTACTTTTCTCTTTAATCTTTTTCTCTTTTTTCTTCTTTATCCGCTAATTCTCTTCGCTCGGGGGGGTCACCTTTATTTGGGGTTATTAATATCGTGAATGCATTTAGTTCGGTGCCTTGTACGTTGTGCCTTGTTGTGTTGTATTTTGTGCCTTTGAATCAGCGTAGCAGAGAGAGAACTACATAACCAAACACCTTGAGAAGAGAAATCATGGTGAAACAAAGAACCAACCCAAATATGAAAGAAAAACAGGCATCATCAGAAAAGGAAGTAAACGAAATGGAGGCAATGGAGGCAAGCAACCTGTCAGAGAAAGAATTCAGAGTAATGGCCATAAGGTGGATGAAAAGAATGGAAGACCAATTCAACAATATGTGTAGGAACCAAGAGGAAATGAAGAAGAACCAAGAGGAAATGAAGAGAAACCAAGAAGAAATGAAAAATGACATCACTGCCATAAAGAACTCAATAGAAAGCATCAACAGTAGACTAGAAGAAGCAGAGGACCGCATCAGCGAGCTAGAAGACAAGGTAGAAAAAAATACCCAAACAGAGCAGCTTCTAGAAAAAAAAATTAAAAAGCAGGAGGAGAGCCTAAGAGAACTCTGGGACAATGCTAAACGAAACAACATCCGAATAATAGGGGTGCCAGAAGGAGAGGAAACTGAGCAAGGAATAGAAAACCTGTTTGAAAAAATAGTAACAGAAAATTTCCCTGATATAGGGAGGAAAAAACTCACACAAATCCAAGAAGCTCACAGTGTCCCAAACAAAATGAACCCGAAAAGACCGACACCAAGGCACATAATAATTAAATTGGCAAACACCAACGACAAAGCAAGAATCTTAAAAGCAGCCAGAGAGAGACAGAAAGTTACCTACAAAGGATCCCCCATCAGACTAGCGATTGATTTCTCAACAGAAACACATCAGGCAACAAGGGAATGGAATGAAATATACAAAGTCATGCAAAGGAAGGGTCTAAATCCAAGAATACTATACCCAGCGAGGCTATCAATCAAAATTGAGGGTCAAATCAGGAGCTTCACAGACAAAAACGGTCTACGGGAGTTTATTACAACCAAACCAGCAATGCAAGAAATGCTAAAGGGTCTGCTGTAAATAGAAAAAACAGGAAACAAAGAAGGAATGCAGCGGTAAAGAACAAAAATGGCGACTAACAATTTCCTATCAATAATAACTTTAAATGTAAATGGATTAAATTCCCCAGTCAAAAGGCATAGGGTAAATGAGTGGATAAGAAAACATGACCCATATATCTGCTGTCTACAGGAAACCCACCTCAGAAAAAAAGACGCACACAGACTGATGGTGAAGGGATGGAAAAAGGTTTTTCAGGCCAATGGAAGTGAAAAAAAAAGCCGGGGTAGCAATACTTATATCTGACAAATTAGATCTCAAAGTGAAGGACATAAAAAGAGATCAAGAAGGCCACTTCATAATACTAAAGGGAGCAGTCCAACAAGAAGACATAACTCTGGTAAATATATATGCACCCAATATAGGAGCACCCAAATACGTAAAAAATCTTCTGGAGGAGATCAAGGGAGAGATTGACAGCAATACAATCATAGTAGGGGACCTTAACACCCCATTATCTCCACTGGACAAAGCCTCTAAACAGAAACTCAACAAAGAAACATCAATCCTAAATGACTCACTAGATCAGATGGAATTAATTGACATCTTCAGAACATTTCACCCCAAAGCCACAGAATATACATTCTCCTCAGGTGCACATTTGTCATCTTCAAAGATAGACCATATATTGGGTCACAGACAAAGTCTCTTCAAATTCAAGAAAATTGAAATCATATCAAGCATCTTCTCAGACCACAAAGGCATAAAACTGGAAATCAACTACAACAAAAACAATCCAAAAAAAATCAAACACATGGAGACTAAATAGCATGCTATTAAACAATAACTGGGTTACCAATGAGATCAAAGAAGAAACAAAAAACATCATGGCAACAAATGACAATGAAAACACAACAATCCAAAATCTATGGGACACAGCAAAAGCAGTCTT